>NC_058519.1:109614701-109925147 GCF_904849725.1 Hordeum vulgare subsp. vulgare | reverse complement strand
GAACACGGGTTTGAGCTGCGAAACAATTTTTTCTAGAGGTGGAAGAAGAGGCTGAGAGCTGGAATGAGTGGAGGGGGTGCTTGTGGGCCCCACAAGCTTGCACCCCGCCACCAGGGGGGTAGGTGGCGGTGGGGGGGGGGCTTGTGGCCCACTGGTCAGGCCTCCTGACCAGCTCTCAGGCCCAGAAATTTTTAGGACCATCGAAGAACTTTTATTTTTGAGGTATTTTTTCTCCGGGACGCTAAAACAGAAAACAGGAAAAGCTAAACTAATTCGATCATTTTTCTTCTAAGCAACAGAAAATGAAGACTCAAAACCGAAGAAATCCGTCAATGGGGTTGATCAAGTCCTTATGACAAAACCTTCTCGAATCGCAAGAGAGAACGGAGAATTTTCGAATAGCCACTAAGTCACCTCAATGGGGATATGAATCTCCCCAACAAGCAAATCATACTTCATCTTGACACAAGGAATATGGCATTCAAAGCTCCCAATGAGAATCAATGAAGTCTTTTCGATAACTTTGATGCAATGTACCGGATATCGTTTCTTCGGAAAGTGCACTGTGTGCTCATTACCGTTGACATGGAAAGTGACATTGCCTTTGTTGCAATCTATAACAACCCCTGCGGTGTTTAAAAAAGGTCTTCCGAGGATGACAGCCATGGCATCGTCCTCGGGAATATCCAAGATAACAAAGTCTGTTAAGATAGTGGTGTTAGCAACCACAACAGGCACATCCTCGCAAATGCCGATAGGGAAAGCAGTTGATTTGTCGGCCATTTGGAGAGAAATTTTAGTGGGTGTCAACTTATCCAATTCAAGTCTACGATAAAGAGAGAGCGGCATAACACTAACACCGGCTCCAAGGTCACATAAGGCAGTTCTTACGTAGTTTCCTTTAATGGAGCGAGGTATAGTGGGCACTCCGGGTTCACCAAGTTTGTTAGGAGTTCCACCTTTGAAAGTGTAGTTGGCAAGCATGGTGGAGATCTCAAGATCTGGTATCTTCCGTTGATATCTTTCATGTACTTGGCATACGGAGACATCTTGAGCATATCAGTTAACCGCATATCACATCGAGCTCTTGGGTGGCGACTGAGGGGTCGGCCACCTGAGGAATGGTGGTGCAGAGCGTGTCCATCACTGTGCGGATTGCGGTTCAGTACCCAGACGTGCCGCCGCGCGAGGTGACGATGAACACCTCCACATGGTCGCACAGGTCGTTGATGCTACAGGAGAGGTTGCTGTCACCAGCCGACGGCAACTCGTCACAGCTGAGCACCTCGGTGAGGTTGCTGTCGGTGACGATCATGACATAGACACGGTGAGAGCCGAAGGCGATGATGGAGCCGTCAACGGGGAAGTCCGCGTCCTCCAGACGGCGGGCGTTGTCGTTGACACAGTGGAGGGTGCCGTAGCGCACGACCAGGACGTGTGCTACGAGCTCGCAAGAAGGCGTAAAGGGTCCCGTCCGGAACATCACTCCCGCCGCGTTGCTGTCGGCCCCATGGTGGGTGCTGATGTCTTACAAGCGTATGGGAGCAGTTTTCGAGGGTAGAGTATTCAACCCAAATTTATTGATTCGCTCACAAGGGGAAGCTAAAGAATATTCTCAAGTATTAGCAGTTGAACGTGTCAGATTCAACCATACCTGAAAGATTAGTGTCTGCAAGCAAAGTATCAGTAGCAAAGTAGTATGATAGCAACGGGGCCAGAAATGATCTGTTTACAAGGCAGACTATTCCTAACTGTTGTATCAATGGCGCCAGAAAAAGCTTTGACACTCCCCGGCAACGGCGCTAGAAAAAGCCTTGTTGACGGGATGTTAGCGCCAACAAAGTCTTGCAACAAGTAACAACGAAGTGACAAAGAACAGTAGTAGCAGAAACAACAAAGTAACAAGTAACAGTAGTAGTGAGAACAGCAAAGTGACAGCAGTAGCAAAGTGGCCCAATCCCTCTTGTAGCAAGGGACAAGCCTAGGCAAAGTAACGTAGCGAGAACCAGTAGTAAAAGACTCGTAGGCAGTGGATCGGTGATGGATGAGTGTGACGGATGTGATTCATCATGTAACAGCTATAACATGGAGAGATATGTGGCTAGCTCCCGTTCATCAATCTAATGTAGGCATGTATTCCGTATGTAGTCTTACATGCTTAGGGAAAAGAACTTGCATGACATCTATTGTCCAACCCTCCCGTGGCAGCGGGGTCCTAATGGAAACTACGAGATATTAAGGTTCTCCTTTTAATAAAGAACCGGACCAATGCATTAACACGCGGTGAATACATGAACTCCTCATACTATGGTCATCTCCGGGAGTGGTTCCGGCTATTGTCAGTCCGGGGTTGCCGGGTCATAACACATAGTAGGTGACTACAACTTGCAAGATAGGATCTAAAACACACATATATTGGCGACAACATAATAGTTTCAGATCTGAAATCATGTCACTCGGGCCCTAGTGACAAGCATTAAGCATAGCCAAGTAGTAGCAACATCAATCTAGAACATACTGGATACTAGGGATCAATCCCCGTCAAAAACTAACTCGATTACATGATAGATCTCAGCCCACTCATCACTGTCCAGCAAGCCTACGATGAGATTACTCACGAACGATGAAGAGTATCATGGAATTGTCGATGGATAAAGGTTGATGATGACGATGGCGACGATTTCCCCACTCCGGAGCCCGAAACGTACTCCAGATCAGCCCTCGAGATGAAGAACAGGATGTGGCGGCGCCTCCGTATCGCAAAACACGATGAAACCTTCTCTTTGATTTTTTTCCAGGCAAAACGGAAGATATAGAACTGAGATTGGGGGCGATGGTTCCACGTGGGCCCCACAAGCCCTCATGGCCCGGCCATAGGAGGTGGCCGCGGCCCAGGGGCTTGTGTCCCACTCGCACGCCCCCTCACGTGGAACTTTGCACAGGTATTTTTCTTTTATTCCAGAATAAATCTCCGTAAATTTTCAGGACATTCCGAGAACTTCTATTTCTGCACAAAAACAACACCATGGCAATTCTGGTGAAAACAGCGTTAGTCCGGGTTAGTTCCATTCAAATAATGCCAATTAGAGTCCAAAACAAGGGCAAAATAGTTCGGAAAAGTAGATACGACGGAGACGTATCAACTCCCCCAAGCTTAAAGCCTTTCCTGTCCTCAAGCAACTCAGTTGACAAACTAAGAGAGACAAAAGAAAAACTTTGAGGAACTCTATTTGATCTTGTTGTTGCCACTATGTCTAACTCAAAACCATAATTTCAACAACATCACAAGCAAACCACATAAGCAAATGACATGTAGGTCTCATGGTAAACTCATATCAATGGCATAATCAACTAGCGAGCAAATAATAATAAGCCTCAAATGTCAACACTTCAATCAAAACAACATGAAGCAGTACGAATAGATGGTATCTCGCTAGCTCTTTCTGATACTGCAAAACATAAATGCAGAGCACCTTAAAAGACCAAGGGCTGACTAAACATTGTAATTCATGGCAATGAAGATCCAGTCATAGTCATACTCAACACAGTTAAGAGCAAAGCATAAAAATGACAGAGGTGCTCTCTAATTGGTGCTTTTGTAAGAGGAGGATGACTCAACAGCAACATAAATAGACAGGCCCTTCGCGGAGGGAACCAGTGATTTGCAGAGGTGCCAGAGCTCAAGCTTTGAAAACAGAGATAATAATTTTGGGTGGCATGCTTTCATTGTCAACGCAATGACTAGGAGTTCTCAACATCTTCCACGCTACACATGCTATAGGCGGTTCCCAAACAGAAAAGTAAAGTTTTGACTCCCCCACCACCAATCAATCACACTCCACAGCTAGCCGAATCCTCGGGTACCGTCCATACCAACATCAATCCCGGGGGAGTTTTGTTTGCAATTATCTTTTCGATTTGAGCATGTAACTGGGAATTCCAGTTACCGGCCCCTTTCTCGTGAATGATAGTGAATAAACACATATCGAGGATACCACGCCTAGCATGGAAGATACTAATAGCCCCCTGTCACCACATGAGCGGTTCGGGCATGCAAAATAGATTATTTCTTGAAGATTTAGAGAGTGGCACATGCAAATTTACTTGGAACGGCAGGTACATACCGCACATAGGTAGGTATGGTGGACTCATATGGCACAAGTTTGGGTTTATGGGAGTGGATGCACAAGCAGTATTCCCGCTTAGTACAAGTGAAGGCTAGCAAAAGACTGGGAAGCGACCAAGTAGAGAGCGACAACAGTCATCAAAATGCATTGAGAGTAACTAACATTGAGTGCAAGCATGAGTAGGACATAAATCACCATGAACATGAACATCATAGAGGCTATGTTGATTTTGTTTCAACTACATGCGTGAACATGCGCCAAGTGAAACCACTTGAAACATTCAAAGGAGGATACCATCCTATCATACTACATCATAGTCATCTCAACATTCATGTTGGCAACCAAGACAAACCATTATAAGCTCCTAGCTAAGTAAGCATGGCATAAGCAACTATGATCTCTAAGTTGTCATTGCAAACATGTTTCTCTCACAACAAAGCTGAATCAGGCATGATGAGCTAGTCATATTTACAAAAACAAAATAGATCGAGTTCATACCAGCTTTTCCAGGTTCATCACTTCATCATATATCGTCATTATTGCCTTTCACTTGCACGACCGAATGATGTGAACACTAATAAGCGTGCTCGTGCATTGGACTAAAGCTGGAATCTGCAGGCAAACACAAAGGATAAGACAAAGTAATATGGTCTTTGAAAGCTAAACCGGTATGCATGCAAGAGCCACTAAACAGTGTAACCAATATCTTCTACCTTGACGCAAAGAAAAAGAAAACTATCTACACGGGAAAGCTCCCGACAAGCAAAGGAAGAAAAGAAAATCTTTTTGGGTTTTCTCAAACTAGACACACACACGAAAAGAAAACTAGAAAAATAAAATAAACTAGCATGGATGATACAGTGGCAAAGTTTGAACACCGGCTAACAAAGTGAAAGCATAAGCAAGAATGTAAAGTCAGTGAGAACACGTACTCCCCCAAGATTAGGCTTTTGGCCTAACTTGGTCTACTCCCATGGATGGTCCTGGTGAAACCCAAAATCATACTGAGGGTTATACGGGAGCGCTGTAGCCACTGCCTGAATAGCCGCTTCATGGAGACGAGCAGCCTTTGCCTCCCTCTCATACTCCTCTGCCTCTCCTCTGGTTATGTAATATCTCCATTTTACCTGAAAGTCAAAGAGAGCAGGAGCAGGAAGGGTAATATGGAAAACACGCTGCAGGTTAAATATAAGTCGGTATAGGAGGGATTCATCATCCCTCTTAAGGAATTGGTAGTGTGTATAGCGACGCGGTCAAGGAAAGTTGATGGAGCGGGGGATCTCCTGAGCGGATGGGTACTCCAAGAAAATTTGCTATGCGAGTGGCATAGATTCCGCCAAAGAAATCCCCATCAATAGCATTCTTATTCAGCCTCCTTGCTATAATAGCTCCCATGTTGAAGCTTTTGTCACCCGTCACTTCTCTCTTAAGGATACTAAGGTCGGGTGCGCAGAGGTGACAATGGTTAATCTTGCCATTAATGCATCTGCCTATGAAGAGGGCAAAGTAATGCAAGGCAGGAAAATGAATACTCCCCATGGTAGCTTGCGTAATGTCTCTAGTTTCTCCAACCGTAATACCAGCGCAAAAATCTCTAACCGAAGATTTAGGAGGATCACTGAGGCTACACCAAGTGGGTATTTTGCAAATTCTACTAAAATTCTCTAAGTCCATGGTATATGATTTATCATAGAGATCAAACAGTACCGATGGCTCACGGCCAGCTGAAAATTTGAATCTACGAACAAAAGAAGAAGTGAGAGCAATATACTATTCACATTTATCGGAGATGAATTCTTCGAGTCCGACATTGTGAACAAGTGCATCAAACTCATCTTTGAAGCCTGCCTCAATCATAAATTCATCAGAAGGCCATTCACACGATTGTACCCGTGCGTCCCTAGGCTGGTAAGGATCAGGCTCCCGAATTGCCAGACGAGGATCTCTCTTGCTTGAGGAACCACCATGAAATTTTCTCGTGAACATCTTCCTTTTATGAAATTTTCAGTGACCCAAAGGGAAGGTAAACAAGGTTCAACTAAACTTGTAGCAACTACTCCAACAACTGCCTAGAGACCATATTACGCATCAAAACTACTTGGGACCAGCTAGAATCAGCATGCAAAGCTCAAGAACATGGTTACCAAGGCAACAAAAATACGCGGAGTATAAGGCACTATAGCAAAAACTAATTGGACCAATGGAGGAGTCACTTACCAAGGAGTAATTTCCCCAAAACGGTTCGGAGAACGGTGATTTGAGCAAAGAGATCGAAAATCCCAAAAAGAGGAGCAAGAACACGGGTTTGAGCTGCGAAACGATTTTTGTTGGAGGTAGGAGAACAGGATGGGAGCAAGAATGAGTGGAGGGGGTGCCTGTGGGCCCCACAAGCCTGGGTGGCCCGGCCAGGGGGGTGCCCGCGCCCCTAGGGCTTGTGGCCCACTGGTGTGGCCCCGAGACAGACTCTTTGTCCCAGAATTTTTCAAATATTCCAGAAAATATCATACTTGATTTTCACAGCGTTCGGAGAACTTTTATTTTCGGGGTACTTTTCCACCGGACGCAAAGACAGAAAACAGGGAAAACTAAACTAAATCTATCATTTTTATTCTAAGCAACCTAAAGTGAAATCTTGGAACAGAGGTTTCCGACTCCTCGATTCATCCATCTCATGGTCATCGAAAGAAATCCGTCAATGGGGTTGATGAAATCCCCTCGACAAAACTTTTTTGAATCGCAAAAGAGAACGGAGAATTTCCGAATAGTCACTAGGTCACCTCAATGGGGATGTGTATCTCCCCAACCAGCAAGTCATACTTCATGTTGACACGAGGAATAGCGCATTAAAAGCTCCCAATAAGAATCAATGAAGTTTTCTCGGTAGCATTGATGCAATGTACTCGATATTGTTTCTTCAGAAAGTGCACCGTATGCTCATTACTGTTGACATGGAAAGTGACATTGCCTTTGTCGCAATCTATAACAGCCCCTGAAGTGTTTAAAAAGGGTCTTCCGAGGATGACAACCATGACATCGTCCTCGGGAATATCCAAGATAACAAAGTCTGTTAAGATAGTGGTGTTAGCAACCACAACAGGCACGTCCTCGCAAATGCCGATAGGGAAAGCAGTTGATTTGTCGGCCATTTGCAGAGAGATTTTAGTGGGTGTCAACTTATCCAGTTCAAGCCTACGATAAAGAGAGAGAGGCATAACACTAACACCGACTCCAAGATCGCATAACACAGTTCTAACGTAGTTGCCTTTAATGGAGCAAGGTATAGTGGGCACACCGGGAGCACCTTGTTTCTTCGGAGTTCCACCCTTGAAAGTGTAATTGGCAAGCATGGCGGAGATCTCAAGATCATGTATCCTCCTCTTATTAGTCACAATATCTTTCATGTACTTAGCATACAGAGTCATCTTGAGCATATCTGCCAAACGCATCTGCAGAAAGACATGTCTGATCATTTCAACTAAGCGCTCAAAATCCTCATCATCCTTTTTCTTGGATGGTTTGGGAGGAAAGGGCATAGGTTTCTAAACCCACGGTTCCCTTTCTTTACTGTGCTTCCTAGCAGTGAAGTCATTCTTATCGTATCTCTTAGTCTTAGGTTGTGGGTTATCAAGATCAACACTAGGTTCAATCTCCACATCCTTTTCATTGCTAGGCTGAGCATCTTCATGAACATCACTATTGATATTATCATTAGGCTCATGTTCATCACCAGATTATGTTTCAGCATCAGAGACAGAGACGTCGTTAAGACTCTCACGTGTAGCAGCAACAGGGTTGCTAGCGTGCAGGTTCCTATCATCTTTCTTCTTCCTTCTAGAATGACTAGGTGCATCAGTGCTAACTCCTTGAGAATCTTGTTCAATTCTCTTCGGATGACCCTCAGGATACAGAGGTTCCTGGGTCATTCTGCCGCCTCTAGTAACGACTCTGACGGAAGTGTCATTCAACTCATTGAGCAAGTCATTTTGAGCTTTAAGTACTTGTTCTACCTGAGTAGTAACCATAGAGGCATGTTTACTCAGAAGCTTAAGATCGTTGACGTTTCTGTCCACACAAGCACTTAGATGACTAAGCATACGAGCATTCTTTTCCAATTGTCTGCTAACATAGTCATTGAAACTCTGTTGTTTGACAACAAAGTTATCAAATTCATCCAGGCATAAGCTAGCAGGTTTATCAAAAGGAATATCACTCTCATCAAACCTACGCAGAGAATTTACTTCTACTACCTGTATCGGGTTATCGAGACCATGGATCTCTTCGATAGGTGGTAGATTTTTGACATCTTCACATTTAATGCCTTTCTCTCGTATAGATGGGCTACAACCGTTTCAGACTCGTTACCGTGAAAGGGATCAGATTCGACCAGAGTGATTAACTCAGGGTCGACAGAGAATTCATAATCCTTATCAGTCACAAAGATAGGTGAAGTGGCAAACTTCGGGTCGTATTTCATCCTAGCATTCAGAGATTTTTCTTTCCACTTGCGCAGAAGTTTCTCAACATCATAGCTATCCTTACACGCAAGAAAATCCTCAGCTACCTCTCCCTCCATAACATAGCACGTATCAGGCATAACAGGCATAGTAGCAGGTTCTACTTCAATAGTATCAGCAGTTTCAGAAGTATCATCACATCTAGCAGCAACTCTAGCAATATGTGCATCAAGGGCACCAAGTGGCAAAGCAGTATCAGGCATAGCATCATCAGGCATAGTATCTAGCATAGCATCATCAGGCATAATATCTAGCATAGCATCATGAGGCATAGTATCAAGCATAGCATCATGAGGCATAGTATCAAGCATAGCATCATAAGCATCATGGGCAGCAGAAGTAGCATCATCAAGCACACGTGACATATCAAGATTTCTAGCAGGAGGCGATGTTGCAAACTTACTCAAAACTGAAGGTGAATCAAGTGGAGAGCTAGATGGCAGTTCCTTACCTCTCCTCGTAGTGGAAGGCAAGATTTTGGTTCTTGGATCTTTCGGATTCCACATAGTGATCAACAGACGTAAATCCCAAGTGCCTCACAGAATATAGCTGTGCCTCCCCGGCAACGACGCCAGAAAAAGCCTTGATGTCCCACAAGCGTATGGGATCGTAGCAGTTTTCGAGGGTAGAGTATTCAACCCAAATTTATTGATTCGCTCACAAGGGGAAGCTAAAGAATATTCTCAAGTATTAGCAGTTGAACGTGTCAGATTCAACCACACCTGAAGGATTAGTGTCTACAAGCAAAGTATCAGTAGCAAAGTAGTATGATAGCAACGGGGCCAGAAACTATCTGTTGACAAGGCAGACTATTCCTAACTGTTGTATCAATGGCGCCAGAAAAAGCTTTGACACTCCCCGGCAATGGCGCAAGAAAAAGCCTTGTTGACGGGATGTTAGCGCCAACAAAGTCTTGCAACAAGTAATAGCAAAGTGACAAAGAACAGTAGTAGCAGCAGTAGCAAAGTAACAAGTAACAGCAGTAGTGAAAGCAGCAGCAAAGTGGCCCAATCCCTCTTATAGCAAGGGACAAGCCTAGGCAAAGTAACGTAGCGAGAACCAGTAGTAAAAGACTCTTAGGCAGTGGATCGGTGATGGATGAGTGTGACGGATGTGATTCATCATGTAACAGCTATAACACGGAGAGATATGTGGCTAGCTCCCGTTCATCAATCTAATGTACGCATGTATTCCGTATGTAGTCATACGTGCTTAGGGAAAAGAACTTGCATGACATCTATTGTCCATCCCTCCCGTGGCAGCGGGGTCCTAATGGAAACTACAAGATATTAAGGTTCTCTTTTTAATAAAGAACCAGACCAACGCATTAACACGCGGTGAATACATGAACTCCTCATACTATGGTCATCTCCGGGAGTGGTTCCGGCTATTGTCAATCCGGGGTTGCCGGGTCATAACACATAGTAGGTGACTACAACTTGCAAGATAGGATCTAAAACACACATATATTGGCGACAACGTAATAGGTTCAGATCTGAAATCATGGCACTCGGGCCCTAGTGACAAGCATTAAGCATAGTTAAGTAGTAGCAACATCAATCTAGAACATAGTGGATACTAGGGACCAATCCTCGTCAAAAACTAACTCGATTACGTGATAGATCTCATCCCACTCATCACCGTCCAGCAAACCTACGATGATATTACTCACGAACGATGAAGAGCATCATGGAATTGTCGATGGAGAAAGGTTGATGATGACGACGGCGATGGTTTCCCCTCTCCGGAGCCCGAAACGGACTTCAGATCTGCCCTCCAGATGAAGAACAGGATGTGGCGGCACCTCCGTATGGCAAAACGCGATGAAACCTTCTCTCTGATTTTTTCCAGGCGAAACGGAAGACATAGAATTGAGATTGAGGGAGGTGGTGCCACGTGGGCCCCACAATCCCTCATGGCCCGGCCATAGGGGGTGGCCGCGACCCAGGGGCTTGTGGCCCACTGACACGCCCCCTCACGTGGAACTTTGCACAGGTATTTTTCTTTTATTCTGGAAAAATCTCCGTAAATTTTCCGGACATTCCGAGAACTTTTATTTCTTCACAAAAACAACACCATGGCAATTCTGCTGAAAACAGCGTCAGTCTGGGTTAGTTCCATTCAAATCATGCAAATTAGAGTCCAAAACAAGGGCAAAAGAGATCGTAAAAGTAGATACGACGGAGACGTATCAGGCGCCAACTGACATGGTATTTCCGGGATAGATGCCATACAGTGGCTTGACTCGTGGTTTGAGTCTGATGGGTGCGGACGGCGGCTCGGAACAGGTGTAGGAGCAACACATGTGACGCCGGTTTACCTAGGTTCACGGGCCCTCTGATGAGGTAAAACTCCTAGTCCTTCCTGTGTGACTATATGTGAATCACAATACAAAGGTTGCTCCTTGCGCTATTCGTGAGGAAGGATACAAAGCACTGGCTGCTGGTCTTGCTGCCTCAGGTGGTGTTCTATGAGTAGTAGTGGGCATCTAAACTGAGTGAATATCTCGAACCTTGTCAACGTCAACTATGCCTCTCTCAGTGGGCACGGGCGTGGCTTTATAATGCAGCCAGGTGTTATAGTGGGAACGGTAGTGTTGTGAGGTTGGGGCCAGCTGCCAGCCTCTTGGGCCGGCTGCGGGGCCTACCTGTGGTTGGGTCTCGTCGTGGGGCCTGCCGGACGTGTGCATCAGCGGCCGGCACGCCGAGCCGTCAGGGCGCAGGAGACAAAGGGGAACGTGGCTACACGACCACCTTGCTCGGTCAGGGTCGGGGTCCTTGTAGCCTTGCTGACCCTCCCATCATCACGCCGCAGCAGGGCCGTATATGTCAACACATACTGCTACCATGATAGGTTCTGATCATTCGTCTTGTCCTGTCTGCGTACGACGGTACGACCAGATGGGACACGCGCCGGTCGTGCGGCTAGCCGAGGGCCAGCAGGCTGGCCGAGCATGCGAGGCGGCTGAGCACGCGTTAACCAGGTGGCGTCTATCACCAACCAAACAATTATGTGCAGCCAAAAGGGGCCGGCTATCGCTAGCGGACGGTCTTGGGTTGGTCGACGGGCCCGACTACTGATACGTCTCCAACGTATCTATAATTTTTGATGGTTTCATGCTATTATCCTGTCAAACTTTGGTTGTTTTGTATGCCTTTTATATCTTTTTGGGACTAACTTATTAACTCAGTGCCAAGTGCCAGTTCCTGTTTTTTTCCGTGTTTTTGACCCCTTTCAGAGGAGGATTTTAAACGAAGTCCAAACGGAACGAAACTTCCAAAAATATTTTTTCTGAAACACAAGAAGATCGGGAAGCTTGAGAACCAAGGCATGGGGCCACCAGGGACCCCACAAGCCCCCTAGCCGCGGCCAGGGGGGCTCGCGCCTCCTAGGCTTGTGGGCTCCCTGGGCCACCTCTGCCCTAGGTCTTTCGCCTATATATTCCCATAAATTCCAAAAAAAATCAGGAGATCATCGAAAGTACTTTTCCGCCGCCGCAAGCTTCTGTCTCCGCAAGATCCCATCAGGGGCACGTTCTGGTGCCCTGACGAAGGGGGGATTCAGATACGGAGGGCTTCTTCATCAACACCATGACCTCTCCGATGAGGCGTGAGTAGATCATCACAGACCTACGGGTCCATAGCTAGTAGCTAGATGGCTTCTTCTCTCTCTTTGATCTTCAATACAAAGTTCTCCATGATCTTCATGGAGATCTATCCGATGTAATCTTCTTTTGCGGTGTGTTTGTCGAGATCCGATGATTTGTGGATTTCTGATCAGATTATCTATGAATCTTATTTGAGTTTCTTCTGATCTCTCTTATTCATGATTTCATATCCTTGTAATTCTCTTCGAGTTGTGGGTTTTGTTTGGCCAGCTTGATCTATGATTCTTGCAATGGGAGAAGTGCTGGGTTTTGGGTTCATATCGTGCGGTGACCTCACCCAGTGACAGAAGGGGTAGCGAGGCATGCATCATGTTGTTCCATCAAGGATAAAAAGACGGAGTTTTCATCATTGGTTTGTGTTTATCCCTCTACATCATGTCATCTTGCTTAAGGCGTTACTCTGTTCGTCATGAACTCAATACACTAAATGCATGCTGGATAGCGATCGATGTGTGGAGTAATAGTAGTAGATGTAGAAAGTATCGGTCTACTTGTCTCGGACGTGATGCCTATATGTATGATCATTACCTTAGATATCATCATGACTTCGCGCGGTTCTATCAATTGCTCGACAGTAATTTGTTCACCCACCGTAATATTTTCTATTTTGAGAGAAGCCTCTAGTGAACACTATGGCCCCCCGGTCTACTTCACACCATATTTTCAGCCTTACTCTTTTACTTCGTTGCACTTTCCTCCTTCAGATCTCACTTTGCAATCAATCCTGAAGGGATTGACAACCCCTTTATAGCGTTGGGTGTAGGCTCTTTTGTGTTTGTGCAGGTACTCTGGACTTGACAAGATTATCCTACTGGATTGATACCTTGCTTCTCAAACTGAGGGAAATACTTATTGCTCCTGTGCCGCATCACCCTTTCCTCTTCAAGGGAAAAACAAATGCAAGCAAGTCTCCGTCAACGTGTCAATTTCTAGCACTGTTGTTTGAGAAGTAGCAGCTACCGCTAGCCGACCGAACTCGTGAGCCGAAGGGGCCGACTATCGCTAGCCGTCCGGACTTGCGTTGACCGAATGGGCCGGCTATCGCCAGCCGGCCTTGGGGGGACCAGGCGGCCCCAAATATCTTGGAGACGGATAATCTCCACTCTTGGTATACTGAGGGGTAGTATCCCCGTCAACACACAAGTCATGTGATGTAATGGTGGAAGTTGCATGGTAATATATCTCGGAATGGCTATGGAAATGCTATGATATGTAGGTATGGTGCCTATTTTGAGGAAGATATAAGGTGGTGTATTGATATGTCCATTTTGCATCATGATTTCTTATTGATAATTATATTTTCTTGGTCATTATTCCACTTTATGATACAATTCTTATGAGTTTTATCTCTTAATTAACAAGGTACATCACAAAGAAGCAAATTGTGAGAAACTGGAATCCTAGATCTCAAAACCAAGAAAAAGGCTGAAAATTCTCTCGACTCCAATTGACCTGAAACTTCACGCGGATTTTTTGTGGAATATATCTGAATTTATGGAGCAAAGAAGTACGGGAGGGGGCACCTGTCGGTGCCAAGCCAACAGGGCGCACCCTGATGGCTTGGAAGGCCCACAGATAGCGTCTAACCCCCTCTTTTTTGTATATGATGGGTTTTTACCTAGATAAATTAAGAAAATTATTTCACTATGTAGTGTTGCTGTCTCGAGGAGGAAACCTAGGCGGAGGCCGTTTTGCTCTTCGGCAAAGAGATTCTGCAGGGGAAACTCCCCTCTTGGAGGGATAAATCGAAGCCATAGTCATCACCAACTCTTCCTCCTTCATGGGAGGACCAATCTCCACCATCACCATCTCATCTCAAGTGCTAGTTCATTTCTTGTATTCAATCTTTGTCTCAAAACCTCATATTGGTACCCGTGGGTTACTAGTAGTGTTGATTACGTCTTGTAGTTGATGCTTGTTGGTTTGTTTGGTGGAATATAATATGTTCATATCTTTTTTCATATTTATTATAGCTCTCATATTGAAGATGGTGATGATTTGTGAGTAGTTACTTTTGTTTGACATGGGAGAAGTCTTGTTATAAGTAATCATGTGAAGTTGGTACTCGTTCAAAATTTTGATGATATGTATGTTGTTGCTTCCTTTAGTGGTCTCATGTAAACGTCGACTACATGACCCTTCACCATATTTTGGGTCTAAGGGAAGGCATTGTGGAGTAATAAGTAGATGATGGGTTGCTCGAGTGACAGAAGCTTAAACCCTAGTTTATGTGTTATTTCATAAGATGCTCATTTGGATCCACATGTTTCATGCTATGGTTAGATTTATCTTGATTGTTCTTTCATAGTTGCGGATGCTTGTGAGAGGGAATAATCATAAGTGGGTTGCTTGTTCAAGTAAGAATAACACCTTATAACTAGTTGCTACTGCAACAAAAGACCTTCCAATGGCGCCAGAAATAGGAGTGTTGCTTGATACTCCTCAGCAACGGCACCAGGAATCCTTCAGCTGCGGCTATGCCTTAAGGGACTTCCTAGGCAAGTATGCAAAGGATTTCCCCCGTGGCCTTGGAGCCTTGCGTTGGTGTTTCCTCGAAGCGGAAAGGGTGATGTAGCGTAGCGGTGGTAAGTATTTCCCTCAGTTTGAGAACCAATGTATCAATCCGGCGGAAGAGTATCTCAAGATCCTGCACAAACACAAAAGCTTGCACCCAACGCTATGAAGTGGTTGTCAATCCCTTATAGATTGTTTGCCAAGTGAGAACTAAAAGCAACAAAGTAACAAAGCAAAGTAAAAGCGGAGGTGTAAACGATGGATGTGAATAGACCCGGGGGCCGTAGTGTTTACAAGTGGCTTCTCTCATGAAAGCAAGTAGACGGAGGGTGAACAAATTACTGTCGAGCAATTGATAGAACTGTGCAGAGTCGTGACGATATCTATGCAATGATTATTTCTATAGGCATCACGTCCGAAACAAGTAGACCGATACTGTCTGCATCTACTACTATTACTCCACACGTCGACCGCTATCCAGCATGCATCTAGTGTATTAAGTCCATAAGAACAGAGTAATGCCTTAAGTAAGATGACATAATGTAGAGGGATAATTTCAAACCAATGATAAAAACCCCATCTTTTTACCCTTGATGGCAACTGCTTGATGTGTGTCTTGCTGCCCCTACTGTCACTGGGAAAGGTCACCACATGGCAGAACCCAAAACCAAGCACTTCTCCCATTGAAAGAATCATAGATCTAGTTAGCCAAACAAAACCCAAGACTCAGAGAGACTTACAAGGATATCAAATCATGCATATAAGAAATCTGCAAAGACTCAAATATATATCATAGATAATCTGATCACAAGTCCACAATTCAATGGATCTCGACAAACACACCCCCAAAGAAGATTACATCAGATAGATCTCCATGAAGATCATGGAGAACTTTGTATTGAAGATCCAAGAGAGAGAAGAAGCCATCTAGCAACTAACTACGGACCCGTAGGTCTGAAGTGAACTACTCACGAGTCATTGGAGGGGCGATGATGATGATGAAGAAGCCCTCCACCTCCAAAGTCCCCTCCGACAGGGCGCCGAGAAGGGTCTCAGATGAGATCTCGTGGAAACAGAAGCTTGCGGCGGCGGAAAAGTATTTTCGAGGCTCCCGCGATTTTTTGCGGAATATTTGGGAATATATAGGCGCAAAACCTAGGTCAGGAGGCGGCCAGGGAAGCCACAAGCTTTGCCACCACCGCCTCCCCCCTGGTGGCGTGGTGCAAGCTTGTGGGCTCCCTGGGGCCCACCTGGCTTGGCCCAAAGGCTACCTGGTCTTCTTTCGTTTAGGAAAAAAGTATTTCGGGGATTTTATTCCGTTTGGACTCCGTTCCAAAATCAGATCTAAAAGGAGTCAAAAACACGGAAAAACAGGAACTGACACTTGGCACTAAATCAATAAGTTAGTCCCCAAAAATATATAAAAAAAGCTACATAAAACCTACAAAGAGGACAAGATAATAGCGTGCAACCATCAAAAATTATAGATACGTTTGAGACGTATCACTGGTCCACCCACATATCAAATTATGAAAGTAACTAACACGAATCAGCTCAACATGATGAACATGACTATGTGGTAATTCTCATGTGTCCTCAAGAGCATTTTCATTTATATAAGATAACTTTCAGACTTGCCCTTTGCTACAAAAAGGATTGGGCCACCTTGCTACCCACTTGCTACTCTTGTTACTTGTTACTTGTTACTTGTTACCAATTATCTTGCTACAACACTATCTATCACTATTACTCACACCACTTGTAGAGAATACCTTGCTGAAAACTTCCTATAATTTCCTTCTGCTCCTCGTTTGTTTGGCACTCTTACTTATCGAAAGGAGTACGATTGATCCCCTATACTTGTGGGTCATCAAGACTCTTTTTTGGCGTTGTTGCCCGGGAATGAAGCGTCTTTGGTGAGTGGACTTTGGTAAGGAAACATTTTCAGTATGTGCTGAAATTTTCACTATGCATATTAATTCTTTGAGAGGTTTGTTCGGGGTATCTTCACCTCGAGCGGAAGTGGAAAAAGTCGTTCCCCAACCTACTGAACTTTCTGAAAATATTTACTATGAAATTCCTTCAGGTATATCTGAGAAAATGCTAGCTAATCCTTATGTAGGAGATGATACAACTCATCCATATTTGCATTTGATTTGTATAGATGAGATTTGTGGATTATTTAAGCTTGTAGGTTTATCTGAGGAAAATGTTGAGAATAAAGTTTTCGCTTTATCTTTGGAGGGAAAATCATTGATTTGTTATAGGCTACTCATTGATATTGGTTTATGGGACTGGAATCACTTGAAGCTAGAATTTCATAGAAGTTTTATCCTATGCATCTAGTTCTTCGTGATCGGAATTATATATATATTTTTTCGCCTCTTGAAGGAGAAAGCATCACTCAAGCTTTGGGGGAGGCTTAAATCTATGATAGATACTTTCCCCAACCATGAGCTCTCAAGAGAAATGATCATACAAAACGTTTATGCTCCACCCTCTTATGATGATCAATAATACTCGATTCTTCTTCCACTAGTTCCTACATGAAGAGAACTATTGTATTCAAATGGGATCTTTTAGAAAGAATTAGATTTAATTCTAAAGATTGGGAACTCGACAAAGGTAATGAGTGAGATATAAAGTTTGAGTTTGACTGCGTTAAATATTTTATGGAAACTGATACTTTTCATAAGTTTAGTAATAAATATGGGCTTGAATCTGAGATAGTAGGTTCTTTCTGTGAATCATTGGCTACTCATGTTGATCTCCCTAAACAGAAGTGATTTAAATTTCATACACCTATTGAAGAATTTTTTAGAGAAACCCATTAAAGTTAAGGAAGAAACAATTGTTTACCATGTTGATCCAGTTGTGCCAACTGCTTATATTGAGAAACCACCTTTTCCTGTTAGGATTAAGGAACATGATAGGGATATAACTATGGTTAATAAAAGCCATATTAGGACACCTAAACCTTCTGAGAAAATAAATGTAGAAACTAATATTGCTATGGTTAAAGATTGCCTAGTTGATAATATTGATGGTCAAGTTATTTACTTGTGGGATGGGACTGCTAGAATTGCTAAACCTGTTAGAAACAAGCAGGATGCCTTAGATAAAAATAAACCAGGTGTTGGCATGCATGTTGTTTCTGTTAAGATTGGAGATAATTGCTATCATGGCTTGTGTGACATGGGTGCTAGTGTTTGTGCTATGCCTTTTACCTTATATCAAGAAATTAGGAATGACATAGCACCATTAGAGATTGAAGATATTGATGTCACTATTAAAATTGCAAATAGAGGCACTATTTCACCAGTTGGGATTGTTAGAGATGTTGAAATCTTGTGTGGAAAAAATAAGTACCCCACTCATTTCTTAGTACTTGCAAGGATGAGATCTACTAGAGATAGATATAAAAGATTGTGGAAACAAAAGTAAATAAATTGTAGCAAAGTATTTTTGATACTTTTGGTTTATTGATCTGAAAATATAATATGGAAAATACACCCGGGGGACATAGGTTTCATTAGAGGTTTCTCTCATAAAGGAAAATAATACGATGGATGAAAAAATTACTGTCGAGCAATTGATAGAAAAGAAAATAATTATGAAGATATCTAAGGCAATGATTATGCATATAGGCATCACTTCCGTATCAAGTAGACCGAAACGATTATGCATCTACTACTTTTACTCCACACATCGACCGACTCGTGCCTGCATCTAGAGTATTAAGTTCATGAAGAACAGATTAATTCATTAAGTAAGATGACATGGTGTAGAGGGATAAACTCAAGAAATATGATGAAAACCCCATCTTTTTATCCTTGATGGCAACAATACAATACGTGCCTCGCTACCCCTACTTTATCACTGGGTGAGGACACCACAAGATTGAACCCAAAACTAAGCACTTCTCCCATTGCAAGAATTACCAATCTAGTTGGCTAAACCAAACCAATAATTCAAAGAGACTTGCAAAGATAAGAAATCATGCATATAAGAATTCAGAAGAGACTCAAATAATATTCATAGATAATCTGAACATAAAATCACAATTCATCGGATCTCGACAAACACACCGTAAAAGAGTATTACATCGAATAGACCTCCATGAAGATCATGAAGAACATGGTGTTGAAGATCAAAGAGAGAGAAGAAGCCATCTAGCTACTAGCTATGGACCCATAGGTCTATGGTGAACTACTCACACATCATCAAAGGGGCAATTGAGTTGATGTAGATGCCCTCCGTGATCAATTCCCTCTCTGGCAGATTACCGGAAAAGGCTCCCATATTGGATCTCTGAGGAACAAAGGCTGCCGGTAGCGTACAAGTATTTTCGTGGCTCTTTTTGGCGATACGGGAATATTTGGGAATTTGTAGGCCAAAGTGTTGGCAAACGTTGCATGGTGATGATCATCTACAAGAGGGGAGAGTGAATCTACATACCCTTGTAGATCGCTAAGCGGAAGCGTATATAACGCGGTTGATGTAGTGGAAAATATTCACGATCCAAATCGCAGCCCGTCCCGCGATCTCATCACGATCCATCACATGATCCCATCACGATCCATCCCGATCTTGTGCCGAACGGACGGCACCTCCGCATTCAGCACACCTACAACTCGATTACGATCCCCGCCTTCTTGATCTAGCAAGAGGGGCGGAGAGGTAGATGAGTTCTCCAACACAACGGCGTGGTGGTGGTGGTGGTGAACTAATCCAGCAGGGCTTCGCCTAAGCACAACCGAACTAGACTAGAGGAGAAACAGATCTGGAGGGAGAGAGAGGGAGCCGTGGCTAATTTGTTTATCTCAAAACCCTCAAAACTATTGGAATATGCCCTAGAGGCAATAATAAAATAATAATTATTATATTTCCTGTTTCAATATAATCGTTTATTATCCATGCTATAATTGTATTGAATGGAAACCTAAATGCATGTGTGGATATATAGACAAAACAATGTCCCTAGTGAGCCTCTAGTTGACTAGCTTGTTGATCAAGGATGGTTAAGGTTTCGTAGCCATAGACAAGTGTTGTCACTTGATCACGGGATCACATAATTAGGAGAATGATGTGATGGATAAGACCCAAACTATAAACGTAGTATATGATCGTGTCATTTTGTTGCTATTGTTTTCTGCATGTCAAGTATACATTCCTATGACCATGAGATCATGTAACTCAATGCCACCGGAGGAATGCCTTCTGTGTATCAAACGTCACAATGTTAGTGGGTGACAATAAGGTGCTCTACAGGTATCTCCGAAGGTGTTCGTTGAGTTAGCATGGATCAAGACTGGGATTTGTCAATCCGTGTGACCGAGAGGTATCCCGGGGCCACTCAATAATACAACATTAGAAACAAGCCTTGCAAGCAATGTTATTAAAGAGTTAGACACACGATCTTGTATTACAAAACGAGTAAAGAGACTTCCGGGTAACGAGATTGAAATAGGTCTGTCGATATCGACGATCGAATCTCGGGCAAGTAACATACTGAAGGACAAAGGGAATGATATATGGGATTGTGTGAATCCTTGACATAGAGGTTCAACCAATAAAATCTTTGTAGAATATGTAGGATCCAATATGGACGTCCAGGTCCTGCTATTGGACATTGACTGGAGAGTGTCTCGGTCATGTCTACATAGTTCTCGAACCCGCAGGGTCTGCAGACTTAAGGTTCAATGACGTTTTCGGTATAGTTGAATTATTGATGTTGGTAACAAAATTTTGTTGGGAGTCCCGAATGAGATCCTGAATGTCACGAGGGTCTCCGAAATGGTCCGAAAACGAAGATTGATATATAGGATTGTTGCATTTGGCTTCCGGAAAGATTTCGGGCATTACCGGTAAAGTACCGGGAGTGACGAATGGGTTCTAGGGTTTTACCCGGAGGGGCTACCCACTCGGGATAGGACCTAATAGGCCCATGGGTGGTGCACCAGCCCTTAGTGGGCTGGTGAGGTCAGCCCAATAAGCCTATTTTGGCCAAAACAAAAATAATAAGGAAAAAAAGGAAGGAGGTGGACAAGATTGGAAGGAGTCCTCCACCAAACCGAATTGGAGGAGGACTCCTCCCTCTTAGCTCGGCTGACTCCTACTATTTGGAGTAGGAGGCAAGAGACCCTCCCTCTTGCTCCTCCTATATGTAGTGGAGGTTTGAGAGGCTTTCTGCACCCCAAGCCTTTGTGCACCCCTCTCTCCCTCCACTACTTCGTGACACCCCGTAGCTAGTTCAATACGGCATGACGAAGCCATGCCAGAGTAGCTCCACCATCATCACCGCCACGTCGTCATGCTGCCGGAGAATTCAGCTACCCCTTCGTCTCTCTTGCTAAATCAAGAAGGCGGAGATCGTCATCGAGCTGTACGTGTGTTGAACGAGGAGGTGTCGTCGGTTCGGCGCTAGATCAGGACAGATCATGGGACGACGGTGATTTGGATCTTGAAGACGTTCCACTACGTCAACCGCATTTCTTAATGCTTCCCTCTTAGCAATCTACAAGGGTATGTGGATCCGATCTCCCTCTCGTAGATGATCATCACCATGATAGGTCTTCGTGTGCATAGGATTTTTTGTGTTTCCCATGCAACGTTCCCCAACAGTGGTATCAGAGCTAGGTTCATGCGTAGATGATATCTCGTGTAGAACACAAAAGAGTTTGTGGGCGTTGATGTACAATTTTCTGCACTCCTTAGTGTTTTCTTGATTCAGCGGCATTGTTGGATTGAAGCGGCCCGGACCAACTTTACTTGTATGCTTACGAGAGACCGGTTTCATCGACTGACATGCAACTTGTTGCATAAAAATGACTGGCGGGTGTCTGTTTCTTCAACTTTAGTTGAATCGGATTTGACCGAGGCGGTCCTTGGAGAAGGTTAAATAGCAATTTGCATATCACCGTTGTGGCTTTGCGTAAGTAAGATGCGATCATACGAGATACCCATAGCAGCCACGTAAAACATGCAACAACAAATTAGAGGACGTCTAACTTGTTTTTGCTGGGTATGCTTGTGATGTGATATGACCAATGACATGATATGATATATTGGATGTATGATATGATCATGTCGTAATAGTTAAATATCGACTTGCACATAGATGCTACGACAACCGGCAAGAGCCATAGGGTTGTCTTTAAATTTATTTTGTGCTTGCAGATGCTTTTGCTATATCGCTAGGCAGTTGCTTTAGTAGTAACAACATAGATAGCGCAACAACCTCGATGGCAGCACCATGATGGAGATCATGGTGTGGCGCCGGTTATGATGGAGATCATGCCGGTGCTTTGGTGATGGAGATCAAGAAGCACACGTTCATGGCCATATCATGTCACTTTTTGATTTGCATGTGATGTTAATCCTTTATGCACCTTATTTTGCATAGGACGACGATAGCGTTATAAGGTGATCGCTCACTAAAATTTCAAGATAAAATTGTGTTCTCCCCGACTCTGCATCGTTGCGAAAATTCGTCGTTTCGAGACACCACATGATGATCGGGTGCGATAGACTCAACGTTCACATACAACAGGTGCAAAATAGTTGCACATGCGGAACACTCTGGTTAAACTTGACGAGCCTAGCATGTACACACATGGCCTCAGAACACAAGAGACCGAAAGGTTGAGCATGAATCATATATTTGATATCATCAACATGGATATGTTCACCATTGAAACTAAGCTCAACTCACGTGATGATCGGACTTGAGTTAATGGATTTGGATCATGCGACACTCGAATGACTAGAGGGATGATTATTTGAGTGGGAGTTTATTAGTAACATGATTAGCTAAACTCAATTGTCTTAAACATAGTCAAAGTAATCTTTGCAAAATTTTATGTTATAGATCAATGGCAAGCGCAGTAGCAACCCTGATTTTTAATACGTTCCTAGAGAAAGCTAAGCTGGAAGATGATGGAAGAAACTTTGTTGACTGGGCTCGTAATCTGAGGCTTATCCAAACGGATGGCCAAAGAAATATGTCCTTGATGCTGTGCTAGGTGATGCACCACCCACTACGGCGACCCAAGATTTTTTGAATGCTTGGCAGTCCCGTAAGGATGACTACTCATTGGTTCAATGTGCAATTTTGTATAGCTTAGAACCGGGACTTCAAAGACGTTTTGAACATCATGGAGCATATGAGATGATCCAGGACTTGAAGTTTATCTTTGAGAAGAATGCCCGGATCGAGAGGTATGAGACCTCCGATAAGTTCTATGCTTCCGAAATGGAGGAGAACGGGTCTGTCAGTGAACACATACTCAGAATGTGTGGGTACTCTCACCGTCTAGCTAAGCTGGGGATTGAACTCCCGCAAGAGGCTTTCACTAACAAAGTTCTTCAATCACTGCCACCTAGCTATAAGAGCTTCGTGTTGAACTATAACATGCAAGGGATGAATAAGTCACTTGCCGAGTTGTTTGCGATGCTGAAAGTCGCAGAGTCAGAAATCTAGAAAGAGCATCAAGTGTTGATGGTCAATAAGACCATCGGTCTCAAGAAATACGGCAAAGGAAAGAACGGTAACTCCAAGAAGAGTGGAAAATCTGTTTCTCCTCCGACAAAGAAACCCAAGGCTGGACCTAAGCCAGAAACTGAGTGTTATTATTGCAAGGGAACTGGTTAGTGGAAGCGAAAACTGCCCCAAGTATCTAGCCGATAAGAAGGCGGCCAACACCAAACAAGGTATATTAGATATACATGTTATGTATGTGTACCTCATTAGATCTCGTAGTAGTGCCTGGTTATTTGCTACCAGTTCTGTTGCTCACATTTGCAACCCGAAACAGGAACTGCGGAATAAACAAAGGCTGGCAAAGGATGAAGTGACGATGCGCGTGGGAAATAGTTCCAAGGTTGATGCGATCGCCGTCGGCACGCTCTCACTTCAGTTACCATCGGGATTAGAGATGAACTGAAATAATTGTTATTTAGTGCCTGTGTTGAGCATGAACATTATATCTGGATCTTGTTTATTGCGATACGGTTACTCATTTAAGTCAAAGAATAATGGTTGTTCTATTTATATGAGTAATATCTTTTATGGTCATGCACCCAATGTGAGGGGTTTGTTCATATTGAATGTCGATTGTGATGTCACCCATGTCCATAACATTGAGACCAAAAGATGTAGAGTTAATAATGATAGCGCAACATTTTGTGGCACTGCCGCTTAGGTCATATTGGTGTCAAGTGCCTGAAGAAACTCCACGCAGATGGACTTTTGGAGTCACTTGATTTTAAATCACTTGATACATGCGAACCATGAATCATGGGCAAGATGACTAAGACTCTGTTGTCCGGAACAATGGAGTATGCGAGTGACTTGTTGGAGATCATACATACTGATGGATGCGGACCGATGAGCATAGAGGTGTGCGGCGGATATCGTTATTTTCTCACCTTCACTGATAGTTTAAGTAGGTATGGTTATATGTACTTGATGAAGCACAAGTCTGGAACGTTTGAAAAGTTCAAGCAATTTCAAAGTGAAGTTTAAAATCATCATAGCAAGAAGATCAAATTCCTACGATCTGATCGAGGAGGTGAATATCTGAGTTATGAGTTTGGTGTTCACTTAAGACAATGTGGAATTGTTTCACAATTGACACCGCGTGGAACACCACAGTGCAATGTTGTGTGTGAACGTCGTAATCGTACTTTATTAGATATGGTGCGTTCTATGATGTCTCTTACCGATTTGCATTCTCATTTTGGGGCTATGCATGGGAGACAACTGCATTTAATTTAAATTGGTGATATGGCAAGAAGCCAAAGTTGTCATTTCTTAAAGTTTGGGGATGTGATGCTTATGTCAAAAAGCTTCAGCATGAAAAGATGGAACCCAAAGCGGAAAAGTGCGTCTTCATAGGTTACCCAAAAGAGACAGTTGAGTATACCTTCTATCTCAGATACGAGGGCAAAGTGTTTGTCGCTAAGAACAAAGCTTTTCTTGAGAAAGAGTTTCTCTTGAAAGAATTGAGTGGGAGGAATATAAAACTTGATGAGGTTGTGGAACCTCTAGTTCAACAAGTTGGTGGCGCAGGGCAGAAAGAAATTTTTGTCGAGGCAACACCAATTGAAGAGGAAGCTAATGATGGTGATCATGAAGCTTCAGATCAAGTTGTTGTTGGACCTCGCAGGTCGACCAGAGCACGTACTCCTCCTCAGTGGTACGAGAATCATGTCTTGTCAATCATGTTGTTGGACAACAATGAGCCTGCAAATTATGGAGAAGCAATGGTAGCCCAGATTCCAACGATGGTTAGAAGCCATGAAATCTGAGATAGGATCTATGTATGAAAACAAAGTATGGACTTTGGAAGTATTACCTGAAGGTCGAAAGGCTATTCAGAACAAATGGATCTTTAAGAAGAAGACGAATGCAGACGGTAATGTGACCATTTATAAAGCTCGACTTGTGGCAAAAGGTTTTTCACAAGTTCAAGGAGTTTACTATGATGAGACATTCTCACCCGTAGCGATACTTAGGTGTCTGGATGAAGCAGTTCATGTCAGATCTTGGAGTAGTGCCAAGTGGACTGGACCCAATCAATCTGTTCTGTGACAACACTAGTGCCATTGCTCCAGCCAAGGAACCAAGGTTTCACAAAAAGACTAGACACATAAAGTGACACTTCAATGCTATCCATGATTACATCAAGGAGGAGGACATAAATATTTGCAAAGTACACACGGATCTGAATGTTGCAGATCCGCTGACTAAGCCTCTTCCACGAGCAAAGCATGATCAACACCAAAACTGTATGGGTGTTAGATTCATTACATTGTAAATCACATAAAGATGTGAAGCTAGATTATTGACTCTTGTGCAAGTAGGAGACTATTGGAAATATGCCCTAAAGGCAATAATAAAATAGTTATTATTATATTTGTTGTTTCAAGATAATCGTTTATTATCCATGCTATAATTGTATTGAATGGAAACATAAATGCATGTGTATATATATAGACAAACCAATGTCCCTAGTGAGCCTCTAGTTGACTAGCTCGTTGATCAAGGATGGTTAAGGTTTCCTAGCCATAGACAAGTGTTCTCACTTGATGACGAGATCACATCATTAGGAGAATGATGTGATGGACAAGACCAAAACTATAAACGTAGCATATGATCATGTCATTTTGTTGCTATTGTTTTTTGCATGTCAAGTATACATTCCTATGACCATGAGATCATGTAACTCACTGACATCAGAGGAATGCCTTCTGTGTATCAAATGTCGCAACTTTACTGGGTGACTATAAAGGTGCTCTACAGGTATCTCCGAAGGTGTCCGTTGAGTTAGCATGGATCAAGATTGGGATTTGTCACTCCATGTGACGTAGAGGTATCTCGGGGTGCACTCGGTAATACAACATCACAAACAAGTCTTGCAAGCAATGTGACTAAAGAGTTAGCCATGGGATCTGGTATTACGGAACTAGTAAAGAGACTTTGGAGTAATAATATTGAAATAGGTATGTCGATACCGACGGTCGAATCTCGGGCAAGTAACATACCAAAGAACAATGGGAATGATATACGTGATTGTGTGAGTCCTTGACATAGAAGGTTCAATCGATAAGATCTTCGTAGAATATGTAGCATCCAATATGGACGTCCAGGTCCCGCTGTTGGATATTGGCCGGAGAGTGTCTTAGTCATAACTACATAGTTCTCGAACCCGCACGGCCTCCACACTTAAGGTTCGGTGACATTTTTCGATATAGTTGAATTACTGATGTTGGTAACCGAATGTTTTTCGGAGTCCCGGATGAGATCCGGAACGTCATGCTGGTCTCCGGAATGGTCCGTAAACGAAGATTGATATATAGGATTGTTGCATTTGGCTTCCGGAAAGATTTCACGCATTACTGGTAAAGTACCGGGAGTGACGAATGGGTTCCGAAGTTTTATCGGGAGGGGCCACCCACCCGGGAGAGGGCCTAATAGGCTCATGGATGGCGCACCAGCCCTTAGTGGGATGGTGAGGCCAGCCCAACAAGCCTATTTCGGCCAAAGCAAAAAATGAAGGAAAAGGAAAAAGAAGAATAAAGGAGGTGTACAAGATGGGAAGGAGTCCTCCACCAAACCGAATTGGAGGAGGACTCCTCCCTCTTGGATTGGCCGACTCCTCCTACTTGGAGCAAGAGGAAAGCCACCCTCCCTCTTGTTCCTGCTACATATAGTGGAGGTTTGAGAGGCTTTTTGCACCCAAGTCTTTGTGCAGCCCTCTCTCCCTCCACTACTTCGTGACACCCCGTAGCTAGTTCGGTACAGCACGACAAAGCCGTGCCGGAGTAGCTCCACCATCATCACCGCCACGCCGTCGTGCTCGCAGAGAATTCATGTACCTCTTGCTCTCTCTTGCTTGATCAAGAAGGCAGAGATCATCATCGAGCTGTACGTGTGCTGAATGATGTCCGTTATGCTACTGCACAAAAGACCTTCCTGTGGCGCCAGAAATGGGCACGTTGAGGACACCAGGAATCCTTCTGCGTTGGTGTTCCCTCGAAGCGGAGAGGATGATGTAGCACAACGGAGGTAAGTATTTCCCTCAGTTTGAGAACCAAGGTATCAATCCGGCGGAGGAGTATCTCAAGATCCTGCACAAACACAAAAACTTGCACCCAACGCTATGAAGGGGTTGTCAATCCCTTATAGATTGTTTGCCAAGTGAGAACTGAAAGCAACAAAGTAACAAAGCAAAGTGAAAGCGGAGTTGTAAACGATGGTTGTGAATAGACCCGGGGGCCGTAGTGTTTACTAGTGGCTTCTCTCATGAAAGCAAGTAGACGGAGGGTGAACAAATTACTGTCGAGCAATTGATAGAACTGTGCAGAGTCGTGACGATATCTATGCAATGATTATTTCTATAGGCATCACGTCCGAAACAAGTAGACCTATACTTTCTACATCTACTACTATTACTCCACACGTCGACCGCTATCCAGCATGCATCTAGTGTATTAAGTCCATAAGAACAGAGTAACGCCTTAAGCAAGATGACATGATGTAGAGGGATAATCTCAAACCAATGATAAAAACCCCATCTTTTTACCCTTGATGGCAACTTCTTGATGTGTGCCTTCCTGCCCCTACTGTCACTGGGAAAGGTCACCACATGGCAGAACCCAAAACCAAGCACTTCTCCCATTGCAAGAATCATAGATCTAGTTGGCGAAACAAAACCCAAGACTCCGAGAGACTTACAAGGATATCAAATCATGCATATAAGAAATAAGCAAAGACTCAAATATAAATCATAGATAATCTGATCACAAGTTCACAATTCATCGGATCTTGACAAACACACCGCCAATGATGATTACATCGGATAGATCTCCATGAAGATCATGGAGAACTTTGTATTGAAGATCCAAGAGAGAAGAAGCCATCTATTTACTAATTACGGACCCGTAGGTCTGAAGTGAATTACTCACGAGTCATTGGAGGGGCGATGATGATGATGAAGAAGCCCTCCAGCTCCAAACTCCCCTCCGGCAGGGTGCCGGGAAGGGTCTCCAGATGAGATATCGCGGAAACCGAAGCTTGCGGCGGCGGAAAAGTATTTTCGAGAGTCCCCTGATTTTTTGCGGGATATTTGGGAATTTATAGGCCAAGGACTTAGGTCAAGGGGCGGCCAGGGTGGACACAAGCTTGCCCACCATCGCCTCCCCCCTGGTGGCGTGGTGGGAGCTTGTGGGCTCCCTGGAGCCCACCTGGCTTGGCCCAAAGGCCCCCTGGTCTTCTTTCGTTTGGGAAAAATCATTTCGGGATTTTTCTTCCGTTTGGACTCCGTTCCAAAATCAGATATGAAAAGAGTCAAAAACACGGAAAAAACAGGAGCTGGCACTTGGCACTGAATTAATAAGTTAGTCCCAAAAAGATAAAAAAAAGGTACATAAAACATACAAAGAAGGCAAGATAACAGCGTGAAATCATCAAAAATTATAGATACGTTTGAGACGTATCAAGCATCCCCAAGCTTAACTCCTGCTCGTCCTCGAGTAGGGAAGTGATAAGAATGAATTTTTGATGCTTTCATGCTACATAGCATAGGTGTCCTTTGTAATTCCTCTTATGTGACGTGAATGTTCAGATCCATTAGATTCAAAACAATAGTTTCTATTGACGTGGAAACAATATTAATTCAGGCAAACTAGCAAAGTAATCATGAAGTTTCAAAATAACAAGGCCAAAAGAAAGTTATCCCTACAAAAGCATATAGTATGGCTATGCTCTATCATCATTGCCCAACAAATTTAAATCATGCACAACCCCGGTATTGGCCAAGTAATTGTTTCACACCTTTACTTTCTCAAACATTTTCAACTCTCACGCAATACATGAGCGTGAGCCATGGTTATAGCACTATCTATGATGTGGAATGTGGTGGAGGTTGCAAGACAAAAAAGAAGATAGTCACATTAACTAGGCATATTAATGAGCTGTTGAGATGCTCATCAATAGATATCAATGTGAATGAGTAGGGATTTCCATACAAATGATGCACTAGAGCTACAAGTATGTGAAAGCTCTTAAAGAAAACTAGTGGGTGTGCATCCAACTTGCTTGCTCACGAAGACCTAAGGCAATTTTGAGGAAGCCTATCATTGGAACATACAAGCCAAGTTATATAATGAGAATTTCCCACTAGATATATGGTGGTGACAAAACGAGAGACTCTCAATCATGAAGATCATGGTGCTCAATATGCACAAGTGTGGAAAAAGTGGTAGCATTGTCCCTTCTCTCTTTTTCTCTCATTTTTTTTATTTTGGTGGGCTCTTTGGCCTCTTTTTTATGGGCTTCTTTGGCCTCTTTTATTTCCTCACATGGGACAATGCTCCAATAATGATGATCATCACACTTTCAACTCAAAACTTAGAGCAATTATGACTCTATATGGAATGCCTTCGGTAGTGTACCGTGGCAATGATCTAGCATGGCATAGACATCAATGGAAACATCATGCTAGCTATCTTACGATCCTGCAAAGGCAATGTAGACGTGGTGGCACATGTTATGGTGGTAGTTGCATGGCAATATATCTCGGAGTGACTTTGCAAAAGCCATAGTAGGCAGGTATGGTGGTTGTTTTGAGGGAGGCTAATGGTGGGTTTTGTTCACCAGCGAAAGTTGCGTGGCACTAAGAAGATAGTGATGGTGGAAGGTGAAAGTGCATCTAAACCATGGACTCATCATTAGTGATGAAGAACTCATATACTTGTTGCAAAAGTTCTATTAGTAATCAAAACAAGGCATTCAACGCATACTCCTAGGGGAAGGGTTGGTAGGTATAAACCATCGCGCGATCCCGACCGCCACGCAAAGGATGACTATCAATTTACTAATCATGCTCAGACTTCATCACATAGCGGTTCACCATACGTGCATGCTACGGGAATCACTAACTTCAACACAAGTATTTCTTGATCCACAACACCTTACTAGCATGACTTCAATGTTACCATAACCACAACTCAAAACTAATTGAGATGAATCAAACTTCTCTAACTATTCAATGCACACGAAGGTGGAAGTTTTCATATCCCTTTGGATAACTACCCCTTTTGAGACTACTTTCAAAGCATAGATCAACTACCAAGCCATGCACCGCTGCGCTCTAAAAGATATAAGTGAAGCACATAGAGCAAAAGTATCTAGCTCAAAAGATATAAGTGAAGCACATGTGAGCTGAATTGTCTACCAAAAGATATAAGTGAAGCTCGACAAAATCACGGTGTGTGCATGTCACTCTCTAGGTGTGCAGCAAGGATGATTGTGACACAACAAAAATAGAAGACTCTTATGATACAAGACGCTCCAAGCAAAAACACATAACATGTGGTGAATAAAAATATAGCCCCAAGTAACGTTACCGATGGATCGAAGACGAGAGAGGGGATGCCTTCCAGGGGCATCCCCAAACTTAGGCTTTTGCGACATCCTTGAATCCCTTGGGGTGCCTTGGGCATCCCCAAGCTTGAGCTCTTGCCACTCTTTATCTTTTTGTCCATAAGAACTTCACCCAAAACTTGAAAACTTCACAACACGAAACTTAAACAGAAACTCGTGATAACATTAGTACAAGAAAGCAAACCACCACTTCCTTAGGTACTGTGGCAAACTTAAATTCTACTTGTGCTGATGTTCGGTTACTGTACTTTCAATCTTCCATGGCTAATACCCCCGATACTATCCATAGTTTCATCAAAATAAGCAACCAACACAACAAAAACTGAATCTGTAAATAGTAGACCAGTCTGTAGCAATCTGTATGTTTTGTATACCTCTGGTACTTCAAAAATTATGAACAATTACGAAAATCTGAATAATTTGCGTAGAAATCAGAAGCAAAAAGAATCAACTCAAAACCTCTGACAGAAAAAAATGAAAATTCTTTCCGTGAGCAGAAAGTTTCTGTCTTTTCCAACATGACCAAACGATCATCCTCAAGACTCATCATAACGGTTTTGCTTGGCACAAACGCAAAAAGAAACATAAAAAACACAATCATAACAGAATTATGAAAGTGTGGAAAACACAAAACAGAAAGAAAAATGATAGATTCGTTGGGTTGCCTCCCAACAAGCGCTTTTGTTTAACGCCCTTAGCTAGGCGAAAGTGATGGAATCACATATAGTCATCTTTGGTACTCAAACCATAAGTAGCCCTCATCATAGATTCATAAGGCAATGTTATTTTCTTTCTAGGAAAGTGCTCCATGCCCATCTTTAAGGGAAATTGAAATCTAATATTCCCTTCCTTCATATCCATGATAGCACCAATAGTCCTTAGGAAAGGTCTACCAAGAATAATGGGACATGAAGGATTGCAATCTATGTCAAGTACAATGAAATCCACGGGTACAAAGTTCTTATTTGCAACAATATGAACATCATCGATCCTCCCCATGGGCTTCTTGACAGTAGAATCCGCAAGATGCAAATTAAGAGAACACTCTTCAATCTCATGAAAACCAAGAATATCACATAAAGACTTTGGAATCGCGGAAACACTAGCACCCAAATCACATAAAGCATTGCACTCATAGTTTTTGATCTTGATTTTGATAGTAGGTTCCCACTCATCATGAAGTTTTCTAGGTATAGAGACTTCTAGTTTGAGCTTCTCTTGAAGAGATTTCATCATAGCATCTACGATATGCGCGGTAAAGGCTTTGCTTTGGCTATAAGCATGTGGAGAGTTTGCAATGGATTGCATCAAATAAATGCATTCAAACAAGGAGCAATTATCATAATTGAATTCCTTGAAATCCAAAGTGGGAGTTTCATTACTACCCAAAATTTTGACTTCTTCTACTCCACTCTCCACACCTTTATCATCAAGATAGGTGGACTCCGAATCATCGGGGTGTTTTTCAACCAAAGTGGATTCATATCCAGCCCCTCCATAAGTAGGTTTGACACGCGAAAACAAAGATTCAAGAGGAGACACACCAAGAACATTAAGATCTTCGTGATTTGCATCACTAGAACGCACCCTTTTAAACCATTCATGTCTAGCGCGAATTTGGGCGGTTCTTTCTTTGCTCTCATTCATGGAGATACGCATAGCTTTCAAAGTTTCATCCAAGTTGATCTTGGGAGGAGCGCATCTAACTTTCAAAGCATCAATATCACAAGACATCCTATCAACGCTCTTAGCCAAATCGTCTATTTTGAGTAGTTTTTCCTCTATGGACGCATTGAAAATCTTTTGAGAGTTGATGAACTCTTTGATATTACTCTCTAGATCAGAGGGTAATTTGTTATGATTTCCATAAGTGTTGCCGTAGGAATTGCCATAATTGTTAGAGGAGTTACTAGGAAAAGGCCTAGGAACATAGTTTCCTCTAAAAGCATTCTTGTTGCCAAAATTGTTCCAACCAACAAAATTCACGTCCAAACTAGAGTTTCTACTCTCAATCAAAGAAGATAGTGGCATGTCATTAGGATCTACGGTAGCGTTTCTACTAGCAACCAAATTCATCAACTCATCCATCTTAGCACTAAGCGAGTTAATCTCTTCTATAGCATGCACCTTTTTGCTAGCAGGCGACCTTTCAGTGTGCCACTGAGAGTAGTTGGTCATGATATAGTCTAGGAGTTTTGTAGCGTCTCCTAACGTGATTTCCATGAACGTTCCACCTGAGGAGGAGTCCAAGATATTGCGAGAAGCAAAATTCAAGCCAGCGTAAACGATTTGTATAATCATCCACAAAATTAAGCCATGAGTAGGACAATTTCTAATCATAAGCTTCATCCCCTCCCAAGATTGTGCAACGTGTTCATCATCAAGTTGCTTGAAATTCATGATATCGTTACGTAAGGAGATGATATTAGCCGGCGGAAAATACTTGGATATGTAAGCATCTTTGCACCTATCCCAAGAATCGGTACTCTTTTTAGGCAAAGAAGAAAACCAAGTTTTTGCGCGATCTCGCAACGAGAAAGGAAAAGGTTTCAACTTAATCACGTCATTATCCACATCTCTTTTCTTTTGCATATCACAAAGCTCAATGAAGGTATTGAGATGGGATGCGACATCTTCACTAGGAAGGCCAGAGAATTGCTCTTTCATAACAAGATTCAGCAAAGCTGCGTTGATTTCATACGATTCCGCACTAGTGGCGGGAGCAATCGGAGTACTAATAAAATCATTATTATAAGTGCTCGAGAAGTCGCAAAGTTTGGTGTTTTCAGACATGATGTCTTCAACAAACAAACAAGCACACAAGCAAGCAAGAAACCGGCAAAGGAAAACGGAAAGTGCAAAAGAAAACGGCGAAGGAGAAAGGCGAATGAAAACGGCAAATGTGAAGTGGGGGAGAGGAAAACGAGAGGCAACTGGCAACAAAAGTAAATGCAAGAGAAGAGTTTGTGAGACCTACTTGGATAGATCTTGATTTATCCTCCCCAGCAACGGCGGTAGAAATGCTTCTGATGTCTGTTATGCTACTGCACAAAACCCCTTCCTGTGGCGCCAGAAATGGGCACGTTGACGTCACCAGGAATCCTTCTGCGTTGGTGTTCCCTCGAAGCGGAGAGGATGATGTTGCATAGTGGAGGTAAGTATTTCCCTCAGTTTGAAAACCAAGGTATCAATTCGGCGGAGGAGTATCTCAAGATCCTGCACAAACACAAAAACTTGCACCCAACGCTATGAAGGGGTTGTCAATCCCTTATAGATTGATTGCCAAGTGAGAACTGAAAGCAACAAGTAACAAAGCAAAGTGAAAGCGGAGTTGTAAACGATGGTTGTGAATAGACCCGGGGGCCGTAGTGTTTACTAGTGGCTTCTCTCATGAAAGCAAGTAGACGAAGGGTGAACAAATTACTGTCGAGCAATTGATAGAACTGTGCAGAGTCGTGACGATATCTATGCAATGATCATTTCTATAGGCATTACGTCCGAAACAAGTAGACCGATACTTTCTGCATCTACTACTATTACTCCACACGTCGATCGCTACCCATCATGCATCTAATGTATTAAGTCCATAATAACAGAGTAACGCCTTAAGCAAGATGACATGATGTAGAGGGATAATCTCAAACCAATGATAAAACCCACATCTTTTTACCCTTTATGGCAACTGCTTGATGTGTGCCTTGCTGCCCCTACTGTCACTAGGAAAGGTCACCACATGGTAGAACCCAAAACCAAGCACTTCTCCCATTGCAAGAATCATAGATCTAGTTGGCCAAACAAAAACCAAGACTCGGAGAGACTTACAAGGATATCAAATCATGCATATAAGAAATCAGCAAAGACTCAAATATAAATCATAGATAATCTGATCACAAGTCCACAATTCATTGGATATCGACAAACACACCGCCAAAGAAGATTACATCGGATAGATCTCCATGAAGATCATGGAGAACGTTGTATTGAAGATCCAAGAGAGAGAAGAAGCCATCTAGCTACTAACTACGAACCCGTAGGTCTGAAGTGAACTACTCACGAGTCATTGGAGGGGCAATGATGATGATGAAGAAGCCCTCCAACTCCAAAGTCCCCTCCGGTAGGGTGCCGGGAAGGTTCTCCAGATGAGATCTCGCGGAAACGGAAGCTTGCGGCGGCGGAAAAGTAGTTTCGAGGCTCCCCTGATTTTTTGCGGAATATTTGGGAATTTATAGGTCAAAGACCTAGGTCAGGGGGCGGCCAGGGTGGCCACAAGCTTGCCCACCGCCGCCACCCCCTGGTGGCGTGGTGGGAGCTTGTGGGCTCCCTGGATCCCACCTGGCTTGGCCCAAAGGCCCCCTGGTCTTATTTCATTCGGGAAAAAAAATAATTTCGGGGTTTTTCTTCTGTTTGGACTCCGTTCCAAAATCAGATCTGAAAAGAGTCAAAAACACGGAAAAAACAGGAACTGTCACTTGGCACTGTATTAATAAGTTACTCCCAAAAAGATATAAAAAGGTACATAAAACATACAAAGAAGGCAAGATAACAGCGTGAAATCATCAAAAATTACAGATACGTTTGAGACGTATCACTGAACGCGGAGGTGCTGTCTGTTCGGCTCTAGATCGGGACGGATCGTGGGACGGCGGTGATTTCGATCGTGAAGATGTTCCACTACATTAACCGCATTTCTTAATGCTTCCCACTTGGCGATCTACAAGGGTACTTGGATCCTATCTCCCTCTCGTAGATAATCATCACCATGATAGGTCTTCGTGTGCGTACGAATTTTTTTGTTTCCCATGCAACGTTCCCCAAGAAAAACCTCTATTATATATAGGAGGGGAGAGGAGGCACCCTTGGCCCCTACTCCAAGGAGAATGGGTTGGCTAAACCCTACAAGGAAGAGTCCACCTTCCCACAAGGGAGGTGGACTACATTGGGAGGAGTCCTCCTTCCTTTCCTTTTAAAGGACTTTTGCCTTTTATCTCCTCTCCTAGCCGCATGGGCTTTTCAGAGGGGCTTCGACCGGCCCACTAGTGGCTGGTCCACCTCCTCTCACAGCCCATAAGGCTCTTAGGTCGTCACACCCCTCTCGGTGGTCCCCCGGCACCCTCCCCGCACTCCTGGTACACTATCGATGAGCCCGATACTTTTCCGGAGAGCAGAACATGACTTCCTATATACATCCATCTTTACCTCCAGACCATTCGAGAGCTCCTCGTGACATCCAGGATCTCGTCCGGGACTCCGAACAACCTTTGGTCACCAACATACATAACTCAACTATACCGAAATGTCACCGAACCTTAAGTATGTAGACCCCGGGGGTTCGAGAACTATGCATACATGACCTGAGACACTCTCCAGTCAATAACCAATAGAGGGACCTGGATGCCCATATTGGCTCCTACATATTCTACAAAGATCTTTATCGATTGAACCTCTATGTCAAGGATTCAGTTAATCCCATATGTTGGTCACTTTTTCCTTCGGTATGTTACTTGCCCAAGATTTGGTCGTTGGTATCTCCATACCTAGTTCAATATCGTTACCGGCAAGTCTCTTTACTCATACCGTAATAAAAGATCCCGTGACTAAATCCTTAGTCACATTGCTTGCAACGATTGTTGTGATGTTGTATTACCGAGTGGGCCCCAAGATACCTCTCCGTCACACAGAGTGACAAATCCTAGTCTTGATCCACCCCAACCCAACAGACGCCTTCGGAGATACCTGTAGAGCACCTTTATAGTCACCCAGTAATGTTGCGACGTTTGATACACACAAGGTATTCCTCTAGTGTCCAGGAGTTGCGTGATCTTATAGTCATAGGAATAGATACATTGACATGCAGAAAACAGTAGCAATAAACTGACACGATCATATGCTACGTTTATAGTTTGGGTCTTGTCCATCACATCATTCTCCTAATGATGTGATCCCTTTATCAAGTGACAACACTTGTCTATGGCGAGTAAACCTTGACCATCTTTGATCAACGAGCCAGTCAACTAGAGGCTCACTAGGGACAATGTGTTTTCTATGTATCCACACATGTATTTGAGTTTCCAATCAATACAATTCTAGCATTGATAATAGACGATTATCATGAAAAAGGAAATATAATAATAACCAATTTATTATTGCCTCTAGGGCATATTTCTAATAGTCTCCCACTTGCACTAGAGTCAATAATCTAGTTCACATTATTATGTGATTGTAATGAATCTAACACCCATACCATTCTGGGGCTTGATCATGTCTTGCTTGTGAGAGAGTTTTTAGTCAACGGGTCTGAACCTTTCAGATCTGTGTGTGCTTTACAAATCTCTATGTCATCCTATAGATGCCGCTACCACGCGCCATTTGGAACTGTTCCAAATGACTGCTCCACTATACGAATCTGGTTTACTTCTCAAAGTCATCCGAATTAGTGTCAAAGCTTGCATCGACGTAACCCTTTACGACAAACTCTTTTACCACCTCCACAATCGAGGAAAATTCCTTAGTCCACTAGTTACTAAGGATAACCTTTGACCGCTGTCCAACAATTATTCTTGGATCACTTTCGTACCCCTTGACAGATTCATGGCAAGGCACACATCAGGTGCGGTACACAACATAGCATAGTATATAGCCTACGACTAATGCATAAGGGACGACCTTCGTCCTTTCTCATTCTTCTGCCGTTGTCAGGCTTTGAGTATTACTCAAATTCACACCTTACAACACAGCTAAGAACTCCTTCTTTGCTGATCTATTTTGAACTCCTTCAAAAACTTGTCAAGGCATGCATTTCATTAGAAGTTCTATTAAGCGTTTTGATCTATATCTATAGATCTTGATGCTCAATGTTCAAGTAGCTCCATCCAGGTTTTCCTTTGAAAAACTCCTTTCAAACAACCCTGTATGCTTTTGAGAAATTCTACATTATTTCCGATCAACAATATGTCAATCACATATTCTAATCAGAAATTCTATGGTGCTCCCACTCATTCTTTGGAAATACAAGTTTCTCATAAACTTTGTATAAAACCAAAAACTTTGATCATCTCATCAAAGCGTATATTCCAACTCCGAGATGCTTGCTCCAGTCCATAGAAGGATCACTGGAGCTTGCATACTTATTAGCATCCTTAGGATCGACAAAACCTTCTGGCTATATCACATACAACCTTTCGTCAAGGAAACCGTCGAGGAAACAATATTTTGCCATCCTATATTCAAGATTTGATAATAAATACAGTAACTGATAATATAATTCCAACAGACTTTTAGCATTGCTACTAGTGAGAAAGTCTCATCATACTCAAGTCTTTGAACTTGTTGGAAACATCTTTGCGACAAGTCGAGTTTTCTTAATGGTGAATTTTCAACATCATCGTCTGTCTTCCTTTTAAAGATCCATTTGTACTTAACAGTCTTACGACCATCAAGTAGTTCTTACAAAGTCTACACTTTGTTTCCATACATGGATCCTCTCTAGGATTTCATGGCCTCCAGCCTGTCGAAATCCGGGCCCACCATTGCTTCTCCATAGTTCGTAGGTTCATTGTTGTCCAACAACATGACCTCCAAGACATGGTTACTGTACCACTCTGGAGCAGTACGTGACCTTGTCGACCTACTATGTTTGTAGTAACTTGATTCGAAGCTTCATGATCACTATCATCAGCCTCCACTTCAATTGGTGTACGCGCCACATGAACAACTTCCTGCGCCCTGCTACACACTCGTTGAAGCGACGGTTCAATAACCTCATCAAGTTTTCACCATCATCCCACTCAATTCTTTTGAGAGAAACTTTTTTTTGAGAACGGACCCTTTTTTGGAAACAAACACTTTGCTTTCGGATCTTAGATAGTAGGTATTCCCAACTATTTTGGGTATCCTATGAAGATGCATTTATCTGCTTTGGGTTCGAGCTTATCACGCTGAAACTTTTTCACATAAGCGTCACAGCCCAAACTTATAAGAAACATACCTTAGGTTTCTCCAAACCATAGTTCATACGGTGTCATCTCAACAGAATTACGTGGTGCCCTATTTAAAGTGAATGCGGTTGTTTCTAATGCCTAACCCAAAAATGATAGTGGTAATTCGATAAGAGACATCATAGTATGGACCATATACAATAGCGCGCGGCTATGATGTTCGGACACACCATCACACCATGGTGTTCTATGTGGCATTCATTGTGAACCAATTTTCACATTGTCTTAAATGTCTACGAAACTCGCAACTTAGATATTCATCTCTATGATCATATCGTAGACATTTGTATCCCCTTGTCACGACGATCTTGAATTCACTCTGAAATTACTTGAACATTTCAATAATTCAGACTTGTGTTTCATCAAGTAAATATACTAGTATATACTCCAATCATATGTGAAGTAAGAACATAACGATATCCACTGCGTGCCTCACTTCCAATAAGTTACTTTCTTGTTATATCTCACTGGAAAACGAGGCCTTCAATCATCTTGCCCATATGGCATGATTTGGATGTCTCAAGTGATTCAAAATCAAGTGAGTCCAAATGATCCATCTGCATGGAGTTTCTTCATGCGTTTACACCAATAGACATGGTTCGCATGTCTCAAAAATTTCAAAAACGAGTGAGTTCAAAGATCCATTAGTATAGAGCTTCTTTATGCATTTTACACCAGTATGACTCAAGCGGCAGTGCCACAAGTAAGTGGTACTATCATTACTACTTTGTATCTTTTGGCAGCAATATTATGAACATGTGTATCACTATTATCAAGATTCAATAAATCATTCATATTAGGTGCATGACATTTGAAGGTATTATTCAAGTAAACATAATAACCATTATTATCTTTAAATGAAAAATTGTATTGCAATAAACATGATATAATCATGTTCATGCTCAACGCAAACACCAAATAACATTTATTTAGGTTCAACACTAATCCCGATGGTAGAGGGAGCGTGTGATGTTTGATCACATCAACCTTGAAATTTCTTCCAACACACATCATCACCTCACGCTTGCTTGTATCCATTTATTTTGTAGCTTTTATTTCGAGTTACTAACGATTAGCAACCGAATCAGTACCCTGGTAGTACTAGGAGTACTAGTAAACTACACATCAATATCATGTATATCCAATATACTTTTGTCGACTTTTGCGAGCCTTCTCATCTACGAAGTAACTAGGGTAGTTCCACTCTACTGTCCGTTCCCTTCATAATAGAAGCACTTAGTCTCGGATTTGGGTTTAACCTTGGGTTTCTGCACTAGAGCAGCAACTGGTTTTCCTTTCATGAAGTAACCCTTCTTTCCCTGGCCCTTCTCGAAACCAATGGTTTTACTAACCATCAACACTTGATGCTCCTACTTGATTTTAACTTTGCGGTGTCAAACATCGCGAATATCTCAATGGTCATCATCTCTATCCCTGATATATTATAGTTCATCACGAAGCTGTCTAGCTTGGTGGCAGTGACTATGGAGAACTATGTCAATCACTATCTTATCTGGAAGATCAACTCCCACTTGATTCAAGCGATTGTAGTACCTAGACAATCTCAGCACATGCTCAACGATTGAGCTTTTCTCCCTTACTTTGTAGACAAAGGATCTTGTCGGAGGTCTTATACCTTTCAACACAGGCACGAGCCTGAAATCCAAATTTCATCCCTTGGAACATCTCATATGTCACATGATGTTCGAAACACCTTCAGCGCCTTAATTTTAAGTCGTTTAAGTATTACGCACTGAACTATCACGTAGTCATCAAAAACATGTATGTCAGATGTTCGCAACATCCATAGACGATGTTCGAGGTTCAGCACACCGAGCGGTGCATTAAGGACATAAGCCTTCTGTGCAGCAATGAGGACAATACTCACTTTACGGACATAGTCCGCATAATAGCTACTATCATATTTCAACTCAATTTTATCTAGGAACATATTAAAAACAATAGAGCTACAACGCAAGCTAAAACATATTTTGCAAAGACCTTTTAACTATGTTCATGATAATGAATTCAGTTAATCATATTACTTAAGAACTCCCACTCAAATTGACATCCCTCTAGTCATTCGAGTGCCGCATGATCCAAATTCACTAAGTCAAGTCCGATCATCATGTGAGTTGAGTATAGTTTCAATGGTGAACATCTCCATGTTGATCATATCAACTATATGATTCATGCTCGACCTTTCGGTCTCTTGTGTTCTGAGGCCATGTTTGTACATGCTAGCCTCATCAAGTTTAACCCGAGTGTTCCGCATGTGCAACTGTTTTGCACCCGTTGTATGTGAACGTTGAGTCTATCACACCCGATCATCATGTGGTGTCTCGAAACGACGAACTATCGCAATGGAGCACAATCGGGGAGAACTTTTTATCTTGAAATTTTAGTGAGGGATCACCTTATAATGCTACCGTCGTCCTAAGCTAAATAAGGTGCATAAAAGGATTAACATCACATGCAAATCATAAGTGACATGATATGGCCATTAACTTGTGCTTCTTAATCTCCATCACCAAAGCACTGACATGATCTCCATCATCACTGGCGCCACACCATGATCTCCATCATTGTGCTGCCGTCAAGGTTGTCGCGCTAATTATGATGTTACTACTGAAGCTGCTACTAGCGATAAAGCAAAGCATATCCAAGCGCAAAATAATTAAAGACAACCCTATCACTCCTGCTGGTTGTCGTAGCATCGACGTGCAAGTCGATATTTAACTATTACAACATGATCATCTCATACATCCAATATATCATATCATGTCTTTGGCCATATCACATCACATGCATACCCTGCAAAAACAAGTTAGATGTCCTCTAATTTGTTGTTGCATGTTTTACGTGGCTGCTATGGGTATCTAGTATGATCACATCTTACTTACGCAAAACCACAACGGTGATATGCAAGTTCCTATTTAACTTTCTCCAAGGTCTGCCTCGGTTAAATCTGATTCAACTCAAGTTGAAGAAACACACACCCGATAGTCATCTTTATGCAACAAGTTGCATGCTAGTCGATGAAACTTTTCTCTCGTAGGTGTACGAGTAATGTTGGTCCGGGCTGCTTCAATCCAACAATACCATCGAATCAAGAAAAAACTAAGGAGGGCACGACATCAAATTGAACATAAACGCCCACAAACTCTTTTGTGTTCTACTTGAGATATAATCTACGCATGAACCTAGTTCATGATGCCACTCTTGGGGAACGTTGCATGGGAAAAAAAATTCCTACGCACAAGCAATATCTATCCATGGTGATGATCATCTACGAGAGGGGAGAGTGGATCTATGAGAGGATAATCACAGCTTTTTTACTTGAGAGAAGAGTCTATGTAAGTGCTTTGTATTTCTAGCAAGTTAACATATTCGACTATAATGTAGACCTCTAAGATTGTTAACACACATTGTATAATTTTGGGACAAGTGATTCCGTGGGACACATAGGAAGACGGGGGCTTTATTATTCTTTCCACCCAACTTACTTACCTCAAGGATAATGTCAACAATAATGGAATATGATCATCTACATTCAACTAGCTATATTTGTTTGAATCTTTCCTTGACACACAATGCTTGCCGCTAAAGAGTTGACGAATATAAAATTTGTAAGAATGTAAAAGACATGCCCTTTGTAGAGGGAAGCAGAGGTCGTCATGACTTTTATCTGTTTGATATGTTCAATATCTTAATGCAAAGGAACATCAATTAATATTGCTCCTTGTGATAGAAAACTTTATTATGCACTTCGTCGCTTTTATTGCTTCACCATCACAAGATCGTACAAAGCTTACTTTCCCTTATAATAAAAAATCTTACATGATTAGAGGCAATTTTTATCGCCTTGTGAGCAATGACGACTTACTTGAAGGATCTTATTCAATCAATTGGTAGGTATGGAGGACTCTCATGGCAAGAGACTGGGTCTAAAGGTTATGGATGCACAAGTAGTATCTCTACTGAGTGCGACTCTTTAGGGCTAGTGAAAGATCTTAAGCAAACATCACATGTTAAAGGATTTAATACCATATAACTTTTATGCAAATGAAAACAACCATAATCATTATGTTGTCTTCCATGTCCCACTTCAACACTTGGTCATTATATACTATTTTGATGGGAGCTCACAATCATAACAGGTGTTCAAAATAGTGTATTTATATGTAAATCTCCTCTTCCCTATCATACTTTTGCATAGATCGTACCAATTACTAACACTATGTTTGTTAGTTTCCAACACTTCTTATTGCTCATACTTCTATTCTATGTGAAGTCATTACTTCTCATGAGATAGGCATATGATCTTTTTCTATTTTTTGTATTACCATGCTAAGATGATGGGTGCAAGTGAGGGTGAGGCACATGATCACAATTAAATTTATTATATAACTCTTGCACTCGATTACAAGGATAGGTAGAACTCAAAGTGAAAATTCTAAACAAAGCAGAACTGAAATTTTAATTTTCTAAATCACGAAAAACTAAAGATTGAACTAAAATAGATAGTGGTGATAAAAAGCGATGGTGATACGATACCGGGGCACCTCCCCCAAGCTTGGAACAAGCCAATGGTGGTGCCCATATCCATGTACTCAAGTGTTCTTCGGTGATGGTGGTGGTCAGCTGCGATCATCCATCTTCCAAGGCATAGGTTACCCATCAAGGAAAGAAGCCATCATCTGTGGGATCCTGAAATCAGCGGCGAAACTCATCCTTTTAAACCTAGATTCATACTCACAGTTCTGGAGTTGGAGTTCATAGATTTGATCTTGGAGGCGGTCAACCCGTTCTTGGAGCATGGAAAGAACCTCCCCCATGGTCTTTGTATGCAGCTTGTTCTCCCAGATGAAATCTCCTGCTCCACCGCTGCAAGCCTAGCCTTCTTGCTTCGCTCCTTCTTGGGACCTTGAACATCACCCCATCGCTCATCTCAATGGCTTGAGGGTACTTCATCACCTCCGGTAGGTAGGGGTTGATGAACTTCTCAAAAAACATGTCCTTGGATTGCCTTGGTGAAGTCATGATGATCAAAATCTCTGAGAGAAATATCTCGAAACAAGAATAGAGGAGAAACTCGCGATGTGATGGTCAAAACATACGGGAGTATATATATTGATTTTTTCTAGGTCAGAATACGTGTTCTCAAAGAAATCGGAGTCCGGAGGGCACACGGGGCCCCACAAGCCACCAGGGCGTGGCCAAGGGCTGGACCGCGCCCTGTTGGCTTGTGCCTCCATCATGAGTCCTCCTGACTCCATCTTTTTGTAATTTTTCTAAAATACCAAAAACGATAGAAATTATTTTTTGGAATTTTTGGAGTCAGTTTACTTACCGCATCACGCACCTACCCCTTTTCACCATTCTAGGGCATTCCGGAGGGTCTCTCTTATGTGTTCTTTTGGAGTCATACCTTGAATAATGTTAGTTTCAACGTTAAGGGGCGTACCTGAGATATAGTGCTTAATTCTTTGACCATTTAGCACCTTTGGGTTTTTGCCTTCGAAGTTATTAATCTTTATAGCACCTCACCGATATACCTCTGCAACCACATAAGGGCATTCCCACTTGGAGAGAAGCTTACCTGCAAAAAATCTAAAACGAGAATTGTACAAAAGCACCAGGTCTCCTACTCTGAATTCTCGTTTTTGGATTCTTTTGTCATCTGCCATCTTTTAACATTTTCCTTAAACAACTTGGTATTTTCGTAAGCTTGTGTCCTCCATTCATCTAGTGAACTAATGGCAAATAACCTTTTCTCACCGGCAAGCTTAAAGTCATAGTTAAGTTCTTTAGTTGCCCAATATGCTTCATGTTCCAACTCAAGAGGTAAATGACAAGCTTTCCCATAAACCATTTCATAAGGGGCATCCCCATAGGGTTCTTTTAGGCAGTTCCATAAACCCATAGAGCATCATCAAGTTTCATAGACCAATTCTTTTTAGATCTATTAACCGTCTTTTGCAAAATTAACTTTATTTCTCAATTACTAAATTCAACTTACCACTAGATTGACGGTGATAAGGTGATGCAATTCTATGGTTAACATCATATTTAGCTAAAAGTTTCTGGATAACACCATGAATAAAATGAGAACCACCATCAGTCATTAAATATCTAGGGACTCCAAACCTCGGGAAGATAATATCCTTCAGGATTTTAATAGAAGTGTTATGATCAGCACTACTAGTAGGAGTAGCATCTACCCACTTAGTAACGTAATCAACAACAACTAGAATATGTGTGTAACCATTAGAGGAAGGAAAAGGTCCCATATAATCAAATCCTTAAACATAAAATGGCCCAATAGCAAGTAAATAATTCATAGGCATTTCCTGGCGTCTACTAATGTTACCCATTCTTTGACATTCATCACATGAAAGTACATATTTACGATCATTTTTAAAAAGAGTAGATGTAACGCCCAAGATGCGATCCTATCCTCAATTTGGCACGAGGGCCTCGTCAGGGATAGAAGCGCATCTCGTCGGTTTGCAAGAATGGATATCGTTACAAGTACATGTACTGAAAAGATGAGATACGTGGACTTGGGTTACACTCGCCACAGGCTACATCAGAGTATCATCAGTACAATACATAAACATCACGAAGAAGAGCAAGGTCCGACTACGGACGAAAACAAACGAGAAAATAAAAAGACGTTCATCCTAGCTATCCCAGGCTGTCGGCCTGGAACCCATCCTAGATCGATGAAGAACAAGAAACTCCAAATGAACAATCATCACGCTCGCGTCAAGTAACCTTTACCTGTACCTGCAAATAGTGTTGTAGTAATCTGTGAGCCACATGGGACTCAGCAATCTCATTTCCAAAGGTATCAAGACTAGAAAATCTTAATAGGTGAGGTATGGTTAAGTGGTGAGGCTGCAGCAAGCGACTAAGCATTATATGAGGTGGCTAACTTACGAGTACAAGAATAAGAGGGGGAAAGATCTACGCATAACGGACGTGAACTAATGATGATCAAATGAATGATCCTGAACACCTACTTACGTTAGACATAACCCCACCGTGTCCTCGATCGGAGAAGGAACTCACCAAGGAGACAGTCACGGTTACACACTCAGTTGGCATATTTTAATTAAGTTAACTTCAAGTTCTCTAGAACCAGTGTTAAACAATGTTTCCATGTTGCCACATAACCGCGTGCACGGCTTTCCGAAAGATTTAACCCTGTAGGGGTGCTCCAACTAATCCATCACAAATTACCACAAGCCGCATAGAAATCCTCGATCACGAAGCTCGCGATCTCGTTGGAGTCCTTAGTGGAAAAACCTCAACTCTGAGATTACCCAAAGCATCACCGGAATCCCGATGCACAAGATATTTAATCAAAGGTAAAACTAATCTAGCAAGGCCGCCCGACGTGTCGACGATCCCGATAGGAGCCGCGTATCTCGTTCTCAGGACACGACGGATAAGCTACGCGTACGGTGGCCTGATAGAAATCCCCCAAGTTGCCCTGGGTTGGCCCCGCATAGTGCTCGGTTTTGGACCAGCACCATCAGCACTGGCCCTCCCTGTATTATGTAGAATTACTCCTCGGGTTCATGACGCCCCATGCTTTTCAGTATTAACAAAATTATTATGTTGGGCAAATGTAGTACTAATGTTGGGCCTTGCCAGACCAGCTTTAATCTAAAACGAATTATCAAGGGGGTCTCCATAACAACACCGATCGTGTTAGGAGCGCTCAATGATGGAACATAACTCCGGTAGCCAAAACTAAGGGGGCAAAGGTGGAACAAAACACCAGGCTAGAAAGGCCAAGCCTTCCACCTTTTACCAAGTATATAGGTGCATTAATTTAATTAGCATTTGATAGGGTGATATAACAAGGAACCCATGTTATAACATGGAAGCAACTGCACCTGCAACTAGCAACGGTAACACATGGTTAAGAAAGCGGTAACATAGCCAATCAGTGGTTTGCTAGGTTGTGATCAGGTTGAAGGTTATCATGGCAATTTTGAGAGGCTGATATTTAACAGCTGGTGGGTGTAGCGACCCGACTCAAGACGAGTCAAGCCTCTGTGTTTCTGTGCCATCCCTGGATCAGTATGCTGGCACACACAATACATCAATGTATATATCAAAGTGCAATCACATGTAAATAGCGTAAAACTGATATATACCTTAAATATTTTAGCGGAAGCAGTCAAGGGAGTGGAGTCCCAATAAACACCAACGGCAAGTTGAGTGTAGATCGTAACCCTGAATCGTACTCTTACTCGTCGAAGAAAAAGATCTGCAACATAGCATATTGAATATGCCGGCAAGTCACATATGAGAGGGGGGAAATATAATCATCTATCTCTACATGCATATATGGCAGGTGGTGTTGTAAGTTTTAGCGTAAAGCAAATTTTCTCCTACAGCAAGAGGGGCTAAAAGAAAAATATTACTACGCTGTTGGTTGTTAATGAGATGGTTCCGCCAACCAGTTCTCATACCCAGGTTATCAATAATACCCTCATCAAATATATGTAATGGTGTTGAGAATTCCAGATAACTTCAGTTCCTTTGGCTCAAGTTGTCCATGACCGTGGACACGGCTAGTCGATTAGGTTTGAGTACTCTGCAGAGTTTTTCACACGTTCCCCACAAGATTTGATCGCCTCCGTGTATGTCCTCGCACTTCAGGGAGTTTGAAGACCGGATGATCAAAACATGGTCTTTCAACGGGTCCCTCTGAATCCCTGTCGGTGCCCATCCAATCCTACCGTTCTTCTACATCTGCTAGCACCGCCTGTCCAGAGTCGCCGTGTTGTCCAACCAAGCCAGAGCCCATAATGACTTGTGGCTGTGCAGGTAAGCCTTGCGTCTTGAAAATATCCGTCCATCTCTTTGAGCCTGGGTGAAGCTTTCCGCAGGATGTCATGGCCTCTCCAGCATCCCGGGTCATCCACTGGTTTCTCCAGGGAGCCGATCAACCGTCCTTCACCCAGAGTTGCATTGCGTCCTGAGGTCTTGAAAAGTCTTGACTTAACCGGTCTTGGTTATTGAATTATTCTCGCATCACTCGTGATAAACTCTCAACCAGAATCCCGTCTACTCAAGCATAGCAATATGAAATTTGTCGTCCCGGACAAAGTAACGGGGTTGTTGGGTGCCTAACACATGATACTACAATATGTAACCATAATTTCCAAGTACCTAGTGAGCATGCAGTTGGGCATAGGATGGTAGAACTACGATGCATAAAACATTGGTGATACATGATCAAATGACTTGCCTGGCGATGTTGACGAAGAAGAATTTCTCGAGAAATAACTTTATAGACTACTCGTCACTCTCCGATGAAATCTATATAACAAACATATCATTCACATAAGCACTCATACTAGCAATCATTTTAGCAATCAAAACAAAAGAGAGAGCGAATAAGAATCCGAAAGAAACTTCACTAAAACTAGGAGTCTTCTACTACATCAACCACTAAATAAATTTTGTCTAACAGAAAATAAAATACTTAAATAACAGGGAACTAAGATATAAATTTAACTAAGATAAAATAGAGTATTTTTCACAAAACTTTTTGAAAGTATTTCCAAACGGGATTTGAAATAGTGGAGAAACCAATTGCAAGTTATCAGGGAACTAGAATTGATTTCATGATAACATATACAAATAAAAATCAAAACTTGTTGCAACCTACTGTTAACTAACAGAAGCAAAACATAATATTTCTGAAATAATAAAGAAAATAATTTAAAAACAATTATAGAAAAGGAATTAGCCGTAATCCTAAAAGAGGTGAAACAGAAATTGTTTCACAAGAAACAATGAGCTAAAATACTCAAACAAATTTGAAATTTTTACCACTGATAACTAAGATCACTAGTGATCAGTAGCAAAAGGAAACAAATTAAAATCTATTTTTAAACTCCTGGAATAAGCAAAACAAGGTTTAAGTTAAATCTGATCTAATTCAAATTTGAAAATTTCAAACATAGACAAATTATATGTTTTTTAAAAACTACAGAAACATTGTGATCTACTGGAAGAAGTTTCAACTCCATTGGAGTTGTGGATCAAAAGTTATGAGCAAAAGAAAATTTAAACTCCCTCTGTTTTGGAATTAAAACAGAAAAAAAAATTGATTTCTAATCGGACAGGGTACACGTGGCGCTCCCTTGTTGGCTGGAATAGTGTTTGCTGCGGGGAAACTGACAAACGGCCGCAATTTAACTAAAAACTCCGGCTAACTAATAAGTAAAGAAAAACCGGCTCGGTCATTTAACTAAAACCGAAGGGGTATCTGCAATCTAATCTAACGCGTACATTTTAGATCCAACAGCTACGGGAGGGGGTGATGGGGTGCTCACACGGGCTGCCGGCGATGGCCCTGTTTCGGCGAGGCAGAGGAGTGGCGGTGGTCGGGGTGGGCTCTCCGGCGATATCCAGCGGCGTCCGAAGGTCCAGGAAGATGGCGGAGCTCCTCCTCCGTCCGTTGGTAGTCTCGGCAGGGCGCGTGGGCGACGAGGGCGAGCTCCTTGAGCTCGGGGCCTTCGGGTGGAGGTCGGGCTCCGGCGAGGTGGTGGCGGAGGCGGCTGGGTGGAGGGCTCGGGGTTTTGGGGAGGGGAATGGAGTGCGGAGGGGGCGGCGGTTTCTCTGGTGGCGGCAGGGGGGCGGGGAGGTGCGGCGGCTAGCTGTAGAGGCTCCCGGAGCTTCGGCTCGAGCGAGGTGGTGGCGGGGCGGTGGAGCTTGGGCAGGGGCGGCAAGGCGGGGGAACGGGGCGAGGAGAGGGGCTCGGGGCTGGCTTAAATAGGGGGGAGGGGTGCTCGGGATGGTAGGAGGAGGGTGATCCGAGGCGAGATCGGTCGGCCGGCGTGGATGGCAGGGGATCTGACGTGGGAAGGAAAGAGAGAGGAGGGAGAGAAGGAAGGAGGAAGAATATGATCTTCTTGGGCCAGGGAAAAGGAAAGTCTTAATGGGCCACCTGGAGTTTCCTAATAAAAATGATTTCCTTTCCTATTTTTAAAGCTAGGAAACTAAAACGATAAAAGGAAATCATATCAAATTGAAATAAAGAGTTTCTATATACTAAAATTATCAGAAAAATAAAATATAGATGATGGGCATTTTTCCACGGCAAAAATAAAAACTTCTGGAAAAAATTATTTTCACAAATTTGCCTAAAAGATTTATTTTCTTTTGCAAATAATTTTCAAATGACCCTCTAAGTTTTAGGGTTCAAACAACTTTCAAAATGCCCGTAGGTTTGAGGGTCATGTTCCTCCTCTCTAGATTGTATTTCCCGGCATTTTGTTGCACGAAGAAAACGAATGGTAATGCAAAAGAATTCAATGCAAATATCTCCGTTCAAATTCTTTATAGTTGAAGAAGTCATGTCATCTTCTCTCTTTGCTTCTAAAAGATTGAATTTGAATTCACCGGAGAAGGGGAAAGTCATTTTATTCCCTCTCATTCAAAAGTTTCGAAAAGTTTCAAATTTCACACAAGTTTCAGTCACTCACCAAACAAACAAACAATCAATCTAATAATTATATTAACATTCCAAAATTTATAATTTTGGGATGTTACAGTGGGCAACGAGACAATAACGATAGAAACGGTAGAACTAGCATGGCAATGATAGTAATGGTATCTGGGGAAATGGTCATCTTGCTTGAGATCCCGCTTGGAAGAAGAATGACTCCATAAAGCAGACAAACCGATATAGTCGAACGGGTCCTCACATTCTGACACGCTTGCGGAACTCTATCGAGACGAAGCAAACGAGAAACAAGAATCAATACACGATATTCACGACATGATGCACAACACATATGATGAATGAACGGTTGGACATATGCAAGACATGGCATGGAAATTCACAACAATCAAACACTACACATTAAGTGAAGTTCAATATGCACGAGTTGCATATTCACGAAACTCCATATACGAATTATTTGGTTCTATCCCGATTAGGTACATGGAAATATTAAATGTGGTTAAACATGGCAAGAGGTGAAGCGTAATTAAACTACCTATCTAGGCATTTTAAATGAGGTCGGAAGTGACATATAACACCTACGAGATGACCCCATACGTTAATTTATAAATCTGTCTAGATCTGAAATAACATGTTTTAATATTTTTAAACAGCAAAATAAATAGATTCATGTGATTCTACGCGTCGGTATAATCAATTTACACATAGAGAACATCTCCAACGGAGCTACGGTTCAAAAGATACGAACACCACAAGATATGATGGCATGAATGCAATATGGGTGCAACGACATTCACGAGTATCTCAAAACATACAACCAGCAAGATAATATGAAACTACACGAGATTATAAGCAAGTTTCATATAGGAAACGATCAAAACGGAGCAACGGTTCAACAACTACGAGCTAAACAAGAAATCACTACAATCTGTCAAAATCAGCCACATAGCATTTTCTACACCCTCAAACAACTAGCTACACAAGTCTAAAATACTCAACCAAGGCATGAGATGATAGAGGGAAAGATTCACTACAACATACAACTAATTACACCTATCATGGAAGCATGGAACACTAGGAAAACAACTCAGAAAAGGGCATCTCACACACAGTTTCAGACTTAGTGAAAATAACAGTTTATGATAGTGCAGTTTCCAATCTGTAGGCATATTGACAGCAGCAAAACCATAAGCTACAGGACTCCAAATGGCATGACAATTCATAGCATGGTAGAGAATCTTAAGGTCTACAACTAACTCCATTGCACCAACCTCAAAAGCGCTACAAATCACCAGATAAAATCATGACAAGACAACAACAAAATATAACAGATTTCAGACTTAGAAATATTTCAGCATCTCTAAAACAACATTATTTTCCAGCAAGTTGAGAACAAGCAAACCACACCTACACATGGATTTCTATTGCAACCAAAATTACCAGAGGCTAGCCTACACATCCAAGGGCATATCTCTAGTTGACAACTCCTTCATATCATGCACGGATTAAATCCCACAAAATAAACAAAAGGGCAAAATGGCAAAATATCACACGCACTAACTTGCTCAAACGCTAAAACTAAATGCACAGTTAAATTCTATGGATTTTTCTACCCCGAAAACATGTATAAAATGAGGGGTTGCAAAACAAAAATAACGTCACAGGTATATGCGAGAAAATGTCCTAAACATGATATAGCAACTAGCGACGGAATCCTACATGCAAAAATACAAACAACTACTCTAAAATACATGGAAAAGTTCCCTAAAAACATGAGCATTATATCCACGGGGTTTGAGCAATCCGGACACGTATGAAAATATATACGGGGTAATTAATATATTAGAACATCATGCAAAACTAGGCATTCAGCGGGTCAAACTATTTCAAACATGCATGCAAGTTGCAAAATATTAATTTACGCTGAAAACTACACGATTTGCATATTTAAAACGTTCCGATCCAACATACGGATTAAATTCTATGGGCGTTTTAAATATAAACTCTAATCTTGAAAAATAACTAACTCACAAGAATAAATAAAATCCCTTCGGGCCGAATCTCTTGCTGGGTCGAACTAGCATGGGCCCAAAATATCTAAACTACGCCACGGGTGGGGAATAAGCAAGGAGCTCACCTCGGGCATTCTTGGGCCGGATCTGATGCAGGGAGGCAGGCTGGGCCTCGGGTGGTGGAGGTGGCGCAACTCGGCCTCGGGCCTGGTGCGGTCGACTAGGCCTGGCCCACGAGCGACGGGAGGGAGCACAGCGAGTGCTGGGCCTCGCAGGGTTGCTGGTCGGCCCACTCGGTGGGTCAACAGGCAGAGCGGAGACGTATTTAGATCCCGATCCAGATCCCGCAATGATGGAGTGTGGTGCTCAGCGCGACGGGGATGTGGTGCGACGCGTCCGGGGTGGCTGACGGCGAACCACCGGTGCGGGGGGACTCCAGGGCACGAGATCCGGTCGGAGCATGGCCGGCGCGCAGCTATCGCACAGACCGGGCCGGCTCGCGTGGAACGGGGCAGAGGGCACGGCGACCTGCGGCTGACGGCCGCTCGAAGCAGAGATGGGGCCGGCGAGCACTCGGGGCAGCGACTTCCGGCGGGAATGGGCACCCGCGGGCGACGGTAGCTGGGGCTGCGGCTCCGGCCGGCGCTGCATGCGGGAGGAGCTGTGGCTTGAGGCTGCTGCTCCTGCCCGAGGAGGAGGACGGGGCGAGTGGGGAGGCTGGCGGTGGCTCGGGCCCAGGCGGGCCTGCCTCGGGCTCGGGCGGGCCGCGGCAGCTACAGGCGCTGGAGGGGAGAGAGTGCGGCTGCTGGGGTATGTGTACACGGATCCCGAGGTAGATGATAGGGTTAGGCTGCCCAAATTAGAGGATGGGGTGTTTAAATAGGAAAGGGGGCTAGGGTTAGGGGTTTTCTAGGCCGATTTTGACCTCACGATCGTAATCGGATGGCTTCTGTCGTGGAGTGTGGCTAGGTGACTGTGTAGAGAGGCTTAGGCTTAGATGAGAGGGAAGGGGTGCGTCCGTGACACGCGTTTTAAAACACCGAATCACGTCCGACGAATAAACGAATACGGTGCCACTACGGTCGATCATTCGGGTACCAGACGAATTCCTATTGCGACAAAAATTGACAGGCGGCCTACCTATATCTAAATAAGTCCGCACGTCAAGTTTCAACCGAATCGGAGAAAGTTTTAAACACACTTTTAAAACAAGGTTTTGACGATGCCGCGGGAGCGTGCGTGTGTGGTCGGGCTCAACACGGGCAACGACGAACACAGAGAGAACCGACAACTAATAACGAATGCAAGTTTTGAAAACTGGCGGCAACGGGATGCCGATGCAATGCGGATGACGAAATGATGCGATGATGATGCGACAAATAAAATAAGCCACACGACGAAGACGGAATAAAAGGGGAATCTTCTGGATCGTCGGTCTCGGGCTGTCACAACTTTCCTACGCTACAAGAGGATGTCGACCCGAGACCCAAGAATGAAAAGGGGGAGAAGATGAGAAAGCAAGATGTAAAACTTAGTCGCTTCTTAGACAATGAGTGAAACCAACGATCCTTGAAGGTTGCAAAGAGATGAGGAATGATATGAGAAACAAACAAGGATTCACACAAAATTTCGGCAGCACTTCGGTAGGAAAAGGGGACAAAAATTCAATAAGATAGGAGAACTAGACAAGATTCACAACAAACTAACCAAATTGAATAAACCATGAGAGAACATGATCTTGATAGAACAACTAGATTGACCCAAATGAGCAACATTACCACCATTCTGGAACAAGAGAATATAAACTAGATCTTGGAAAGATGGAACGAAGAAGAAAATGAGAACTACTATCACCAGAATCTTGAAGAACACCTTGAGACAAAGAATTGATATCATGAGCCATTCCAGAAAAATAATTTAGAACACTATGAACAACAATAAGAATTATGTTATGTTTATCCTTCATCAAGTTTAACTGATGACAAGCAACGGATTTAGCAAACCCCTTATTCTTCTTGAAAAGATTGAAGAGAGATATGAGCACAAACTAGAAGAAATGTTGCAAGAAACACCGGTGAGAATTGAAATGAATGAGGCAACCATGAATGAATGGATATACACGAGAACGAAAATATCATGAGCCTCCTAACAGAAAACTTGAATGAGGCACCGGAGTAATCGAGAGACGAATGAAGAGATAACAATTGAGAAGAATTGAGGATGAAAGCTGAAAGCTGAGAACGAAGAATCTTCTGAAATGATGGCCTTCGGAGGATCGAGAATGAAAACAATTTAGAAATGCACCCGATAGCAAGAAAGGGATCACTCATGATTGGGAACAATTCAAGATGATGGCACAAAGCTGAAATGATTAATCTTCAACAGAATGGAACAAGATTTGTAAGAAACACTCCTTGGGTCTTCCAAGCAGAGAATGATGAGAAGGGACATCACCAGAATAACTGAGACACCCCTGAATAAGAAGAAGGAAAAGTTGAACCAATGATGAAAAATAATACAAATTGATCTTGAAGAAGGAATATGACTGATGAAATCATTCTTATGTCATAGATGAAAAGAGTTAGAGGACTCCAGAAAGATTACAAGAGCCGGATAAGATCCTGGGAAAGAACCTGTGGGTTATGGGCCCACTCAAAAGAAAACTCCGTTGAAACAACTGATTAGAAAGGGAGATATTTTAGCAGTATAAAGAAAACTAGATGAGGTTGGGACCTCGAAATAATTGAAAGTATTGAAAACAAGAACCTTTTGAGATATCTTCAACACTCCGGATACAAAAGAGAGGAATGAATAAACAAGATAGGCTGATAAGAATTTCCAACATAGGGAAGAATTACAAGGATGAATAGGATATGATGAACACGGATAGCTTGAACTGAATTCATCGAAAAAGACCACAAGTATGAATAAAGATGAACATGAAGCTCCTGAGAATCTTCACAAGAATCACTGGCTACAAAAGGAAGAAGAGACAGCGGAAGCATCACTGAATATAAAGTCACTTGGATGACGACTGAAACATTGAAGAAAAGGGTGGGAGGGTGGGGAAAACAAAGACAACTTGGGACAGATAAGACAACTCCCGAAGAAATGAGAGAATGATCTTGCAAAAATTAGATAGGATTGAATTCACTTGAAGAGAAACACACTGGTTGGAAAGGAATTAACATGACGACTCCGGTTGACAAGAAATTGAAAAGACAAGTTGATTTGAGCATCAGAATTAATGAGCACTCCCATAGAAATATGAGAGCACCTCTTGGAAAGATATGAATTCACCATTTGACATTGAAGCAACTCGAATTACCATATTCCAACAAAACAAAGGTTGCGGCTTATGAAACAAGCCAGAACAAATTCATGAGACAGATTCCGTCCGATATTTTTGTGGACAGGATCGCACGGGCTCGATCCTTACAGTAGCCATCATGTACAACATAGTGCACACGACATACGAAGCGTCCCTGAGTCATAGCAAGCTACAAGGACTCTTTAAGACACAACGAGAACCGCTGTAAGTCGACCGTGAACAAACGAGTCCACTAGATGTGGAAGCCCAACTTAACATCATGCATTTGTTGGAAGATTGTCCTATAAGTAACTACTTGAATTCCCACCTAAGAACTCTCGAAATTTCCGGTCATGCAATCTGGTCCATGGATACAAGGAGAATACATCACTCAACTCCTATACTAACCCGTCCAGTGTATCACATCCGTCATAACATAACCAGAATCTCGGAAACTCATCTATTTCAAACACTCGTAATCACAACGATACTAAGTATGGCGATACATCCGGAACTCTGTGCACCATTACTGGGGAAGCCGGACTCCTCTCGCCACTACTAGTATTGAAGCAATTTCGGACATCCTTCGTCCTGAGATACTATGAAATCTGAATGATAGCGATGTGCTCAAGAATCCCCTGGAGCTCAACTCCCCGGAAGAAATCAAGTCAAACAGGTGGCACCAAGACAGAACTCCGTCACATCGGCATCATATAGATTCCAAAAATATTCGCGTGATACTAAAAAAAATTTGAGTGAGAAGAGGAGTAGAATTAAAATTCCTAAGTCGTGAACCTCACCAAAGCATAGATGAGAAGAAAAAAGAAACCTACTCTCCAATATAACGAAGACTCAAAATTGTTTTTACTAGACTCGACTCGGCCAAGTTCGATCAATCAAGGGGGCTCCTAGGTCGGTACTACTCTGATACCAACTTGTAACAACGAGATGCGCTTCTATCCCTGACGAGGCCCTCGTGCCAAATTGAGGATAGGATCGCATCTTGGGCGTTACAGTAGGCCAATAAAAACCAGATTGTAATACCTTGTGTGCAGTTCTGTCACCAGCATGGTGCCCTCCATAAGCCTCGGAATGACATTTCGGTAATATTTTTCCATGTTCATGCTCTGTTACACAACGTCTAATAATACCATCTAATCCTTCTTTATAAAGATGTGGGTCATCCCAAAAGTAATGTCGTAAATCATAGAAGATTTTTTTTATTTTGTTGGTATGTGAAATTAGGTGGTATGTATTTAACGACAATATAATTGGAATAATCAGGATACCAAGGATTACTTTGTGAAGTATTTATAACAACAAGTTGTTCATCACAAAAATTATCATCAATGGGCAGTGGGTCATCAAGAACATTTCCCATTCTAGACAAGTTACGTGCTACGGGGTTTTCAGCTCCCATCCCATCAACGATATGCAAGTCAAACTCCTGTAGTAAAAGCACACACCTAATAAGTCTAGGTTTAGCATCCTTCTTTTCCGTTAGGTATTTAATAACAACATGATCAATGTGAATGATAACTTTTGAGTCAACAATGTAAGGTCTAAATTTATCACAAGCAAACACAACTGCTTCAAATTCCTTCTCAGTGGTGGCATAATTTCGTTGAGCATTGCCTAAGGTCTTACTAGCATAATGAATAACATTCAATTTCTTGTCTACTCTTTGCCCTAGAATAAACCCAACAGCGTAGTCACTAGCATCACCCATAATTTCAAACGATAAATTTCAATCAGGTGGTTGGACAATAGGTGCAGTAATCAAGGCCTTCTTAAGTATTTCAAAGGCTTCCATACAATCATCATAAAAAACAAACGAAATATGTTTTTGAAGAAGATTAGTTAGTGGCATAGAATTGTTTGAGAAATCTTTAAAGAAGCGCCTATAAAAACCAGCATGACCAAGGAAACTTCTTATACCTTTGATATCTTTTGGGCAAGGGATTTTCCCTATTGCATCAACTTTGGCTTTGTCTACTTCAATACCTCGCTCAGAAATTTTATGCCCAAGTACTATACCTTCGTTTACCATAAAGTGTCACTTCTCCCAATTCAAGACAAGACTAGTTTCTTCACATCTCTACAAAACTTGATCGATGTTGCTTAAGAAATCATCAAAGGAAGTCCCATAAACGGAAAAATCGTCCATGAAAACCTCAACAATCTTTTCACAAAAGTCTGAGAATATCGGAGTCATACATGTTTGAAAGGTAGCAGGTGCATTGCATAAACAAAATGGCATATGTCTATAAGCATAAGTCCCAAAAGGGCACATGAAAGTAGTTTTCTCTTGGTCATCCTTAGACACATGTATTTGAGAAAAACCAGAATATCCATCAAGAAAACAAAAATGTATGTGCTTAGATAATCTTTCCAACATTTGATTAATAAAAGGCAAGGGGTAATGATCTTTCCTAGTTGCTTTATTTAACTTCCTAAAATCTATAACCATCCTATAACCAGTTACAATTCTTTGCGGAATAACTTCATTCTTATCATTAGGAACAACAGTTATACCTCCTTTCTTAGGAACACAATGAACGGGACTTACCCATTTACTATCAGTAATAGGATAGATTATACCTACCTCTAGAAGCTTTAGTATTTCAATTCTCAACATTTCTTTCATTTTGGGATTTAAGTGGCATTGATGATCAATGACACGTTTAGCATCTGGCTCCATAATAATCTTGTGCTAACATAGAGTGCGACTTATGCCCTTAAGATCATCAAGAGTATATCCAATAGCAGTCATGTGCTTCTTCAGAGTTTTAAGTAATTTCATTTCTTCATGCTCTGAAAGGTTAGCACTGATAATAACAGGATATATCTTCTTCTCATCAAGATAATCATATTTTAAGGTATCAGGTACAGTTTTTAGCTCAAACAGGGGATCTCCCTTGGGTGGAGTGGGATCCCCTAAAATATCAACTCGTAAGTTGTGTTTAAGAATAGGTTTTTGTCTAAGAAATATATCATCTATCTCATTTCTTTCATTCATATGCATATCATTTTCATTCTCTAGAAAATATTGTTCTAGTGGATCAGTAGGAAGCACGGCAATAGAGGCAAGACCAATTATTTCATCCTTACTAGGTAATCCCTTATCATGAGGTTGCTTACTAAACTTGGAGAAATTAAATTCATGAGATACATCGCCAAATTTTACTCTAACCTTTTCAGTTAAACAATTAATTTCACCATTAACAATATTCAAGAAAGGCCTACCAAATATAATGGGACAATAATTATCTTGTTTTGAACCAAGTACTAGGAAATCAGTTGGGCACTTAATTTTTCCACACAAGACTTTAACATCTCTAACAATCCCAAGTGGTGAAATAGTGTCTCTATTTATAAGTTTAATGGTAACATCAATATATTCAAGTTCAGACGGTGCTTTGTCATTCTTGATTTCATCATAGAGGGAAATAGGTATGGCACTAACACTAGCACCCAAGTCACACAAGCCATGATAACAATGATCTCCGATTTTAACTGAAACAACACGCATGCCAACAACTGGTTTATTCTTATCTAGCACATCAAGTTTGTTTCTAACAGGTTTTGCAATTCTAGCAGCTTCATCACAAGAAGTAGATAACCTAACCATCAATATTATCAACTAGAAGAACTTTAACCATAGCAACATTAGGCTCAACAGTTATTTGTTCAGAAGGTGTAGGTGTTCTAATGTAGCTCTTATTAACCACAGTTGTAACCTTGACATGTTCCTTAATTCTAACAGGGAACAATTGGGTCAACATGGCTAACAATTCTTTCTTCCTTCTTAATCTTACCAGGTTCCTCTAATGGTTTCTCAGTGGGTGAATGGTATTTAAGCGACTTATCCTTAGGGAGATCAACAGAAGTAGCAAAAGATTCACAGAAAGAAGCTACTATCTCAGAGTCACGGCCATACTTATTACTCAACTCATGAAAGGTATTAGTTTCCACAAAAGATTTAACACAATCAAAGTTAAGCCTTATACCTGACTCTTTACCTTTGTCGATGCCCCAATCTTCAGAGTTGCATTTGATTATTTCCAGAAGATCCCATTTGAATTCAATAGTCCTATTCATAAAGGCACCAGTAGAAGAAGAATCGAGTAGTACTTGATCATCATCAGAAAGCCGAGCATAAAAAAATTGTATAATCATTTTTCTTGAGAGTTCATGGTTGGGGAAGGTGTGCATAATGGATTTAAGCCTCCCCCAAGGTTGAGCGATAATTTATCCTTCACGAGGCCAACAACTATAAATAAAATTCCGATCACGATGAACTAGATGTATAGGGTAAAACTTCTGATGAAATTCCAGCCTCAGGCGATTCGAGTCCCATGATCCAATACCATCCAATAGTCTGTACCATATCAATGATTTTCTCTCAAAGATAAAGGGAAACATTTTTTCTTAACTTTGTATTTAGCCAAACTTGCAAGCTTGCAGAGTCCACAAACTTCATCGACATATATTAAATGATAATCACGATGAGTTGTACCATCATAAGGACTAGTTAGTAGTTTCTCTAACAAACCAGAAGGAATCTCATAATAAATATTCTCAGTAGGTTCAGTATGTTGAGGAGCAACCTTATCCACTTTCCTTCGAGGTGAAGATGCCCCGAACAAGCCACTCAAAGGGTGACCATCCATAGCAACAAGTTACAGTAAATTTCCGCACTTAGCAAAAATATTTCCTTACCAATTTCCACTTACCACAGGCGCTTCACTCCCCGACAACGATGCCAGAAAAGATCTTGATGACCCACAAGTATAGGGTATCAATCGTAGTCTTTTGATAAGAAAGAGAGTCAAACCCAACGAGGAGCAGAAGGAAATGATAGGCAATTTTTAGCAAGGTATTCTCTCCAAGTGCTATTAGTGATAGTAGTAGATAGTTTTGCAGCAAGATATTTTGTAACAAGTGACAAGTAACAATAGTAACTAAGATGCAGAAAGGTAGCCCAATCCTTTTTACAGTAAAGGACAGGCCGGAAAGTGTTCTTATATGAAAAAAGTGCTCCCGAGGACACATGGGTATTTTTATCTAGTCATGTTCATCATGTTGAACTGATTCGCGTTCGCTACTTTGATAATTTGATGTGTGGGTGGACCGGTGCTAAGATGCTGTTCTTACTTGAACAAACAACCCACTTATGATTACCCCCTCGCGCAAGCATCCACAACTCCGAAAGAAGAATTAAAATAAACCTAATCATAGCATGAAACATGTGGATCCAAATCAGCCCCTTATGAAGTAACGCGTTAAACTGGTGTTTAAGCTTCTGTCACTCTCACAACCCATCATCTACTTGTTACTCCAAAATGCCTTCCCTTAGGCCCATAACATGGTGAAGTGTCGTGTAGTTGACATTCACACGACACCACTAAGACAAGCAACAACATACATATCATCAAAATATTGAACGAATGCCAATTTCACATGATTACTTGTGACAAAACTTATCACATGTCCTCAAGAACAATAGTAACTACTCACACCTCATCAACATGTTCAAGATCAGAGGTATAATGATGGTGACAAAGGATCTGAACATAATATCTTTCACCAATTAATCCAACAAGCATCAACCACAAGATGTAATCAACACTACTAGCAACCCACACGTACCAATATGAGGTTTTGAGACAAAGACTGAATACAAGAGATGAACTAGGGTTGGAGATGAGATGGTGATGATGTTTATGTTGATGAATATTGGTTCTCCCATGAAGAAGGAAGCATTGGTGATGACGATGGCTTTGATATCCCCCTCCCGGAGGAAAATTTCCCCGGCAGAATCACACTTCCGGAGAGAAAAAGGTCCTCTACCTAGGTTTCCACCTCGAGACGGTGACACTTCATCCCAAAAGTAATCTCTTGATCGTTTCTAGGATAAAACACACTATATAAGAGAAGATGGAAGTCGAAGGGCCAAGAGGGACCCACAAGCCATCAGGGCGCGTCTAGGGGCTCAGTCGTGCCCTGTTGGCTTGTGCCCAGCTCGCGGCTTCCCTCTGGTGAATTATTGTTCCATAAATTCTTAAATATTCTAAAAATATTCTCTGTGAAATTACATGTCATTTGGAGTGTGCTGATTTCTCTCCTTATTCTTCCGTTTTCCGGTCCAGAATCCCAGTTTCCACATATTTCCCTCATTGTGATGTTCCTTGCTTATTCAGCGAGAGAAAAGGCATAATAGTTGCATAACAATTTGGAATAATGGACAAGAACAAAGTAAAAAGGTACAAGAAATCATGATGCAAAATGAACGTATCATTAGCTTACGCGCAATTTGGATGAGTTACCCTCGTAAATACACGATATGACGAAGTGAAGAAACCCTAAAAATCTAAGGATGGAGCAAGGCAATAAAAGCATCCACATAACCACTTGGAGATGATAACTTGCGCATGCCATAAGTTGGAGATAGGTTGATTTGTATTCTTCAATGGGGAGATGGAGGAGTTCACCTTTTTATGCTATTTTAGCTAGGAGAGAGCACTATTTAGTGTTTCTAACTTGTGATAACTTGGTCACTTGCTAGTATGATAACAACTAGAATGATGAAGAGTTCACATTTTTATGCTATTTTACCTAGAATGATGAAGAACTGTTTCACTAGTATGATAACAACTAGAATGATGAGGAGTTAATTAAGATGATTATGAGTTGTCATATGACATACACTAGTACAAATTATATGGATGCAAGAGACCAAGTTGAATTAGAGGAAAATACGATGCAACATCATATTTTCTTCTAATTCAACTTGGTCTCTTGCATCCATCTGATTTGTACTAATGTTGGATGTTGTTCTTCCATAGTTTGTACTGATGTTGTATATTAATATGTGTAACCGCGTGAAAATACAATATAAATATAAAAATAAATATGCATGATTAGTACTAGCGTGAGTTAGGGAAACGCGCTACTAATAGTTAGAAGTGGCACGTTAAAGAAACACACTACCCGTAGTTTAGTTACCAGTAGCTTGGGCCAACTCGCGCTACTACTAAAAGTTAGTTGTGGCGCCATAAGAGTAGCACGACTACCCGTGCTACTACTAGGGTTTTCCGCGAAAATATCGGCGGGAATTTGTAGAGACGGGGCGGCAATTTGATGGGGGACAACGACTCCGACTAATCCCGACAAAAGGTGGTATTCGCATGCTAAAGTGGTCTTTGTGATATGCCGGTGGGCTTGACGATGACCTCCGTCGTGGTGCACCGACCCGTCCTCATATGATTATATTGAAGCGACAAGCTTTGGGAACCTGCTTTTTGAGGGGTAGTGGGCGTTGCACCTTGATCACTAAAGACGAAAACCTCCGTGTCCTCTCCAGCATGCACGGTCTCTATCGACTCCTCTGTGCACGTGCTTCACCTACATGGCAGCCACAGGACACCGCGGCTTGATCCGTATGCCAAGCCTTGTGGGAGGGGCCTCACAAGGCGACCTAGAGCTTGGCGACCTCAGCACGAGTTTGGCCAAATAGCAAGGGGCCTCGCAGGGTTTTCCCCTCATGAGGCGACTACTTCTAAGTGGCTGAGGCCGAGCCACCCCGCTCAGGGCTGCCCCAAGCATTCTCCTCAGGGCCAACCAAATTTGGGGCATGGTACCCTGGGTCCCGCCGGGCCGACACTCTGAGGCGGGTTCCACGACACTTGTTATGAGAGCCAGGTTTGGCTGTAGGATGCCCTAGTGAGTGCAAGCGATAGAAACCAGTAGTATAGAGTCTAGTCGGTTCTCTGCATTTGATTGATGCATATGTTTATAGCATAGCATGTATGTAGACCTATTATCTGGTCCCTAACGGTTGATCTTGTGACTGTAGGTGGCATCGATTTTCTATCCACTACCTACGCCATTCAGCTTTGCATATCTGCTTTTGGTGTTGGCATCATCTCTGTCCGAGTGATGTGATTCCGAGTTACCAAGTGTTCCCGACACTATTTGCAGGATTTGTGCTCAAGTATCGCGACAATATCTTTCCGCCCGCCACACCTATCATTACGGTGGTAGACATATTTCTGCCCTGAATCTTGACATCCGACTCGCCGCTTTGGCAACCCTTACTAGTCTTTATTACGAGGAAAGGGCAATGCGAGCAAAACCTAATTTCTAGCGCTATCCTATCCTAACACCCTTTCCCAGGACGAGTACGATTCCCTTCAGTTCACTTGATGATGATGTGGCCATCCCATATGTGTTCTGCTACAAGATCACCAAGTTCGTCCTCACCCCCGAGTCCGTCAGTAGTGCAATCTGTGTTAAGCTAGCTCTTGGTGTAGCTCTGTTCACACCAACCCCTCACACGCTGATCCATCTTTGTGCACACCGCCATATCATACTAGATCGTAGTATCAGAGTTCTCGTGAGATTTGGGTGCTTAAGTAGGCATGCACATTGATGTGAATTGCTGTAAAATGTGATGTTGCTTGTATGTAACCTTGATGCCTCGCGTGCTTTTGTTTTAGTCATTTATTTTCCTTATTTCGTTGGGCCTTCGGTGTCACCTTATTTTCCCCTTATGAAAGTCGCTCATCTACCGACACCAGACTTGAAGAACCAATGAGGATTTCAAATATTTGGAAGCTCAGCTAAATAATATGGAATTCTCAGTCGATCGCATTATTCCGGGAATATCTGGTGTGAATCCAATGATATTCTAGATTGACTATCAACATCAAGTATACATCAGTGGTGTAATCCTCACCACAGTAATAATTGTACCAACAGGAAGATGAGTTGTGTACAAGACCAACATTATATTTCCAGTCAAAGGTATGGATCATATACGAAGTTTGGTTCCGCCCGATCAAAATTTGAAGCATGTTATACCAGGAAAAAAGCCAGAACGTGCCATGGATCCAAAACCCAGCAAGGAGGATAGTTTGACAAAAAACAATCATACCAGAAACCAACAGCAAGAGTCTAAAGGATGTATATATGGTATTCAGTCACCATATCATAGTAAGAAGCTCCGGGGTATGGAATCCATCCTTCCTCCGCTTGCTACGAGAGAAGCTTATGATGCAAGGCTCCTCAAATATTCCTCGGTACGATAGGAGGATGACTTCCCATGTAAGATACTTCTTCTTTGACATGTTGCTACTGCGACAATAGACCTTCCCTGGTACGACGCCAGGAATCCTGCTCCAGCGGCTACGCCTTAGGGACTTCCTAGGCAAATATGCAAAGGATTCCCCCGTGGCCTTGGAGCCTTGCGTTGGTGTTCCCTCGAAGCAGAAAGGGTGACGTAGCACAGCGGCGGTAAGTATTTCCCTCAGTTTTGAGAACCAGGGTATTGATCCAGTGAAGGAGTATCACAAGTGCCTGCACAAACACAAAGAGCTTGCTCCCAACGCTATGAAGGGGTTGTCAATCCCTTATAGATTGTTTGCCAAGTGAGAACTGAAAGCAACAAAGTAACAAAGCAAAGTAAAAGCGGAGGTGTAAATGATGGGTGTGAATAGACCCCGGGGGCCGTAGTGTTTACTAGTGGCTTCTCTCATGAAAGCAAGTAGACGGTGGGTGAACGAATTACTGTCGAGCAATTGATAGAACCGCGCAAAGTCGTGACGATATCTATGGAAATGATTATATCTATAGGCATCACGTCCAAAACAAGTAGACCGATACTTTCTGCATCTACTACTATTACTCCACACGGTGACCGCTATCCAGCATCTATCTAGTGTATTAAGTCCCAAAGAACAGAGTAACGCCTTAAGCAAGATGACATGATGTAGATGGACAATCTCATATCTACGACAAAGCCCACCTTGTTACCCTTGATGGCAACTACACGATGCGTGCCTTGCTGCCCCTACTGTCACTGGGAAAGGTCACCACACGGTAAGAACCCAAAACCAAGCAATTCTCCCATTGCAAGAATCATAGATCTAGTTGGCCAAACAAAACCCAAGACTCGGAGAGACTTACAAGGATATCAATTCATGCAAATTAGAAATCAGCAAAGACTAAAATATATATCATAGATAATCTGATCACAAATCCACAATTCATAGGATCTCGACAAACACACCGCCAAAGAGGATTACATCGGATAGATCTCCATGAAGATCATGGAGAACTTTGTATTGAAGATCCAAGCGAGAGAAGAAGCCATATAGCTACTAACTACGGACCCGTAGGTCTGAAGTGAACTACTCACGAGTCATTGGAGGGGCGATGATGTTGATGAAGAGGCCCTCCAACTCCAAAGTCCCCTCCGACAGGGCACCGGGAAGGGTCTCCAGACGAGATCTCGCGAAAACAGGAACTTGCGGCGGCGGAACTCCCGATCTAGGTTTCTTTCTGGAGGTTTCTGAATTTATAGGACCATATGGCGGTGGAGTTGCATCAAGTGGGCCCCCGAGGGGCCCACAAGCTTGGTTGGCGCGACCTAGGGGGGGGCTGCGGCGACAGGGCTTGTGGCACCCTCGTGGCCCCCTCCGGTATCTTTTTCTTCCGGTATTTTTGATATTTTCCATAAAAATCATCGTGAAAGAATTATTCCGTTTGGACCCCGTTCCAAACTCAGATCTGAAAAGAGACAAAAACACAGAAAAAATAGGAACTGGCGCTTGGCACTGAGTTAATAAGTTAGTGCCAAAAAAGATATAAAAGGTAAACAAAACATCCAAAGTTGACAAGATAACAGCGTGAAACCATCAAAAATTATAGATACGTTTGAGATGTATCACATGCTACCACACAAAGCTTCCGATATAAGCCACCAAATCTTCCCCAGAAAGCAACCAGGAGGAGAAGCTTCTGAGGTACGATACCGAGTCTTGTTTAACACACTATCCCAACAAAAACTTCGAGCGTAAGCTATTCAGCCTTCCTGATCATGTACTCTCGATAGCTTACAACACAAGCTATCCGATCTTCGTCACTAAGGCACTACAAATAGTTGGAAGAAATTGTACAAGATATTACACAGTCAGTTTGCAGTGCATCTCAGAAATCAGTTCCACAACAGTTTGGTCAGGAGCATGAGCTAGTGAGGACACTAGTATGCCTCGGGAATTAAATGCTTAGCTACCCACATTTCCATATATATTGTGAGCATGCTTCGCAGGTCATGCAAGTCACTCATATGATGACACAAGCAGAGCAAGAATCCGACAACCACATGAGTTATCAAAGCTAGTTATACACCTCAGTGTACTGCAAGGACTGAGAATCTATGGAGTAAGACAACCATGGGACATCAATCCTCGCAGTAGTTATCAAGGCCAGCTTCCTCACACCCAACAAAGTGATATCATTAACCTTGGTCACTGTTTCATATGGTTGAGGACAACAATGAGCTCTATACAAGTACATGTTCACTTGGTATATTTCCTATGACCAAAGTCATGAATAAGGCTAAGGTATGATTGCCGGAATATTGCACCTGGCATCACATATGGTCACACAAAGAACAAAAGATATATAAGTCCAAGCAGTTTCGGTAAATGATTCGTGAGAACAGAACAATAAGGAAACACAAGATCGACAACGTGGGTGCGATAATTGTTGCATAAACAGCATGGGAAGGACACCCAAGATAGTCTGATTTCGTAACAATCACCATTTACATACACCCAATGGGTATACCCTGTTGGTAAGGATCTCAAATCAAGGTAAAACACTTGTCCTACAATACATACTCGGAATTGTCATTATGAAATACCCAAGTTTGTCATGTCACCAAAGGCCAGCTCAACAAATTGACTCTAGCGACCATGTTAAAGCATCGCACGACCTATGGATACACCGACAATATGAGTAATCGAAATGCAGAACAAAAGACTCACACCATACGTCTTCACATATCGTACCAAGTACAAGGAAAGCCTGCCGTGAACAAGATTCTTATGCACAACCACAGTGAGCCAAGTTTCTAGAAGCTATTGATATAAGTTAGTACTCATTTATTCTGTTCATGACACGTGACAATTGAATCTTTGGTACCAATTTGCCTCTCGATACAATGGATCGAGCCAAGATAATTCATAACTCCCTCCAAGTAGTGAGGTTCCACCAAAAGAACAATTACGATTCCCATCATTGTTTTGAACCTGGAGGACATGCATCTACTCAAATAACTCGATGCAAGGAGTAAACGTTTTGCCAGCACAAAGGAAAATTTGTTCACAACTCCATGGAATACTATCAATGCTGGATATAAGAATGACCTGTCAACTGTAAATAATTCATGGACTTGTGGAAAGAGCATATATTCCAGTCATGATAATATATCACACTCCGAGCTAAGTTAGCACGAAAGAATTGGAGTTAGCGTAAGACATGACGTAAGACATGTCAGGATGTAGATGCGGTGAAGCGAACCACCCCAAAGCAAGATAGTTAGGTCATATGTAATTTTGTGGGAACAACTTACAAAGGAAAAGGATACCCGAGATGGAAACGGTTTCCTTGAGTCGGAATATTCATACTTGTTGCTTGAGCAACCGAATCTCGAGGATGAGATCTTTATAAGTGGGTAGGTCTGTGACACCTCGATTTTTGGCCCTTTCTTTTTCTTTTGGATTTCTTTGAATTTAGCTTTGGATTTCTTTTTTCCGTGGCTCTGTGGTCTTGAAACTTGAGAATATCATCTTTTTTTCCTATCCCTAGAGGCTTGTCACTCTCAAATTCTTCCCAAGACCTTTCCATTTAAATCTTTGCCAAATGTCAATATTTATTTCTTGGCAATATTCCTTTTTATGTTAAAGGAATAACCATGTTTGCCCTAGGTTGTGAAGCAAACTACATTTATGCCTTTCCATAAATTCCCACAAAATCCTCAAAATTCATTTGACCCATATGGACATTGTATATGTAAAAATATTCAAGATTACATGCACATGGTGACCACACCATCCAATCTTTGTTTCTGGTCATAATTTCAGTTTGTGAAGCAACTACTCCCTCCGTCCCAAAATAAGTGTCTCAACTTTATACTAGAGCTAGTACAAAGTTATACTAAGCTTAAGACACTTATTTTGGGACGGAGGGAGTATATTTTATATTGCTCCATAATTACTAAATTTTTACTAGGACATTATCCTTCCAATATAACTTCCCTCCACCAAATTGGAGCTCATTTTATTTAGCCGAGCAATTTTCCTAAGTTCCTGTCCACAAAGGTACATTGTGATGGAAGTACCAGTTTTATTTATCTAAATGGTATGAATTTTTTATAGTGAATTCTTCTCTCTAAATAATCATGCTCTACCAAGTTTCAGCCCAATCCAAAACTACATGTGAGTACATCATCCAATTCCATTTTCTGGGCCAAATTTGCAATTGTGAGGCAACTATGATCAAATTTAGTAAAAACCCTTTCAAACTACACAGGACTGTAGTCCTTACTACCCTAAACCTTTGGAACAACTTGTTCCTCCAATTAACCATCCCATTTTACCACAACTTCTAGCTCAAGTTCGCAACAACAAACTTTATGTGATGCATCACGTCAACCCAAAGCTCCTTTTGTTGATCCAATAGTTCAGAGAGGCCCCATGTTAGATGGACTACACTTTGGACATGGTCGGCCACACTCAGTGACCATGCATGCATTAGTGCACATGGTGACCACACAGACTGGCATGACAAACGCATGCTCCGCATGCTTTGGGCGCGTCCCGAATGTCGTTTTGCTTCGGTGTGTATGATCGAAAGTATGTCTAGAGGGGGTGTAGACTACTTGACAGGATACAAACTTAGCCTTTTCCAATTTTAAGTGCGGGCTTGTTTTAGCAATTATGACTAGTCAAACACACCCTACACATGCACATCTAATAGTATAGAAGCGGAAAGTAAAACATGCAAGTGTAAAGTCGAGGGTAAGGTAGGGAGATCAAACTCAAAGGTTGACACGACGATTTTTGGCATGGTTCCGATAGGTGGTGCTATCGTACGTCCATGTTAGTGGAGACTTCAACCCACGGAGGGTAACGACTATGAGAGTCCACGGAGGGATCCACTCACAAGGGGTCCACAAACAATCGGCCTTGTGTATTCCACAACGGCTTCCGTCCACACAGGAATAGCCTCACTCACGATAGATCTTCATGAAGTAGGCAATCTCCTTGCCCTTACAAACATCTTAGTTCAACTCTACAACATGAAGTAGGAGTATCCCAAGCGACACCTAACCAATCTAGGAGGCACCACCCATCCAAAAGGTAATAGATGTGGTAGAACGATGAACTCCTTGATTTTCTACTTCAAAAGATAGTCTACTCAACACTCAATCACTCTCTCTCAGATTTGGCAGGGGTAGGAGGGATTGATCTTGTGGAAAGCAACTTGAGAGGCTAGAATGAAAGTTCAAGTGGTTGTAGTGGAATCTCTTGATCTCAACACATGCGTAGGTGGCTCTCTCTCAGAAAAATGGATCCGGCAAGTGTATGTGTGTTCTCAGTGCTTCCTCTACAAATGAGAGGTAGGTGGAGGAGTATATATATACACCCCCCAACATACAACCATTACATAATTATTGCCCAACTTGGTGACACCGAAATGAATCTCGGTGGTACCGAGTTGCACTAAATGTGTTAACTTTTGAATTCTTGGTGAGGCCGATATAGGAATCTCGGTGGTACCGATACGATGACCTAAACTGGTTTCCAAATCTCGTTGAGACCGATTTCAAATTCAGAAATTCCAATTTTTGAAATCTTTTGAACCAAAAGTTGGTCACACAATATCGGTGGCACCGATAGAAATGTTGGTTGTACTGAGATGGTAGGGTTTGTCATAGGTTCTATCAAGTGTAAAATCGGTAGGGAAGAATGGAAATTATTGGTGGCACCGATTTTGCTGGTTTGGGTTTGGACAAAGATATTTTGTGGGAGAATGGCTTGGTGTTTTTGGTGGCTACCTCTAAGCACTTGGCTTTCCTATGGATCATAATACCTCATCGCCTTTTAATAGTATTAGCTTTCCTATGGAATCAAAGTGATTTCTCACAAAGTATAAAATGAAGAGTCTTCTTGCTTGAAGCTTGAGCCAATCCTATTCCTTCCTTGCATCAACGAGCATATCTTCACAATCATATAGCCAAAGCATCTTTGAACATTTCTGAAATATACTTGAGTGAACTCATTAGTCCAATGATGTATATGTTGTGTTTAATTACCAAAACAACCTTAGGGAGCAATTGCGCTTTCACGGCCACCTCTTCCTAGCCATTTCCCTCGCATCCCTCGCGCCATCCAACCCTCCCCTCCTCCCATCTAGCTTGATGGAACCGTTCCTCCCTCCAGAAGCGCCCTCGCCAGTGCCAGCCGTCGTGCCCGCGGGTGCCCTGAGCGCTGCGTGGATAGTCGCCTCGATGCGCGCCCCGTCCACGCTCGCACGTCTCTAGCATCATGTGTGCATCTCCTCTGCCTCTCTCGTCGCCCTCTAGGGCCTCCGGGTGCCCTCTTCTGACCAGATCTCCAGCCGCTCGTCCATGGTGGTTTTCAGTTTGGGCATTGTTGCCTTGGCAAATTAGCCATCCCCAAGACCCCCCCCCCCCCGAGATCATTAGTCAATCTCTCTTCCTCGTAATACCCTCCCGCACCAATCAATTTTGCTTCGGGGCTGCTCCTTGCTTCCCTTGATCACCATGGCCACAACCGGCTGCTGCTTGAATCTGAGCTCCTCGGTGTGTCTCTCCCCACCTACCCTACACCAGCAGACTTTGCCACCTGATACGCCTCCAACGTATGTACTTTTCCAAACACTTTTGTTCCGGATTTGACCTCTAATTTGCGTGATTTGAATGAAACTAACCCACACTAACACTATTCTCAATAGAACTACCTTAGTGTTATTTTTATGCAGAAATAAAAGTTTATCGGAATCGAGCGAAAATTTTAGCGAATTATTACTGGGATTAATGGTAAATTATGGAGCAAAGAACTGCAGAAGAAATGCTTCCACGGGGCAACAAGCCAACATGGCACCCCCAGGCCGCGCCCTAATAGCTTGTGGGGCCCTTGTGGCTCCTCCAATCCTAATTCGAGTCCTAATAAATCACATCTTTGGAGAATAAAATTAGAGAGAAGTTTGCATCACGTTTCACAAGACGGAGCCACCGCCACCTCATGTTCTTCCTCCGGGGGGCTGATCTAGAGTATGTTTGGGGCTCCCGAGAGGAGGATTCGTGGCCGCCGTCATCACCAACTCTTCTCCATCAACACTGCCATGATGCTCACCACCGGGAGTGAGTAATTCCTTTGTAGGCTTGCTGGACGTTGGTAAGATTGGATGAGATAGATCATGTAATCTAGTTAACTTTAATAGGGCTTGATCCCTAGGATCCACTATCTTCTGAGATTGATGTTACTACGACTTTGCCATGTTTAATGCTTGTCACTCGGTCCCAAGTGCCATGATTTCAAATATGAACCTATTATGTTTTCATGAATATAAGAGTGATTTGGATACTATCTTGCAAGTTGTACTTACCTATTACGTGTCTTGATCCGCATACCCCAAGGTGACAATAATTGGGATTATTTTAGGTGATTGCCATAGTTTTAGGAGTTCATGTATTGACCATGTGATAATGCTTTGTTCTGGTTCTGTATTAAAAGGAGGCCTTAATATACCTTATTTTCCAATAGGATCCCGCTACTACGGTAGGGTATGACAAAAGATGCATGTAAGTTCTTATCGCAAGTACGTATGACTATATACGGAATACATGCCTATATTATATTGATGAATTGGAGCTAGTTCTGTGTTTCCCTACTGCGTAACCATTACATGATCATGTGATCTACATCATTATCCATCACCGATCCATGTGCCTACGCTTTACATGTACTGAATCTTCCTAAGTTATTACTGTTGCTGCTGCTGTCGCACCTGCTACTCAATCGCTACTATTACTAGTGTTACAAAATTGCTTCTATCACTGTTACTGTTACTACTATCATTTTCTATGCTATTAAATCATTGCTACAGAGAGATATCCGAGGTGTGGTTGAATTGAAAACTCAACTATTATGCCCCTCAAATATTATTTGGCTGCCCTTGTGGCGAATCAATAAATTAGGGTGAAATACTACCCATGAAGACTGTCGCGATCCCTATATACTTGTGGGTCATCGAGACCTTTTTCTGGCGCCGTGGACGGGGAGCATAGCTTTATTTATTGTGTTAACTTGAGGATATACAATTACCACTATAAAGAATCTGAAAGATAATCGAACTAAGATTGTCCCCTCTCGCACGAGAGGAGGTAAGGAACTACCATCTAGTTCTGATTTTTATTCACCTACTGTTTTGAACCATCTTGTTACACAACTGATGTCTACTACACAACTTTATTCTTGTAAACTATGTTGGGCCTCCAAGTGCAGAGTTTTGTAGGACAGTAGCAATTTTCCCTCTAGTGGATGACCTAAGGTTTATCAATCCGTGGGAGGTGTAGGATGAAGATGGTCTCTCTCAAACAACCATGCAACCAAATAATAAAAAGTCTCTTGTGTCCCCAACACACCAAATACAATGGTAAATTGTCTAGGTGCACTAGTTCGGCAAAGAGATGGTGATACAAGTGTAGTAATGATAGTGGATATTAATTTTCATAATAGGAGTAATAAAAAATAGCACGGTAGCAAGTAACAAAAGTGAGCATAAACGATATTGTAATGATTTAAAATGAGGCATGGGGTCCTCACTTTCGCTAGTGCAATCTCTCAACAATGCTAATGTAATTGGATCACATAACAATCCCTCAACGTGCGATAAAGGATCACTCCAAAGTTCCTATCTAGCAGAGAACATCAGAATAAATTGTTTGTAGGGTACGAAACCACCTCAAAGTTATTCTTTCTGATCAATCTTTCGAAGAGTTCATACTAGAATAACAAGTTATCCTTTTAGATCGATCTATTCAAGAGTTCATACTGAAATAACACGACTGATATATATCAATCAACCCTAATGTCACCTAGATACTCCAATGTCACCCCAAGTATCCGTGGGATAATTATACGACATGCATCATGCAATTTCCTATTCTTCATATTCAATCCAACACAAAGAAGTCCAAGGAGCACCCCAAGATTTCTATCGGAGAACATAGTATGAAAACATGCAATCAACCACTATGCATAGATTACCCCAATGTCACCTCCAAAGTCCACGAGTTGATGCCACAACATATATCAAGTGAATCAATTGAATACCCCAATGTCACTACGGGTACCCGCATGCAAGACATACATCATGTGCTCTCAAACCTGAATATTCGGTCCAACATAACGAGATCTTAAAGTGAAAGACTCAATTCTTCACAACAATGTCATGGGACAAACACCATATGATCCAACTATATTAACAAGGCACGTGATATATGAAGATCATGAAATCTCAAGAACACGTGAGATAGAGATTAAACACATAGCTACTGGTACAAACCCCCAACCCGAGGGAGGACTACTCCCTCCTCATCATGGTGGCCGACGGGATGATGAAGATGTCCACCGAAGATAATCTCCCCTCCGGCAGGGTGCCGGAATGGGCTCTCAATTGTTTTTTTGTGGCTACAAAGGCTTGTGGTGGTGGAACTTCTCGTCTTGGGTTATTTCTGGAGGTTTCTATATTTATAGGATTTTTGGGCATTGCAATCACGCCAAGATGGGCCACGAGTGGCCCACTAGGTACGACAACGAGCCAAGTGGCTGGCACACCCTCGTGCCTAGTGGGCACCAGCCCCCCTCTGGTGATTCTTTGCTCTAGTGTTTATCTTTTCTTCCAAAAAAATCATCAAAAAGTTTTGTCCAATTACGAGGACTTTTATTTCTGCATAAAAAACAAAACTATGGTAGTATTGCAGAAAACAACGTCAGTACGGGTTAGTTCTAAATAAATCATATAAAGTGCAGCAAAACCATATACAAGTATTGTATACATAGGCAAACATGGCATAGATACTTCATAAATTATCGATACGTTGGAGACGTATTAACATCTCCAAGCTTAATTCCTACTCGTCTTCGAGTAGGTGAATGATAAAAGAAATAATTTATGAAGTGTGAATGCTAGTATAGTGCATAAGTTTGATCAATGATAATTTCAATCACTTTTCCTAGCATCATAACAATGACTCTTTCTTATAAAACTCATCACGATAGAGTGGTAATCGAAAGCGGAATTTTTGATGTGGAATGCTACCTATCATATTCATCATATTCTTTTCTTCATAGCATAGACATGTGGACTTGTAGATGATTCAAAGCAATAGTCTATAATTTGACATGAAAACTTTAATACTCAAGCATATCAACGAGCAACCAAGTCTTTCAAAATACCAAAGCTAAAGAATGCTATCCCTAGCCAATCATGCTCAATCATTGATCCATTAATACAATACACCCAAATATTAGCTACATCCAATGCTCAACTATGAAAACAGTGTTCCGTAGTTGGTGCTTTATAAGAGAAGATGGAGACTCAAATAAAAATAAAAATTACATCAATGTAAATAGATATTCCCTTCGCAGAGGGAAGCACAGATTCGTAGAGGTGACAGAGCTCGAAGCTTAAATTGAGAGATAAAATTATTTTGGGTGGCATGTGTTTCCTCTCAATGAAAATGACTAAGAGTTTCCATTATCTTCCATACTAAACAAAGCATAAGCGGTTCCCATACTAAAAATAAAGTTTATTCCTTTAACCATCATTCTTTCACACTCCATGGCTAGCCGCATCAACGGGTACCGTCCATGCCAACACTTTCCAAGGAATTTATTATTTGACAATATAAAATAATTTTTCTTTGCATTTTGGGACGAGGCATCCCTATTACCGCCTTACTCTTGTGCAATGACAAGTGAATAAACACAAATCTTGAGAATAACCTATTTAACATGGAAGATACTGGCCACCCTGCGCCGCTTCATGAGTGGTACGGGCACACAAAATAAAAGTTTATTTTGAACATTAGAGTTGGCACTTGCAAATTTACTTATAACGACACTGAAATACCTCATATAGGTAGGGATGGTGGACTCATTTGGCACAACTTTGGGTTTAGGATTTGGATGCACAAGCAGCATTCCCGCTTAGTACAAGTAAAGGCTAGCAGATAGATTGAGAAGCACCCAACCAAGAAACGAAAACCTTCATAAGCGAACATTAAACATAACTAACACCCAATAATGCAACACAAGTAGGATGTAATTTCATAGCATAATTATTGACTTCATGTGAATTCATAGGGAATCACAAAACTTAACACCGATATTCTTACTATTGCATAATTACTCATCAGCATAACTCACTTATCACTATCTTCATATTGCAAAACTATTTTAAAGAATCAAGTTTAACATCCAATGATCTTCATGAAAGTTTTTTATATCTCCCTCGGATATCTATCACTTTGGGACCAATTTTATTTAAAGCAAATTGCCATTGCTAATAACAATCTCTCAAACAAATACAAGTGAAGAACGAGAGCACAAATTCTTTAGAATTTTCAACTCTCAAAATATTATAAGTGAAGCAAGAGAGGATTTTTTCTAAGTTTCTACTAACTCTCATAATAATATAAGTGAAGCATGAGAGAAAAAAATTTCAAAATACTAGCACCACCGTGGTCAAAAAGATATAAGTAAAGTGCTAGAGCAATTCAATCAAACTACTCTCAAAAGATATAAGTGAACATCAATGAGTAGTCAAACAATTAAGTAGCTATGTGAGGACTCTCTATCAATAAAGTTTTTAGATCTGATATTTTATTTCAAACAACAAATAAAACAAAAGACACTCCAAGAATAGCACATATCATGTGGACAAATAAAAATTTAGGCTCAACGTAAGCTAACCGATAGTTGTTGATGAACAAATGTGGGATGTGTAGCATCCCCAAACTTAGATGCTTGAGACTTCTTGAAACATTTACTTGGGGTGCCTTGGGCATTGTTGTGGGAATGATCGTGACAAAAGTACCAGGGGTACGATTTAGGGGCAGAGCCTATCTTTGGCATAGTGGATACACTTGGATGTACGAGTTCAGGCCCCACTCGGGAGTGGTAACGACCCTATGTCTCGAGCGTGGAGGGTAGTGTTTGCTTATGGGGGCGTGAGATTACAGAATGCTCAACCCTTGTTTAGGAGATCCGGTGTGGCTTGAGTGCACCACGACCGTTCGAGTACCATTACAAGGGTGAGTTAATACTAATAACTACCGAAGTTACTAGTAATAGCAGCTCTAACTACGACGTTACTGGTAACGCTCGTCTTCACTTCAGTTCATGTGGTAGTTTAAGTCTATAGCCGTTACAGTCTCTTCATCGTCCATGTCTTGCTGTAGTCCGAGTGTCGGGACACGTCCGACTAACACAAGATGATCCGAGTGACCTTGTGCAACCGAGTGAGAACTTGGTTGTCCGATTGAGACCGTGACTGCACCAGTAGATTTTGGAATATTGATGTCCATGTGGGGTCTTAGGTGGGCCCTGGGATGTAGGTCCATGGGCCTACCCCTAATGTACAACCCCATCAATAGCCCCCGAAACGGTTGAGGTTTTACTGGCCGAGTGGATGACACTCTTTAGTGTCCTCGGTGTCTCAAAGACGCCGAGGTTGTAGCTGGGGATACTTAACTTGGACTCTTAGTAAACCACTACGGATTAAAGAGCAAAGAATTCCGCGTGTTTGAACATGTCTGCATGCTTACAGTCGGTAATAGTTGATTATCTTTCGGGAAGATAGGTTGACGATTCAGACAATCATGAACTCGGGGCTCTGAATGCCCAGCGGCAAGACATGACGGATCCCGCTCGTGCTATGGTAAGGGCGATCAGGTCGCCTTCTCGTTTTATCCAAATGATTGAGGTCCCATGGAAGGATGAGCTGCGGGATGTTCATCTCACGTCATTCTGCACCGTGGATACAGAATCCATTTGGGTTATGAGGGAGGCAGCATCTCCGTGCTTTTTTAATTGAAGGAGCGCATACGAGGGATGGAAACGGCGGCAATGTGGGTAGTGGAGGTAGTGGAGAGGCGCCTCGAGTTCTATGCCACACATGTCGTCGTCGTGTCATAGGTGCACTATCCCATGGATCTTGTGGATCTCCCTCTTGATCACGACATACTTGATGGGGTATCTCTGGGTGGCGTATAAAAGGGATACGGTAGAGGGAGGAGAGGATCACGCGCCAGATCTAGGCAATTTTATTATCCTCTCTAAACCTTGTCGTTGTAGTCGAGAGCTATTCCCCGTCTCCAGCTTCCTCCCGCCTCGCTCATCTCACTGCGCGACATGGTGAAGTGCGCGATGGTGAAGGCCGAGTGGGCCAAGAAGGACTTGCGCGGGTGTTCATCGAGTGCTGGGGCTGGATTCAGGGTGACTGGATGTCGTCCCGAGTCTCCAAGGGGTGCCTGCATGAGCTGGAGAGCGAAGATCTCGTAGTCCCAGGGAGCTGACGACTGCTGGAGGAGGGCGAGCGGGAGCCCGCGTCGAGGGGCGACGAGCGAGTGCATCTCATCAGCCATGTGGAAAGAGGTTTTTCTATGCCAACACATCCGTTCTTTTGTGCATTCCTTGACTTCTTTGGCCTGTAGCTTCGTCATCCCCCCAATGTTGTGTCATACTTAGCTACCTTCATGTCCTTGTGCGAGAACTTCGTCGGATGCTATCTGTGGTGAGGATTGTTCAAGCACTTGTTTACCTGCCGAGTGATGATGGTGAAGAAGTGTTCTCAGTCGTGGGGGGAGGAGGACGAATGTAGTTCAACTCGATGGGGGATTAGGAGTACATCTTAGAGGGAAGAGTATTTTCCCACAGATGTCCTTGCCTGATTCTGTGAAGCGTTGGCTGGACTCCTAGTTCTATTGCCAGGATGTTCCATTTGGTGAGGGTCAGTCGGGTCATCCACCTTATTTGGATGAGAAAATCCACCCAGCTCCTTGTTTGACCGTGTCTAAGGAGGAGAAGGTGGATGTAGATATTCTAGTGATCGTGTTGGTTGCGCTCTTGCGGAAGGGCATCAACAAGATGGATCTTCTGGAAGTCTTCTTTCAACGGAGGATCCAACCTCTCCAAGCGAGAGCCCACCCCATGTGGGTGTATAGTGGACCAAATGACTCAACCCGCGTTCACCCGGAGGAGATCGGATAGAGGAGTTCGAAAATAAGCTCAAAGCCATAATGCCCTTGCGAGACAACCCTAGGGGTACCAGGTTGGTGCCCCTTTTTGGAGGAGCATCCACCAAATGAGGTAAGCTTCCATGCTTTCAAACCGAATGAACTTTTGTTGTCGTCTTTGGTTGTGTTTGTAAACTTGTTTCCTTCATTCGGCAGACCTTTACGACGTTGGTCAGCTCCGTGCCGATAGTTGACCGTGCACCGATTGATCTGGCAAGTGACACCAAGCATCGAGAGCGCTCGAAAGATGATGAAGATCACGATGACGTAGAGGAGATGGAGGAGATTGACGATGAACAAGGGGACGAGGCGGAGCCTTCTCCGTCCGATGAAGTCCCGTATGAGGCCTGCTCCAAGGCATGCCAGGACCCTATAGTCCATGCTGGGGGAGCCAAGACCCCGAGGGTGGTGAAACCGACCATGTCGGCCATGCCAACCCGCAGTTCTAAACGAGGCCAGAGTGAGCGTGAGGCGTCACTGGAAAAGGCCGCCAAGCAGCCCAAGACCATGATATCCAAGCCTCAGAATGATGTTCTTCCGCGCATCAAGGTTGACGTGTCTGTGGATTCGGTGTAAGTATTCTTGCCGAGTGATTTGTTTTTGTCGATCAAGGTATTCCGAATGATAGTTGATTTCCTTGCAGACTAGACACATCGACTGCTTCGTTGGATCCCAAGACTTCTAATAAAGGGCAAGCCCAAGCCAACGTCGCCTCCTCCAATGGTAATTCCCGAGTTCACATGTGTTTCATTCGGGACTTGAGACTTTGTATCAAAATGATCCTTTGAATGCATGTCGATTCAGGCCGCAATATGTGATCGAACTTGACCCTACGTGTCCTTCGGTCATTTATGAAGTGTCGAAGCAAGGTGTGACTTCCATCCAAGTGGTTGAGCCTTCGGTTGTCAAGGTTCTCACTCCTGTGGTTCGGGAGGCTACCTCAGCTGGGGCGTCACTCGGAACTGGTCTGTCTGCCACTCTGTCGCTTCCTCCCTTGGATTGTAATATTTTCCAGCTGCACCCCAGAGGACCAAGAAGGCGCATGCAAGGAAGCCCTGGCTCAGGTGGGGATGATGGTTGGGCGAGTGTAGGAGGCATATGATGCTATCAAAGATGTGGCGAAGAACATTCGGGTAAGTTCCTTTCTACACATTTTTTTTGTTTCTGATCCCGAGTGGGTTTGCTCCGGGGCTCACCCACTAGCTGTTCATTTTCAGTGGGGGCACGTGAGCGCACCCACTCGGTGTAGTCCCCGAGACTGTCGTCGACTGAAGCAGTCGGCAGTAGTTTTAGTTCATATGTTGATTCGAGAGAGGTTGATGGGGTACGGGACCTTTGTCCCTCCTCTTATCTTTCCAATGGGGGTGCACACCCACTAGGTGTAGTTCCCGAGACTACCATGGACTCAAGCAGTAAGCAGTAGTCTTAGAGTTATCATTCCTACACTTCACATAATTTGTGCTCGTTGATGGTAGACCGTCTGCAAGCTCAGGAGCTGTAGTGACGCTGTGGAGCGGGAGTTGCAGGACATGCATGTCATCCTTGGTGCTAAAAAGTCCAAGAGCGAGTGCCTGGAATAGGAGAAGCATGCTACTGAAGGTAAGCCTTTGCCGTTTGACTGCCTTGTGGTTTAATCTTCCTCCCCATCCAACTGAGATTATTTTACCAGATCACCTTTCTGAGAGGTCAAAGAATTCCATTTCTTTAGTTACCATGAAGGAGGCCCTCAAGAAGAGGGATGAGGAACTACCATCAGCCTGGAGGGAGGCCAATCAAAAAACCAAGGTGGACGAAATCAAGCTCAAGACAATTGAGAAGCTTGAAGAAGAGAACCAACTTTTGAAGGTTGCTGCGTCAAAGTCTGCTGAGGAACTTGTTGAGATAAAGAAGCACTATGCCGAGTGGGAGACCAAGTTTGGGGAGGTCACCGCCAAGAGGGCCGAATTGGAGCAGTTTGTTGGAGACTATGGCAAAGAGATGAGCGAGAAACTCAAAGGTATGTTTTGAATCTGAATGATCCCTTGCCATTGCCTAATGATTTCCGAGTGAACTTACTCATCATTTATTTTTTTATTGTGCCCAACCTTCTATATCATTATCGATGAGAATATAGGGCAGATCGAGAAGGAGTCGAACCCAAAGGGAGGGCTCTTGAAGGACAGTGCCCTTTGGCCCTTCTCAGACTGGAAGCACGTGTCGACTACGTGTTGGGCTGCTTCAAGTGGCTCCAATAGTGTGTCTCACAGATTGATCGGGAGGTCACTCCTGGTGTAGAGCTCCCCAAGGATGCTCAGACCATTGTGAAGGAAGTGTAAGTAGTCCCTCGTCAACTGCAACCTTGGAAGAAATCAACGGCGCGTGCTGAAGCCGAAATTGCCCTCTCACTCATCTGCATCCATTGTAAATGAGTGGACAAAGAGAAGCTGAAGAACCTCAGGGTAATCAAAAGGAAAAGTGCCAAGTTCGAGGACTTCATGGAGAAGTTCATGGCGGCTGCCACTCGGTGCTGATCCGGTCGACCTCGACATCTTCGTGGAAGCTGTGGAGTCTTCAACTTTCGAGTGATGCTCGGGAAACAATATTTTTTAATTCGCCTCGGAATGCTGACTGGTTAATGTAACCTCCAAACTTTGATCGAGCCATGGGCACCCTTTAAGCGCATCTTTTGCTTGAACTAGAACACGATTTTATTTGTCGCCCTTCAAATTTGGATTTTATTTGCTTGAACATCCTCATTTGGAGTCATTTCCATCCACGCGAAAGCAGGTTCATAGCCGAGTCCCTAGGCATGGAGGTTGTTCCCATTCAGGACATGTTTGAACTTAGGTGAAAATAGGTTCGCAGCTAAAGGTTTGTTCTCATGTTCATCTTGGCAACCGAGTGAAGATCTTTCCCACACTCGGAACCGTTTGTACTTAGGAGAAAATGGGTTCGCTGCTAAGTCCCTCGGCATGGAGGTTGTCCTCATTCAGGGCAGGTTTGGGCCTAGGCAAAAACAAGTTCGTAGCTAAAGGTCGATTGTCCTGTTCATATTGGTAGTCGAGTGAAGATCGTGTCCTCACTCAGAACCGTTTGAGCTTAGGCGAAAAAGGGTTCGCTGCTAAGCTCTCGAGCATGGAGGTTTCCCTCGTTTGGGGCTGGTTTTATCTTAGGCGAATTATGATTCGCATCCAAGACATGGAAGAAACCTTGCAGACCAAGTGATGGTCCTGTCGATCGCGGTATTCGATAATGGGTAGTGCCCGCACTCGGAACCGTTTGTACTTAGGCGAAAGCGAGTTCGTTGCCAAGCCCCCAGGTGTGCAGGCTATCCTCACTTAGGACATGTTAGTACTTAGGCAAAAACAAGTTTGTAGCTAAAGGTCGGTTGTCATGTTCATCTTGGCAGCCAAGTGAGGATCTTGCCCTCACTTGGAATTGTACTTAGGCAAAAATGGGTTCATTGTAAGTCCCCGTGCATGGAGGTTGTCCTCACTCGGGGAAGGTTTGGACTTAGGCGAAAACAAGTTTGCAGCTAAAGGCCGATTGTCATGTTCATCTTGGCAGCCGAGTGAAGATCATGTGCTCACTCAGAACTATTTTAGCCTAGACGAAAGCGGGTTCGCTGGTAAGCCTTCTAGCATGGAGATTGTCCTCGTCCAGGGCCGGTTTTATCTTAGGGGAATTATGATTTGCAACCAATATATGGAAGCAGTCCTTACGGGCCGAGTGATGGTATTGTCCATCGCGGTATCCGAGCGTGGGTAGTGCCTGCACTCGGAACCATTTGTACTTAGGCGAAAGCAGGTTCGCTGCTAAGTCCCCCGAGCGTGGAGGTTGTCCTCACTCGGGGAAGGTTTTTGAGGGAGATCTTTCACCGGAGTGAGAATTTTGACAAAAAAGGTGAAGAAGGGAAACACTTTGTTCGTCAAAAGTTCGGAGTTGTTACAAGACCAAAGATACATGTTCTATGTTTGCAACTTGCGGACAAGGTCTGCTTTCCAGGTCCTTGGCTCTTCCATCTTGTTTTGGAAGTTATAAAGACGATAACCTCCATTGTGAAGGACCTTGGAGATTGCAAAGGTACCATGCCATGGAGGTGCCAGCTTGTGAGGCTTTTGCTGGTCTAGTCGGAGGACAAGGTCACCCTACTAGAAGGCTTGCCCTGTGACTTGTTTATCATGGTAGCACCTCATGTCTTGCTGATACAGTGTTGAACGGATAAGGGCTAGTTCTCTCTCTTTTTTCAAGAGATCCAAACTGTCTTGTCATTCTGCTTCGGCTTCAGCTTCAATTTAGTGCTCCACTCAGTGGGAGTTGTGATGTAGGTCGCTCGGCAGAACGCATTCAGATCTGTACACCATGAAGAAAGGGGTACAGTAGGTGGAATGATTCAGAGTCGTCCGCATACTCCACAAGACGGATGGCAATTCTTCTACCCATGCGCCTGTGGCATTCTTCATATCTCTCATTAGTCGGGGATTCCATCCTTGCAGTATCATACTATTCGCTCGCCCTGCATGTCCATTCGACTGCAGGTTAGCCACAGAGGCGTAATTGACCCGAGTGCCCAGCAGAACTCACGGAACTCGCCCGAGTCGAAATTGGATCCGTTGTCGGTGACGATATTGTGAGGAACTCCAAATTTGAAGATAATTTGCCGGATGAAGCTGATGGCAGTCGCTGAACCCATGCTTTTGATGGGCTTCGCCTCGATGTCTACGCTTCTATTCTTGTAGACTATGTTGGGCCTCCAAGCAGAGAGGTTTGTAGGACTGCATCAATTTCTCTCAAGTGGATGATCTAAGGTTTATCGAACTCAGGGAAGTAGAGGTTGAAGATATGTCTCTCTCAAGCAACCCTGCAATTAAGAAACAAGAAGTCTCTTGTGTCCCCAACACACCTAATACAATGGTAAATTGTATAGGTGCACTAGTTCGGCGAAGAGATGGTAAAATATGGGTGATAGGTGTGGCAAAGCAAGGTAATATAAATGTGTAATAAAAATTACAGCAAGCTAGCAAGTGACAAAAGTGAGCATAAACGGTGTAACAATGCTGAGAAACGAGGCCTAGGCTTCATACTTTCACTAGTGACAACTCCAAACAACATTAACATAGTCTAATCACATCATATTTCCACTAAAACATGCAATGGAGACGTCCTCGGAGGTCATTCCTTTGTGATCAAGAGAGGACGAGAAATATGTAGGGCTACAAAAGCACACCTTAGAGTTCATAGTTCTCATCTATGGATTTCCCAATGTCATCACGACCATCCGAAGAGAGTACCACAACCACCACAACATATCTCAAGGATAGTAAAAGGCAAGCACCAAGAGACTCTCAATCTTCAATCAATTCACAAGAGGAAATCATTCATGAAAATATTCTTCTAATCCATGTCCAATAGACCGCTGTCACCATGGTCTCGGGGATTATACTAGATAAGATCAAGTGAGTACATCAACCCAATACATAGAAGAAGGGGAAACATCATGCGATCACCCTAGATTAACATAGCCTATGATCACAATCAAGATCACATCATGGGAGAGAGAGTTAACCACATAGCTACTGTAGAAGACCTCAGCCACGAGGAGGAACTACTCCCGCTTCATGGAGGGAGGAAGCAACGTTGATGGCGATGGATCTGGGGGCACTTCCCCATCCCGGCAGGGTGCCGGCATAGGAATTCTGGTTCCCCGAAAATTCTTTGCGATGGCGGGGGAGATCGGAATTGCTTCTGGAGAACAGGGTTCCGGAATTAGGGTTTCCTCGGCAGGGGTAAAAATAGGAGCCAAGGTAGGGCATGAGAGGAGGTGTCTCCCACCCAGGCGACCTGTGGGCGCGGCCAAGAGGTAGGCCGTGCAGGGAGGCCGCCTGGGCAGGCCATGGCTCCCCTCTGGCCCATCATCGTGCTTCTGAAGCTTCCGTCACGCTGATTTATATATATATTTCTCGGGATTTTTGGGACTCTGTAAATTTGGGTAAAAGTTCCTGCAAAAAAGACATCAACAGATAGAAACTGGCACTGGATGCACTGAGTTAGTAGGTTAGTCCAAATATGTGTAAAAAGGTATAAAAGTGTAGGAAAACATATAACAATGTCACCCAAAAGATCATGGAACAAGCATAAATTATAGATACGTTTGGGACGTATCAACATCCCCAAGCTTAATTCCTGCTCGTCCTCGAGTAGGTAAATGATAACACAAATAATTTATGTGTGACATGCTAACAAACATATAAGAACTTCAAAGTAAAGCAAGTAAGATATGCAATTCAAGTCAAGACAATAACAAGTAAGAGTTTATATTTGGTATTGAAAATATCAAAGTAAGAACATAAAGATGCAAGAGGTCTTGATGTCCCTGACTCGAATGTCTCCAAATGGTGTTTGCGTGCAAGAAGTGGGAGATGGGTTTAGAGCCCAAAAATATTTTGTAGTTTAATTGAGAACTCAATCTACTAAAACTTCACACTTTGTCTCCTTCGGAATCTTATTTTGACTCGTCCCCAGACCACTAGTCACGCACAAGTCAAAATGATCCTCTCCCTTTTGACTTTGAGCATTCATGCAATGGATGAGTGCAATAAAGATATGTTGGCACTTAGGATGGCAAAAAGAATAATGATGGGGAAGGAAGACAAAAAATGTGTGAAAGTCTCACATCAATGAGGACAACCATAGGCGAGAGAAAGCCAAATGATAGATATGATGTGAGGAGCAGGGATTGCCATGCAATGGATGCACATATGAGCTAAGGTAAGCTCTCCAATGAAACTAGTGGGGGTGCATACAACTTGCTTGCTCATGAAGACCTAGAGCTCATTTGAGGAGGCTCATCATTGGAATATACAAGCCAAGTTCTATAGTGTAAGGGTCCCCGCATAGTTATGCATGAATGATAATCTCTATGGAGTACAAATATAACAATGGAGTATGAGTGTGGATCTTTCAAAAGGAATAGTAGTGTTACCCCTTCTCTCTTTTTTTATTTTTATTTTATTTTTTTGCGGCCTCTTTGGCTCTTTCTATTTATCTCTCATTTGTCCTCTTTGGGATCTTTTCATGTGTACTATTTTGAGATCTTTTAACTTATCCTCTTTGGGATCTTTTCCTCACTTAAGGGCAACACTCTATATTTTACAAGAATAAAAAGAATATATTCACACTTTAGAAGAAGTACTCAACATAAAGACAAATTAAAACTATCAGGATGTATGCAAATGTATGCCTCTACCAGTGTAGCAGGATATGCAATGAAACTAGCGCGCCATGTAGCAATAATAAGGGCAAGGCCCAACTAGCATGCGGCTCCTCGATCAAGCAAAAGCATGTATGACATGAAGATCAAGTCATGAGATGGTGGATGTTGCATGGCAATGTATCTCAGAAAGGCTATGGAAATGCCTTAATAGGTAGTTATGGTGTCTGTTTTGAGGAAGGATATAATGAGGCTTATGATGACAGAGTGTATCATGCCGAAGGCTTGGATGCACCGACGAAGTTTGCACCAACTCTCAAGATGAGAAAGGGCAATGCACAGTACCGAAGAGGCTAGAAAAATATGGATGGTGGAAGTGCCAACAATCGAATACTCACATTAGTCCGAAGAACTCATTCACTTATTATTGGTAACTCTCTATCTAGTCAGGAGATTCACCAAGAGACATGTACCCCGAGGAAGAGTATTTGGGGGTTTGGGTATCCTTGCACATCCTCGACCCATGATAACGTGAGGGTACTCTATATATTCCAACCCCTCCAGAGCTTAGCGATCCGTCTAGTAGCTAGAGTACTCAACTATTATTTTTTTAGTTTTTGAAAATAAACATGGATTTCCCAAAATATGAAACCTATAACCAATATGCTCAATCTCTTGGCTCCAATAGTCCAAAAGTTACTCAAATCAATACCTCAAAACTATTGCAAGTTACTACTATACTTAAATAGCAACCTCAATTACCTACTCATGCAAGACACACAACTCAGTGCAACAAGCCAACTCTCTAAATAAGATAAGCATGATAATTCAAGAGAGTTCCAAAAGCAACATAAATTAAAGCTCTTAAAAAGATAAAGCATGAAAGCTAAGAGCTAGGCATGACAGGAGCTATGAAAAGATAAAGAACACACAAAAAAAAGATAAGCATGAAAACCTATGTTGTGTTCTAGGGTGGAGTGGAGCGTGTTTCTCTACCAAACAAATAAGGATAGGTTCCAACTTGTTATGAACAACAAACAAAACTAAAACAAACTAAAAAAAATAAAGAGTGGGACGCTCCAAGCATAGCACACAACATATGAAGTGATAAAAATATAGCATGGAGAATGACGAACTGATGATTGTTGATGGAGGATGGGATGCACGGGGGCCTCCCCAAGCTTAGACGCTTGAGTCTCCTTGAATATTTCTTGGGGGTGCATGGGGGAATCCCGAAGCTTGAGCGTTTGACACTCCTGGATCTTCTTTCATCATCTTCCATCGCATACTTGAAAACTCTCTTGATACGAAACTCATCATAAGCTTATTAGAGTGGTTAGTACCCATAGTAAAATATTTTTCTCCACTGGAAATAAAGATTTTCATGAAGAGCTACTATTTCTCAAGATTACCAACAAGGTTTTGCAAAGAAAAATCAAGCTTAAGATTTGCAAAACGATGAAACGCAAAACGTGGCAGAATCTGTGAAAAACAGACCAGGAAGTAGTAAATAATTTTTTCAGGGCACTTCTGCAACTCAAATCAAAAAAATCAGAACAAACTCGAGAAATCCAATTGTATTGTGCATACTGTCAAAACAATTCAGATCAAAAAGATGATCTGGTGATTTTTTGTGAAATTTTCCATCAAGCAGACAGAATATGTTTCTGGACAACATGTCACAACTTTTGAACTTTCTTGCAATCGGAGGCTAAAACTTGGCACGAAGCTTAAAAATAAAGATACAATGATGTTGCTATAGTAGTAACAGACATCAACACCACTAAAAACTAAAAGTAAAAAACTCAAAGTAAAGATAACAAGGGTCGTCTCCCTAGAGCTCTTTCTTTATAGACATAAAGATAGGCTTAAGATTTTAAGGATGCTCTCATAGGAATAAAAGTTGTAGAATAAAAGAGAGCAGCAAGAAGAAAATACCACACACATTTAAGTCTAACATGCTTCCTATGAATAGTAATATTGCAATATAATAATTTATTGAAGCACAAAACAATAAGCATAGGAAGGCAAAACAAGTGCAGCTTCAAAACCTTCAACATAAAGAGAGAGAACTTGATATTATTGAAAGAGATAAATACATTGTGAGTGCCTTAACTTGTCCGATGCGGTCAGTTTGGTTCCTAAAGTTGCAAAATACGTAAAATCGGTGTCGTAACTTGTCTCTCCGTTCAAATACAGTGCATCCTCGCGTATTAAGTCGTATGTAGCGCAAACGTGGCAAGTTAGAGTTTCGTGGCCCACATGTCAGTGGCTGGTGGCGTGTCGTGGTGATTTTCTTCTACGGTCCCTTAATCCCCTGTCTCTTCTATCTGAGTCACACCGCTTCGTGCCCTCTCCTCTTCTTCGGATCATTGCAAGGTGGCGGCGAAGCTGGTGCAGCACGGCACGGCGACCGGCGGCGCCGCGACGATGGACGGCCCGCGTCGTCGACGTCCAGGCGAGGGACCTCCTTCCTATTGTTAGTACCTTCATTTCTCTGTTGTTCCTCCCTTTTCAGGCGTAATAGGGCTAGAGTTTTTTGGGGGGTTATCAAGGAGGGGACTTTTTATTTGAATGGGGGTGATCTTGGATATGTGGCAGTGATAGTTCTCTTATTTGTGCAGTACAATTTGATGAAATGTTCTGAGTTGAGATCCATCACAAAGGGTTTTTCTATGGAAGTGATAGCAACATGACCTACATGGATCATGAAATCGATTGGTTTGATGGTTGTGACACTGATAGTTGGTCAATTCTGTGGATTGACGATTTCCTTCTCCAATTGGGATATAATAGAGCAATCTCCAAGATTGATGTGTACTGGACCAAACCTAGGAATTCTATGTGTGATGGCCTACAGTTGATTGCGTCTGATGCAGACATTGTCCTTATGATTTCTGCAACAGTGGATCACAAAAACTTGCTCCTACTGGTAGATCTTGCTGACACCCTAGAGTCAGTAAGCACTGATGATGTGTTGGGAGTGGGGATGCATGAGCTCCCTAGGGTTATTACTCGAGTTAAGTCGGCAAAGGGTAAAGAAAATGTACCCAGCTTTGACAAACCAGAAATTTCAAGACATAGAGATGTAACTACAAGAAAGCAAAAAAGATTTATGTCATTTGGTGAAGGCAGTAGCTCACATGTTACAAATCAGGAATTTGAGGAAGAAGATGGCAATTGTGAGACTGATGATAGTGGTGCTCAAGATGCAAATGACAGTAGTGAAGAACATGGAGATGATGCCAATGAAGAAGTTGAAACAGATGAGGACTTTTATGAGAGTGATTATGAAGTAGCAGAAGGTGATGATGATCTGTTTGATAACAATGTAGACAAAGATGTTGATGATCATAGAGAGAAGGAGATTGTGCAGGACTTTGAAGGTGAACTTCCTGAAGATGCCTTAGATGACAACCATTTGAACCTGTCGAAAGAAGAAGGAGACAAGCTTAGGCACAAATTTAGCACATTCAATCCATCTATTGACCTGAAAGCACCTGCTTTTAAAGTTGGCATGATTTTGGGTGACATGAAAGAGCTCAGGCTTGTTGTGGTTGCATACAGCCATCTCTACCGGCAAGGAGGAAGGGGGGATGACGCTGGCCTTCTGTCCTCCTCGTCTAGATCCACGTCGGCCAAGGACGAATCGAACAAGATGGCGCCGCCGCTGTGGTCGCGTGTATAGAATTAGGGATTTCCTTTTTTGATTTGGGAATTGAGGGAACTGACCATATACATGGAGAACAAGGGCTTTTTTGCGACTTTAAACTAAACTGCAGGGGGTTCCCCGTAAAAGAATCAGCATTACATCACCACGGCGCGCCACCAGCCACTGACATGTGGGCCACGACAATCTGACATGCCACTTGTGCGCTATATACGGCTGAATACGCGAGGAGGCACTGTATTTGAGCGAAGGGACAAGTTACGACACCGATTTTGCGTATTTTGCAACTTTAGGAACCAAAGTGACCGCGTTGGACAAGTTAAGGCACTCACAGTGTATTTATCTCTTATTGAAATATCTATAAGCATATGTTCCCATCTCATAATAATTTTCAGTGGGATCATGAATAAACTGAACAATATAAGTATCACATAAAGAATTGTTTCCATGATCCAAAAGCATAAAAGTATCTTTACTCTTCTTATAAGCAAAATCTTTCTTATTAGGAATAGTGAGAGTAAAGAAATCATTATCATCATGGTAATCATTATGTTTAGGGAGCATAGTATCATCAAAGAAAATTTTCTCCTCAAAAGTTAAGGGACTAAAAATATCATGTTCATCAAACCCGTCATCCCCAAGCTTAGAGCTTTCCATGTCATTAGCAATATTGATATTCAAAGGAAGCATACTATTAACATTGCCACCATCATAATTGTTATGCAAATAATAAAGTTCCATGGGTTTTGTAATTTTCTCCTCAAACACTTCATGTCCTAGTTCAAGATAAAGTTTATAAAGCTCTCTCATACTAGTGAAATAAAAATAAGAAACACAAATATATAATTGCAAGATCTAAAGATATACCTTCAAGCAGTCACCTCCCCCGCAACGGCGCGAGAAATAGCTTGATGTCTACGCACGCTTCTATTCTTGTAGACTATGTTGGGCCTCCAAGCGCACAGGTTTGTAGGACAGCAACAATTTCCCAAAAGTGGATGACCTAAGGTTTATCGAACTCAGGGAAGTAGAGGTTGAAAATGGTCTCTCTCAAGCAACCCTGCAATTAAGAAACAAGAAGTCTCTTGTGTCCCCAACACACCTAATACAATGGGAAATTGAATAGGTGCACTAGTTCGGCGAAGAGATTGTAAAATATGGGTGATAGGTGTGGCAAAGCAAGGTAATTTAAATTTGTAACAAAAATTACAGCAAGCTAGCAAGTGACAAAAGTGAGCGTAAACGGTGTAACAATGGTGAGAAACGAGGCCCAGGCTTCATACTTTCACTAGTGGCAACTCCCAACAACATTAACATAGTCTAATCACATGATATTTACACTAAAACATGCAATGGAGACGTACTCGGAGGTCAGTCCTTTGTGATCAATAGAGGACGAGAATTATGTAGGGCTACAAAAGCACACTTAGAGTTCGTAGTTCTCATCTATGGATTTCCCAATGTCACCGCGGCCATGCAAAGAGAGTACCGCAACCACTACAACATATCTCAAGGATAGTCAAAGACAAGCACCAAGAGACTCTGAATCTTCAATCAATTCGCAAAAGAGGAAATCACTCATGAAAATATTCTTCTAATTCATGTCAAATAGACCGTTGTCACCATGATCTCGGGGATTATACTACATAAGATCAAGTGAGTACATCAACCCAATACATAAAAGAAGGGGAAACAGCATGGGATCACCCTATATTAACATAGCCTATGATCACAATCAAGATCACATCATGGGAGAGAGAGTTAACCACATAGCTACTATAGAAGATATCAGCCCCGAGGAGGAACTACTCCCGCTTCATGGAGGGAGGAAGCAACGTCGATGGAGATGAATCCAGGGGCACTTCCCCGTCCCAGCAGGGTGCCGGCACAGGAATTCTGGTCCCCCAAAACTTGTTGGCGATGGCGGCGGAGATTGGAATTGCTTCTGGAGAAAAGGGTTCCGGAATGAGGGTTTCCTCGACGGGCGTAAAAATAGGAGCCAAGGTAGGGCACCACCCAAGCGACCTATGGGCGTGGCTAGGAGGTAGGCCATGCAGGGAGGCAGCCTGGGCAGGCCCTGGCTCCCCTCTAGCCCATCCTCGTGCTTCATGAACATATAACAATGTCACCCAAAAGATCATGGAACAAGTAGAAATTATAGATACGTTTGGGACGTATCACGCCTCAACCCACTTGGTGAACTTATACACCGCTACTAGCAGGTGGGTGAATCGACTCGACCGAGTCCGTAAAGGGCCGACCATGTAGATACCCCACACGGAGAATGGCCAGGTGAGCGGAATCGTCCTGAACACGGATCCAGGCATGTGTGTCTGATTTTTGTAAAATTGGCATCCGACGCATAGCTCTACCAAGTCTCTTGCTGCCTCATTGGCTCGGGGCCAATAAAACCCCGATTGGAAGGCCTTGTCCACCAAAGTCCAAGAGGACGCATGATGGATGTAGGTTCTAGGGAAATACACTTGTGACTCACTCCAATAACAATTTTCTTCTATAATTTGTCACCCAAAACTACGAAAGATTTAGACCGTTGAACGATTCAGCAGGCTTCCTCTTCGTCTTCACGGAGTTCTTGCCGGAGCAAGTATGCCAGATAAGGCTGAGTCCGTTCGGGCGTGATAACCAGCATCTCATGGATGAGGTCGACAATGGACGGGACGCCAATTTAAGTCGGATTTGAAGGACTGACTACCTACGGGGGCATGACATGTGTCCAACATATCAATAATTTTTGATTGTTCTGTGATGTTATATTATCGTTCTTGGATGTTTGATGATCATTTTATAGAAACTTTATATCATTTTTTGGGACTAACCTATTGACATAGTGCCTAGTGCCAGTTGCTATTTTTGATGTTTTTTCCTTCACAGAAAATCCATATCTATGAGGTCCAATTGCCATGAAACTTTACAGAGATTTTTTTGGACCAGAAGAAAACTTGGGAGCCAAGAATGAGCAACACACAAGGCCTAGGGGGGCCACTAGACATCAAGGCACGCCAGAGGCCCCTAGTGTGGCCTGGTGTCTAGTGGGGCCCTTGGGCACCTCCTTCACTGCCTCTGATCTCTATAAATACCCCAATATTCAGAAAATCTTAGAGGAGTCAACGAAAAATTGTTTTAGCCACCACAAGTTCCAGAGCCACGAAATCCAATCTAGAGCCCGTTTCGAAGAGGAACACAATCAAGGAGGGGTTGACCATCCTCATTGGTGCTCCTCCGATGATGCATGAGTAATTGATATCAGACCTACGAGTTTGTAGGAAGTAGCTAGATGGCTTTCTCTCTCGTTTTGTTTGTCAATTCAATGGTATCTTGGAGATCCATAGGATGTAACTCTTTATTTTGCGGTGTGTTTGTTGGGATCCAATGAATTGTGAGTTTGTGATCAGATCTATGAAAACATGTTCATGCTTGATTATTATAGCCTCGTATTTCTTCTTCGATAATTGGTTTTTATTTGGCCAACCTGATCTTTTATATTGTTATGGGAAGAGGCTTTGTGATGGGTTTGATCTTGTGGTGCTCAATCTCAGTAACAGAAAGAGACATGACACGCATGTATCATTGCTATCAAGGATAAACGATGGGGTCTATTCCTACATGAATAGATCTTGTCTACATCATGTCATCATTCTTAAGGCATTACTTGTTTCTCCATGAACTCAATACACTAGATGAATGCTGGATAGTGGTCGATGTGTGAAGTAGTAGAAGTAGATGCATGCAGAAGTCAGTCTGCTTGTCTTGGACGTGATGCCTATATACATGATCATTATCTTGAATATTGTCAAAATTATTCGATCTTCTATCAATTGCCCAACTATAATTTGTCTACCCACCATTTGGTATTTCTCGAGAGAAGCCACTAGTGAAAGCTACGGCCCCCGGTTCTACTTCACATCTTCTATTTGCAATCTCTATTTTGCTGTTTGTGTTTCTACTTTATATGCTCTTTTGTTTCAGATCTATATTATCAACAACCCCAAAAATACCTTGTTGTGTTCTATTTTCGATCACTCTTATTTGCACCTATTAATCTATCCTTACTTTACCCATGAGGGATTGACAACCCGTCCACGCGTTGGGTTGCGAGGATTTGCTATTTGTGTGCACGTGCTGCTTACATAGTCTTGTGGGTCTTCCTACTGGATTGATACCTTGGTTTCTTAACTGCGGGAAATGCGTGTCATCGCTGTGCTACATCACCCTTTAAGCTTGGAGGGAAACCAACACATAAGTAAGACTAAGTCGGGCTCCTTTGTAAAAGTGCCTTCTTTGACTGAGGGGGCGCGCAAGTGTTCAAGGAACACGCCTTCTGGAATGACTCTCTGAGTGGAGCCGATCTTGGCCAAATCATCAGTCGACTGATTCTTGGCTTGGGTCACATGGTGCAAGTCCAACGCTTTACAGTTCTTCTCTAGCTTCGTGACTCTGTTGCAGTAAACTGTAATGGCCGGGCTCCGGATGTCCAATTCCTTCATCATCCAATTTACAATGAGGCATGAGTCGCCGTAGACCATCAAACGTCGAATGCCGAGTGAGATGGCCATAAGGAGCCCGTACAGGAGGGCTTCGTACTCAGCCTAATTGTTAGATGAGTCGGAGTGGATTTGGAGCAAATAGTTCAGTCTGTCTCCCCTAGGGGAAACAAGAACTACTCCAGCCCCGAGCCATGGAGCATCATGGACACATCGAAGAACATTATCCAATGCTTGGGGATATTAGGAGCCGGCTGCTCTTGTCTATCCATTCGGCCAGGAAGTCCACTAAGGCGTGAGCCTTGCTCGCTTTTGTGGCTTCAAACTTGATCTCCAACGGGAGGAGCTCAATCGCCCATTTAGCCACTCGGCCAGTGGCACTGTTGTGTAGGATTTCTAACAAGGGGGCATCACTGTCACTGTGACTGAGTGATCTTGGAAGTAATGGACCACCTTTTTCACAATCAGATAGATACCATAAACCAGTTTCTGGTAATGCAGGTACCTTTGCTTGGATGGAGTTAATACTTCTAAGATGTAATAGATGCGCCTTTGTACCTTGTATGCTCTACGTGCTTCCTCGCGCTCCATGATGAGAACGGTGCGTACCACTTGGCTAGTGGCAACGATGTACAGGAGTAAGGGCTCGTGGCTGCCCGAAACAGCTAACATCGGGTGGGTGGAAAGCAAAGGGTTGAGTTGGTCGAATGCGATTTGCGCTTCGTTGGTCCACTCGAATCTATCAGATTTTTTTCATCAATCGGTAAAGAGGCACTACCTTTTCACCGACTCTCGAGATGAAGTGGCTGAGAGCCGCGAGGCGACCTATACGCCTCTACATATCATGGATGCGCTCTGGTTGTCTCATTTGGACTATGGCGTCCAATTTTATCGGGATCGGCATCGATGCCTCGTACGGAAACAAGGAAACCGAGTAATTTTCCGACTGGCACGCCTAAGGTGCACTTGGCCGGGTTAAGCTTGATCCCGAAGCGTCTGAGGTTCGCGAAGGATACAACAGGGTCGGTCAGGAGGTCGGAACCTTTCCTGGACTTGACCACGATGTCATCCATGTACGCTTCGACGTTCCGATTGATCTGTTCCTGCAGACACTTCGGAATCATACGCTGGAAAGTAGCCCCAACGTTTTTAGGCCGAATGGCATGGTGATGTAGTAAAAACACCCGAATGGTGTGATGAAGGATGTTTTTATTTCATCAAGTCCATATATACATATCTAGTGGTACCCGGAGTACTGATACGTCCATTTTGCATCATGCTTTCATGTTGATATTTATTGCTTTTTGGGCTATTATATTACTTGTGGTACCATATTTATGCATTTTCTCTCTTATTTTGCAAGGATTATTTGAAGAGGGAGAATTCAGGCAGCTGGAATTCTGGACTGGAAAAGGAGCAAATCCTAGTACACTATTCTACACATCTCCAAATGCCGTGAAAATTTACGTGGATTTTTTCTGGAATATATTAAAAATACTAGGCGAAAGAACTACCGGAGGGGGGCCACCAGGGCCCCACAAGCCCTCACTCCGCCACCACCCCCTCGTGGCGGTGGGCAAGCTTATGGGCTGCCTGAAGGCCCACTAGCCCCCCTCTTTTGCTATATGATGCGTCCTGACCTGGAAAAAGTCATACGAGAGCTTTTCGTGGTTTCGCCGCCGCCACGGGGCGGAACTTGAGCAGATCCAATCTAGAGCTCCGGCAGGACGATCCTGCCGGGGAAATTTCCCTCCCGGAGGGGGGAATCGTCGCCATCGTCATCACCAACACTCCTCTCATCGGAGGGGAGGCATCTTCATCAACATCTTCATCAGCACCATCTCCTCTCCAATCCCTAGTTCATCTCTTGTAACCAATCTCCGTCTCGCAACTCCGATTGGTACTTGTAAGGTTGCTAGTGGTGTTGATTACTCTTTGTAGTTGATGCTTGTTGGATTATTTGGTGGAAGAGTTTATGTTCAGATCCTTGATGCTATTCATTACACCTCTGGTCATGATTATGATTATGTCTTGTGAGTAGTTACTTTTGTTCTTGAGGACATGGGATAAGTCATGCTGATAATAGTCATGTGAATTTGATATTCGTTCGGCATTTTGATATGTTGTATGTTGTTTTTCTCTAGTGGTGTTATGTGAACGTCGACTACATAACACTTCACCATATTTGGGCCTAGAGGAATGCATTGGGAAGTAGTAAGTAGATGATGGGTTGCTGGAGTAACAGAAGCTTAAACCCCAGTTTATGCGCTGCTTCGTGAGGGGCTGATTTGGATCCACTAGTTTAATGCTATGGTTAGACTTTGTCTTAATTCTTCTTTTGTAGTTGCGGATGCTTGCAAGAGAGGTTAATCATAAGTGGGATGCTTGTCCAAGTAAGGGCAGTACCCAAGCGCCGGTCCACCCACATATCAAACTATCGAAGTAACGAACGCGAATCATATGAACATGATGAAACTAGCATGATAGAAATTCTCGTGTGTCCTCGGGAGCGTTTTTCCTCCTATAAGACTTTGTTCAGGCTTGTCCCTTGCAACAAAAGGGATTGGGCCACTTGTTGCACCGTTGCTACTACTTGTTACTTGTTACTCTTTGCTTGCAACGTTTCACCTTGCTACACAATCACTTGTTACCGCTACTTTCAGTGCTTGCAGTTATTACCTTGCTGAAATCCATCTATCAGAGCCTTCTGCTCCTCGTTGGCTCGACACTCTTACTTATTGAAAGGAATACGATTGATCCCCTATACTTGCGGGTCATCAAGTACCCATCCACGAACGACAGTTGTTCACATCCAGGAGTAGAATCTACAATATCATTTATGCGGTGTGAATCTACAATATCATTTATGCAGGCCCGATTGAGGTGCTTGCAGTCAATACACATTCGGAGTGAATCGTTCTTCTTAGGCACCATGACCACGTTCGCCAGCCACTCAGAGTGGTAAACCTCGCGGAAGAACTCGTCAGTGAGGAGGTGAGCGATCTCCTTGCTGATCTCCTTGCGCTTGTCCACGGAGGAGCGGTGTAAGTTTTCCTTGACGGCTTGACCTTGGAGTCCACTCGGAGGTCGTGCTCAGCCAGCTCCTTGGGAACACCCGACATGTTAGATGGATTCCATGCGAAGATGTACGAGTTCTCATGGAGGAACTATATGAGCTCGGCTTCCTATTTGTCACTCAGTGAAGTGAAAATGTTCATCCCGGAGGCACTCGGATCAGTAGGGTGGATGTCAACCTACTTGGTCTCACGGGCCGACTGAAAAACAAACTCAGTAGTTAGCCACTTCGACCTGAGCAAGTTGGCAGTGTCCACCGCCTTCTTGTACCCCTCGACCTCGGCCATGAGGACTTGCTTGTCGGCGATACTAGAGCCCTGCTCGAGGCACTCCTCGGCGATCTTCCGATTGTCGGTCACCATTATTACACCTTTCGCCCCTGCCATCTTAAGTTTAAGATACATGTAGCATGGACGGGCCATGAATCATGCATAGGAAGGCCTACCCAAGATGGCGTGATAGGTGATTCAGAAGTAAACCACCTTGAAGGTTAGTCTCTCCTTAGTGTAGTTCTTTTTGCCTCAGAATACGACATTAAGGGCGATCTGGCCAAGTGACTCAGCCTTGTTCCTTGGGATGACCCCATGGAACTGCACGTTACTCTTGCTGAGCTCGGACGGCGGTATGTACATGGCCGTGAGCGTGTCGACGTAGATGATGTTGAGGCTGATGCCACTGTCCATGAGGACCCTCTGCAGTCGGACCCTGTTGACGGCCAGATCGACAACCAACGCCTACCTCCTAGGGGTGGCAAGGTGGGCTGGGTGGTCTGATTGATCGAACATGACGGGCGTCTTTGCCCCAATCGAGGTACTTAGTAACAGCCTAAATAGCCATGTTCACCTCCCGATTGATGACTTTCAATCAGCTCTTACTCTCTACATCAGCGAATATCATAAGGACCTTCTCGATATTCGGGTACCCGGTGGTAGCCTCCTGATCGTCCTCGTAGTCCTTGTCCTTGGAGGGTTCTGCGCCCATTTCCTGCCGGAGCAGGCAACAGTCTTAAGCCGTGTCATTGGCGGGGATGATCTCCCCATTGCCATCTTTCTTGGCGTGGATCAGACATGGTTGGTCCAAAAGGTTGCTCTTGGACTCAGTCTTCTTTTTTCCTGCCCAATCTTTACTCTTCTTTTGTTTGGACTTGCTTTGGCCTTGCCCTTGAATAGTAGCTACTTCGGCTTTGCGTGATGGGTCGCCCTTTTGCTTCTGCTTTTTCCTCCGTTGCTTGACTGTGGGGCATCGCTGGCTCTGCCTTTGCCGCTACGGAGGCGGTCTTCTTCTTCGCCATTCGTGTACCGATTGGCAATCTCCATTGCCCGACTGAGGGACAGATCGCCTCATTGACTAAAATTGAGGATTAGCTCCCAATATCGAGTGCCTACTTTGAAAGCGCACATGGCCTGGTGCTCGGTGACGTTCTCCACGATGCTATGCAATGTGGTCCATTCCTGGATCTACTCTCACATTGTCTCGTTGCTCTTCTGGACACAATGCTGCAGCTCCATTAAGCCACACAGGAGCTTGTAGGTGCCTTCGTTGATGAACACTCAGTCAAAGTCTCCCCAGCTGTGGATGCTACTCGAGGGCAGCTGATAGAGGCACTCCCTCGCCGACCCCTCCAGCATGAGGTGCTTGATCATGAAGAAGTTGTCGCCACCGCCTATCTAGGCAGCCACTCGGTAATCTTTGAGCCAAGTTTCCGGCTTGGACTCACTGTTGAACTTACTGATCACCATAGCCAATCAGTAGTTGGAGGGGATCCCGCTTCACGGATGTGTCTGCCAAAGCACTAAGGCTAGATACCCCCCGTCCTGCTTGCGATTGGTAAACCACATTCTGCCTTATTATGGACCTCACATTGAACTTGGTAGCTCGGTAGCCGTTGTCACCGTAACACCTATGCCAACTGGGGCTTGGCATGCGTTCATGGGGTCGGTGTCCGAGTGAACCACTCCTCGGAGGAGGTGTCCTACTACGAACCCGATAATCATGCCTCCGATCCCCATGTAGGCCTCTCGGAAGAGGAGGAGATCCTTGATGTCTTCCGGGTGCATGAGGGCTGTCAGTCGACTACACCGTGTCCGCTTGGACGGACCTGCTATGGATACGATACCGCTATTGCGATACCACGGAGTTTTGGTTTAAGGCAGTCTTCAATAGAGTTTGGATCTACCAAATGCCTTCCCCGGCCACCGAATCACTCGGCTGAATGGATTCAACGATCCGAATGGCGGCGGCCAGGTTCCCCAAGGGTGTTCGCATCACCTTGATGTTGTGCTGGCGGTCGTTCGGAAACAAATTCCGGCGACTTCTACTGGAACTGGGCTGGTCCCTTGCGGCTTGGGCGTCGAGTGACTGATGAATGCGCTTGAGTTGTTCGCACTCATCTTGACTGGCCTGGCACACGTTCTCCACAGCTATTTCCTCCGGGGTGTTCCCGGTGATGGGAGTAGAAGATCTTGATCGCTCCTCTATCGAAGTTCCTCCCGCTGCTACTCCATAAGCGACTATGGGACGTGACGTCTCCCATCGTCGTGACGACGCTCGCCGCCATCATGAGTGTTCTCCACGACGAATCTAGGGGCTGCTCCCCTTGCCGTGTCGGCCATCAAGATCTCCGTAGCATCTCCACCGCTCTCACAATCAGAATCGTCGAATAATCTATAGCACGACAAAGGGAAGAGGCTGACGGTGGGCTTGTCCGAATTGAGCATAGCCACCTGCCCTGATGTAGCCTGGTTGGCCACCGCATGCTTTATCCACCGCTACAGTCGTGAGCGTCCGAAGCACTTGTGACAAACCACAACGGGACGTGGGGGCATCGAGTGATACAGTACCGATGGCTTTCAGATCAGGACCTAATGCGCAACTGCGCTGAAGTGCGACATACCACGAGCAAGAAGGAAGTCGGTGTAAAGTGGCGCATCGTACAACCATGTTGAGTCATCGATAATGAAGCTGATGGAGCCGAAGAGGATCTCTCCGCCAAGTGTCATCATGATGACGAAAAGGGTGAAAACTCCAACTGCGCCGGATTTGCTAAATGCAGAGCCACACGATGGGCGCCAACTGACGTGGGAATGATCCTAACAATAGTACCATGTGTACGAATGAGGGCCGCAACCTAGCTATGGCGCAGTGGATACACTCGGATGTACAAGTTCGGGCCCCACTCGAGAGTGGTAACGACCTACGTCTCGAGCCCGGATGCTAGTGTTTGCCTATGGGGGGTGTGAGATTACAGAATGCTCAACCCTTTATCAGGAGCTCGGTTGCGGCTTATATAGAGTGCGCCATGACCGGCCGAGCGCCATTACCAGGATGAGTTAATGGTAATAACTACGGAAGTTACTAGTAATAGCAGCTCTAACTCCGGCGTTACTCGTAACGCTCGTCTTCACTCCACTTCATGTGGTAGTTTAAGTCTACAGCTATTGGAGTCTCCTCATCGTCCATGCTTTGTTGTAGTCCGAGTGATGGGACACGTCCAACTGACAGAAGACGATCCGAGTGACCTTCCGCAACCGAGTGAGAACCTGTTTGTCCGAGTGAGACCGTGACTACACCGGTAGCTTTGGGAACATTGATGTCCATGTGGGCTCTTAGGTGGGCCCTGGGATGCAGGTCCGTGGGTATACCCCTAATGTACAACCCCATCAGGCATCCCCAAGCTTGAGCTTTTGTATCTCTTTCAATCCTCTCATATCCCGGTTTCACCTAAGTCTCAAAAACTTCATCCACACAATACTTGAAAAGAACTCGTGAGATAGGTTAGTGGACATAAGCATAAATCAACACTTTATGTACTGACAAGACAAGTTGCATAATAATTTTCAAACATTAGGCACTGTATATTACCATTTCCACAATTTATATCTACCAGTATAAGCTATGGAAACTATAGGATAAGTAAATAACAAAACTATGACAGCAATCTGTCTAAACAGGACACTCTCAAGCAATCTATCTAAAAAGTATACTTTCGTATCTCCAAAGGTTCTCAAAATTTAGAATGTGATAAAAACATTTGTATGAAAGTACTATGTAAAATTTCTGAAACTTTCCACATTCGTGTAAAATATGATAATTCAAATACTACAACATAAGTTTCTGTTTTTGTACAACACACATCACACGTGCAATTCAACCATCTCAAAGGCAATTCTTGGAACTTTTTATTGAAAAACAAGATTATAAATAACATCTATTAGAGAGAAAAAAATTAAAATTATGCTCCAAGCAAAACAAATATATCTCAGAGTAAAATATACCGATAATGTTGGAGATGAAAGAGGGGATACCTACCGGGGCATCCCCAAGCTTAGACGCTTGAGTATTCCTTGGATATTACCTTCGAGGTGCTTTGGGCATCCCCAAGATTAGGTTCTTTCTGCTCCTTATTCTCCTCATATTGGTATCTCACCAATAACTTGGAAACTTCAATCACACAAAACTTAACGGAACTTCGTGAGATGGGTTAGTATGATAAATATAGATCATTCACTTAGGTAATGCCAAGACAAGATTCACAATCGTTCTCACATGATTACTACTGTATTATATCATTCCCATAATTTATATCACTAAATATAAGCTGTGGAAACACTAAAACAAGCAACCTATGCACGCAAAACAGAATCTATAAAAAACAGAATAGTTTGTGAAGATATGAATGAAAACCATACTTTCCCGACTCTACAAATTTTGAACAATTAGGAAAACGCAGATAATTTGCATACCGAAAGTGTGTAAAAATTTCAAAAAAATTTGAAACTCCAGTAAAACCATAGAAATTATGTAGTGTACGTAAAAGTTTCTATTTTTGCATAGAATCGAACAAGCAAGTATCCACACTATCCCAAAGGCCTTACTTGGCACTTTCTTGAAATAAAAGCTATAAAACATGATTAATACAGTATCTGAATCACGTGAACACTCAAAAATAGTAAGGATGATTATTGGGTGGTCTCCCAACAAGCATTTTTCTGTAATGCCTTTTAGCTAGGCATGATGATTTCAATGATGCTCACATATAAAGTAGTAAGTGAAACATGAATGAGATCATGAGGAATCACATGAAAAGGACATTTAAGTCTAATCCACTTCCTATGGGAGCAAGAATCAACTAGCATAGGAAGGCAAAACAATCATGACTTTGAAACTTTGAACACATAGGGAGGAAACTTGATATTATTGCAATTCTTACAAGCATATGTCCCCCCTCATAATAATTTTAAGTAGAATCATGAAGGAGTTCAACAATATAACTATGACATAGATGCACAAGAATATATATTTTATTACTACCCACACAAGCAAAATTCTTATCATTCATAGTAGTGGGAACAAACTTAACAAAATAACTATCATGAGATACTTGATTGATATAATCCATGTGAAAATTAAAATCATGATGACGGGTTTCATGGTTTCTATTACTCTTTATAACATATATGTAATCACTATAATCATCATAGATAGAAACTTTGTTGTCACATTCAATTCAAGCCTCTTCCAAAATAGTGGACTCATCACTAAATAAAGTCATGACCTCTCGATATCCACTTTTATTATTATGACAATAAGATTTAACACCCACCAAATTAGTGGGATCATTAGTACCCAGAGTTGACACTCTTCCAAACCAACTTTGATCAATATAATCATCATAACTAGGAGGCATGTTATCATCATAATAAATTTGCTCATCAAAACTTGGGGGACTAAAAATAGCATCTTCATCAAACATAGCATCCCCAAGCTTGTGGCTTTGCATATCATTAGCATCATGGATATTCAGAGAATTCATACTAATAATATTACTATCATGCTCATCATTCAAGGAATTCACATTAAGCATTTTCATAAATTCTTCCTCTAGCAATTGAGCACAATTTTCCTTTCCATCATTTGAAAGAAACATATTATAAAGATGAACAATATGGGACTACCTCAATTCAATTTTTTGTAATTTCCTTTTATGAAACCAAACTAGTGGAAAAAACAAACTAAAAGATTTAATTACAAGATCTAAAGATATAACTTAAAGCACTCACCTCCCCGGCAACGACGCTAGAAAAGAGCTTGATGTCTACTACGCAACCTTATTCCGGCACACTATGTTGGGCCTCCAAGCATAGAGTTTTGTAGGACTGTAGCAATTTTCCCTCAAGTGGATGACCTAAGGTTTATCAATCCGAGGGAGGTGTAGGATGAACATGGTTTCTCTCAAACAACCCTGCAACCACATAATAAAAAGTCTCTTTTGTCCCCAACACACCAAATACGTATAATGGTAAATTGTATAGGTGCACTAGTTCGGCGAAGAGATGGTGATACAAGTGTAGTAATGATAGTAGATATTACTTCTTGTGATAGGAACAATAAAAACAGCAAGGTAGCAAGTAACAAAATTGAGCATAAACGGTATTGCAATGCTTGAAAATGAGGCCTAGGGTTCGTACTTTCGCTAGTGCAATCTCTCAACAATGCTAATATAATTGGATCACATAACAATCCCTCAATGTGTGATAAAGAATCACTCCAAAGTTCCTATCTAGCAGAGAATATAAGAAGAAATTGTTTGTAGGGTACAAAACCACCTCAAAGTTATTATTTTCGATCAATATTTCCAAGAGTTCGTACTAGAATAACAAGTTATCCTTTATGATTGATATATTGAAGAGTTCGCACTAAAATAATACCATTGATACATATCAATCAACCCTAATGTCTCCTAGATACTCCAATGTCACCTCAAGTATACGTGGGCTAATTATACAACATCCATCAAACAATTTAAGATTCTTCATATTGAATCCAACACAAAGAATTTCAACGAGCACCTCAAGATTTCCATCGGAGAACATAGTATAAAAACATGCAATCAATCCCTATGCATAAATTACCCCAATGTCACCTCGGGAATCAGCGAGTTGCTGCCATAACATATATCAAATGAATCACTTGAATACCGCAATGTCACTACGGTATCTGCATGCAAGACATACATCATGTTCTCTCAAACCTAAATATTCAATCCAACATAACGACATCTGAAAGTGAAAGACTAAATTCGTCACAACAATAGCATGGGGCAAACACCATATGATCCAACTATATTAACAAGGCCCATGATGTATCAAGATCATGATATCTCAAGAACATGAGAGAGAAAGAGAGAGAGATTGAACACACTTCTACTCGTACAAACCCTCAACCCCGAGGGTGGACTACTTCCTCCTCATCATGGCCTCCGTCGGGATGATGAAGATGGCCACCGGAGATGATCGCCCCCTCTGACAGGGTGCCGCAATAGGCTCTCGGTTGGTTTTTCATGGATATAAGGACTTGCGGCAACAGAACTTCTCATCTACGGTTATTTCTGGAGGTATCTCTATTTATAGGATTTTGGGGTGTTGGAATCACGCCACGATGGGCCACGAGTGCCCACTAGGTACCATGGCGATTTATGAAGCTCGAGAGCCATGGTGCCTAGTGGGAACCACGGGGCCCTCCTCTGGTGGTTCTTTGCACCAGTATTTCTCTTTTCTTCCAAAAAATCATTAAAAAGTTTCGTCCAATTCCGAGAACTTTCATTTCTGCACAAAAAACAACACCATGGGAGTTCTGCTGAAAACAACATCAGTCCGGGTTGGTTCTAAATAAATCATATAAGGTGCAGCAAAACCATATAAAAGTATTGTAAACATAGGCAAACACGGCACACATACTTCATAAATTATCGATACGTTGGAGATGTATCAACCACTACCTATTGATCGTCCTGATATGTCACATGAACTTGGTGATGCTGCTTATAACATTAATCATGATAATATATCTACCCATGTTGAAACTGAAATTGTGCCACTAAGTGAATTACTTGATGCTCATATTGCTAGAGCTAGTGAATTTCAAAATTTTGAAACAGATGAAAACTTTGAATCACCTATTACACCTCGTCCTCCTACTTGATATGAATTTCCTTACATACCTCAAGGTTATGTTATGGATGGTGAGGTAGCTAGAGATTTTTTTCTTGTGAAAATAGAGATGATGTAAAGAAATTACTATGCAAACTAAAAGAAAAATCTATGATGGAGAAAATTAAACATGATCCTAAATTCGCTACTTCTCCTATAATTTTCACTGATAAGGACTATGAATTTGATATAGACCCTGGACTGATTCCTATAGTAGCATCTGATCCTTTCCATGGCTAAAAATGAAACTCTAGTTGAAAATATTATTAAATTGAATGATATTGTTGCCTTGTTTACCAATGGTGAAAAGATATGCTACTACTATATCCTTAAGCTTTTTCCTTTCTCGCTGAAAGGCGAGGCCAAGGAATGGTTCCTTTCTCTTGCTCCTAGTTGTATGTGTAGTCCCCAGGATATGCTTTATTACTTCTCTAAAAATATTTTCCGGCTCATAAGAAACAGGTTGCTTTACTGGAAATATTTAACTTTGTGAAAATTAAAGAAGAGAATCTCCCTCAAGCTTGGGGGAGGCTTCTCCAGCTACATAGAGCCTTGCTTGGTTGTCCTCTTGAGAAGAATGAAATTCTTGATATATTTTATAATGGACTAACAAATGCTTCTAGGGATTTCATAGATAGATGTGTTGGTTGTGTTTTTGGGAAAGAACCGTTGGACAAGCAGAAGCGTTACTAAATAATATATTGCAAAATGTCGATGGTTGGACACTTCCTGAACCACCACCAGAACCTATTCAAAAGAAGAGAGGTATTCTATTCCACGTCCCAGAAGATATTGAAGAAGCAAAATATTTCTATGAAAGAGAAAGGTATTAAAATTGAGGATGTCAAGAAATTACCATTGATTGAGGAAATACATGGACTTGATACCCTGACACACATAGTAGAGGTAAACTCCGTGTGTTCCTTTACTGAAAATAATATGCCTTATGCTAAGACTCCTGATCAATGCACAGATGAATTTGATAATTACATTGCTAAGCAAGCACACTTCAATAACTATGCTAAGGATCAGTTGAAAATTAATGGCATGATGATAGACGACTTAAGTTACTTTATGTTTAGAATTTCTAATGATGTGAAAGGCCTAGGTAAACATGCCTCTATTGTGCACACCCAACTAGATCAAGTAGCTAAGCCACATAATGATTTGCTTGCTTAAATAAAAAATGTTAATGATCATTTTGTTAGAGTAATGACTAGAGGAGGCAGAATGACTCAGGAACCTCTTTACCCTAAAGGTCACCCTAAAACAATAGAACATGATTCTTAGAGAATTAATGATGATATACCTAGTTCCACTAAGAAGGAAAATAAAATAAAAATGATAGCAGTTTGTATGCCCCTAGTGAATGTAATATTGAGAAACCTGTTGAGAATAATGATGATGTTTCTATTTCTGTCGGCGAGACACAACCTCGTAGTGAACATGAACTTAGTGATAATGTTAATCATAATAATAATGTTCATGTAGAAGATCCACCGGGTAGTAATAATGAACCGAATAAGGATTTTGAGATAGAACCCGCTGAGCGTCTTGATAACCCACCTCCTAAAACTAAAGGTATGATAAGAGAGACTTTCTTGCTAGAAAACATGGAAGGGAAAGAGAAACATGGGTTCAAAACCCATGACATTCCCTCAAAAGCCTTCAAAAAGTAGGGATAATGAAGATTTTGAACATTTTAATGAAATGATTAGACCTGTCTTTTTGCGCACTCGCATGAGGGATATATTGAAAATGCCTGAGTATGCTAAGTACATGAACGATATTATTACCAATAAAACAAAGATACCCGAAACTGAAATTGCTACTATGCTTGCTAATTACTCTTTTGATGATGGAGTACCTAAGAAGTTGGGATATCCGGGTATACCCACAGTACCTTGCTCTATTAAAACAAATTATGTTAAAACTGCTTTATGTAATTTAGGAGTCGATGTAAGTGTTATGCCTTTCTTACTTTATAAAAGACTTGAATTGTATAAGCTTACACCCACGGAGATATCTTTGCAAATGGCTGATAAATCCAGTGTTTTACTTATTGGAATTGGCGAGGACGTCCCCGTTGTGGTTGCAAATGTTACTATCTCAACACACTTTGTTATTCTTGATATTCCTGAGGACGAGAATATGTTGATCATCCTCGATAGAACCGTTCTAAATACTACAGGGGGCTGTTATTGATTACAAAAAAGCAAGGTCACATTTCATGTTAATGGCAAGCAACATACTGTGCATTTTCCAAAGAAGCAAACTTTGGCTAACAATATTAATGTCATTGAGCCTATTCCCACGGACATCATTGGAGATTTTACCATCCCTCTACCTACTGCCAACAAAAATAAATTCTATAATCTTATTGTTGGTGAGATGCAAATCCCCACTGAGGTAACCTAGTGATATACAAGATTTCTTTGGTCGCATTTTAATCGGAAACAATTGTTAATAAGACTTGATCAACCTTATTAATGGATCTTTTTCAAAAGATGTATGATTGATGAATTGAGTATTCACAACTCTCTGTATCCCAAGTTTATTCTCTGTTCTTTTAGTTAAAGAGAAGTAAAACGCCATGATTACTCTGTTTTCTCAATTATCCGTACCAGAATGCCCTAAAATTTTAACATGATTTTTCCTGGAATAAATTAGAATTTCTGGCATAAAAATAATAGCAGGGAGATGAACCTATAGGCCACAAGCCAACATGGTGCGACCCCCATGCCGCACCCTCATGGCTTTTTGGGCCCACAAGCCCCCTGCCTTATCCCTTTAGCTCACATCATCCTCTACCTCGAGAAAAAAACTCCTAGCTCCCTCTCTCTCCTCTATTCTTCCTCTAGAAACAAAAATTTTGATCTCCTTGCTCGGAGCTCCTTTTCTAAAACTATTTTAAGGAAATTGTTCCTTGGTATGTGACTCCTCCATCCCTCCAATTATATTTTTCTTTAGTGTTTTATATTTTGCATGAATTTCTTCACCTGGTGCTACATAAGATGAGCTTGCATGTTAAAATCTTTGAGTTCCAAGTAGTATGAATGCTTGATATAGCCTCTAAGTTTCCATATGAGTAGTTGGTATCATTATCACAAAGTTTTATTGACACCAATTTGTGGCTGAAAAATCTCAAAAATTTGTGCTGAGGGAGATGAGTTTCTTTAGGAGGAGTTCCTCGAGAAAGTGTACTTCGGGTGAATCATCGAGTGAGGGCTCGATATGACAAGCTTACATTGAGCCTCGGGCCAACAAGATAGTCAGGGATGATGCCAAATCTTGTCAATGGCCAACTGATGAGTTCATGAGGAATGCAATTATCAAGGAGGAATTTGATCATTTCATTCACAACATCGGCCTTACCAACCTCGTTGCATATAAGTGTGTTCAACATTATAACTTGACATGAACATTCACGCATGGGTTTTGTTATCATTATAGTACTTTTAGAGTGTTATTCAATCTCTATGATCAAGCCTTTAGCATGAGTTTAGAAGAATTTATTTTTGGATGCAAGCTCCCACTTTGGGGTTCACTTCAGAAACCATCAAAAACTGATTATAATTTGTTCCTCGAGAGCCTTTATATTGGAGAAAATAGAGGAGTGACGCAGGCTAGAACTAAAAGCATTTATTTTCCCTGTATTCATTACTTTGCACTATTTAATGGAAAATTCATAGCAGGGAAACAAGATTGCAGTGTGTTATGTGCCCATGATTTGAGCCTTATTCACATTCTTGTGACTGGTGAACAGCGCTATAACTCTCGTGCAAGTGGTGCCCGAAGGTTGCATTCAAGCTCTAGCAACAGAGAATTGTATGGAGGAATTTATGCCTCTCGCATAGCTGCACAATTTGGAGTGTCACCTCAACCTAATGATCCTATTTTGCTCGATAGATATTTAGATTATGAAGCTATGAGTTATCATTAGTTTATTGTAAATCATGCTAGAAGATATGAGTATAACTTAATATTTTAGAAATATATGCATATGCCTGTTATTTTGCCTGCACCTACCCTCTTTAATTTTTAGGCTCACGAGAGATACTTTGTTCTTGAGAATAAAGCGCGGGAGTACAATGCTATAGTAGACGCTACTCACTTGGCAGAAGAGGCAGCCAGGAATGCCCCAACAAGCTACCATCTCAACCACTTCCCAGACTACCAGGGGTGATTACCAAGCTAGGGAAAAGCCTAAGCTTGGGCTAGTATGTATTTCTCACTGACATTACATTCATGTTCACACACTTCATATAAATTGTCGGTGTTCATCCTCTTTCATTGTAAATCCATGTTAGCTTTATTTTTCCGCTTTCCTCCTGTGTGTTTGAAAAACTTAAAAAAACAAAATATTTCTCTCTTATTTTCGTGTTTTCTCTCCCGTTAATTTGTTGTAGTACTAAAAGAAAACCCAAAAAGATTTTCTCTTTCTTGTTGGGATCTTTCCCATGTAAATAGTTTTTCTCGTTCTTTTTCCCTTAGTTCATTTTGCTTGCTTAATAAAAACAAAAACTCCAAAAATATTTTAGTGTGTTTGCCTGAATTTCTTTCCTTTTTCTTGAGTCATGAAAGGAGAAGACCACGATGAAAATGATGAGTGGCTCTCATATGTTTTATCGTTGATCTAACGAAAAGCCAATATTACCATGTCTTCTCCTTTCTTTAAAACCGTTGTGTAGATTTTAGCTTAGTCCATGGCACCCTTGCACTTCTATTATTATCACATCATTCGGTCGTGCAAGTGAAAGGCAATAATGATGATATTTTACGAAGTGATCGTGTCAAAGGAAACGGGTATGAACTCTTATTGTTTTTCGTTTTTGTAAATATGTTGGCTCGTTCGATCTTGATTCAGTATATCATGAGTGAACATGTTTGTGATGACAATTAATGATCATAGTTTTTCATGCCATGCTTAAATAGCTAGGAGTTTATAATGATTTACCCTGTGTGTCAACATGCATTAAAATGGTTATGATGTGATATGGTAGTAGTGTATTTCCCTCTAAGTAATTCGAGTGCTTTGACTTGGCCCATGTGCAAACATGTACTTGATTCAAAACCAATGCATCCATTATAATATTTAAATTTAGAATGTTCATATCTTACTCATGCTTTTTCCAAAGTTAATTATTTTTAATGCATGCTCATGACCATTGTTGCTCTCTAGTTGTCCGCTTGCCAATCTTTTGCTAGCCTTCACCTGTACTAAGCGGGAATGGTGCCTTTGCATCCAATATCCTCAAAACCAAGTTGTTTCACATGAGTCCACCATACCTACCTATATGCGGTACCTGCCGTTCCAAGTAAATTTGTGTGTGCCACATCTAAATATTCAAACAAACATCTATTGTGTGCACTCGTACCGCTCATGGAGCGATAGGGTAATCGGTATCTCCCACGCTAAGTAAGTTACTCTCACGACGGGTGTTTATTCGCCATCATTGAATGAGACGGGTTGGTAACAAGGATGTCGAGTCCTTCTTAATAAAAAATAAATTAAAACAAATTAAAACAAAACTCCTTGGGAAAATTGATATGTTGGAGGGCACCCATTAATTCGGCTAGCCATGATTGTGTATGGATGGTGGATAGGACTAAAAGTTAAAAAAACTTTTTGGGAACACCCGATAATGAGTATAGCATGGAAGATACTAAAAACCTTTATTGTAACGTTGACAGTAGAAAACACCAATCAAAATTATTTTTCAATCCTTCTTTGAAACTTGAGGTTTGGCACGTGTGCAAATCAATGATTCCCTCTACGAAGGTCCTATCTATTTACTTTTATGTCGAGGCATCACGCTCTTACTTACAACATCGGACTGTAGAGCACTATTGTCATTTTTATGCATTGAGTCTATTTAATGTTGGATATGAGTATCACTAGGATCTTTTCTATTCGGAAGTCAAATATTTAGCCACTTCTTAAATCTCAGAGGTGCTTTTCATTTATGTTTTGCGGTCTCAAAAAGGGCTAGCGAGATACCATGTCACCATATTATATCGTGATTGTTTTGACAAATTGTTTGCATGTGAGATATCTTATTATTGCTTGCTAGTTTGTTATGTATTACCATGATTAAATATGATGCTTAATTATTATCATGGAAGTGGTTACTTATGATTTATGCTGAAAACTTGACCACTAGCTAAGCATATGTATAACGACAAGAACAAAAGAGTTTGTAAAAGTTTTTTATCACTTTTGGTTTATCAACTGAATTGCTTGAGGACAAGAAATGAGTTAAAATTGGGGGAGTTGTTACGCGTGCAACGTATTGATACGTCTCCATCGTATCTATAATTTTTGCTTGCTTCATGCCAATATTCTACAACTTTCATATACTTTTGGGAACTTTTTATACTATTTTTGGGACTAACATGTTGATCCAGTGCCAAGTGCGAGTTCCTTCTTGTTGCATGTTTTTTGTTTCGCAGAATATCCATAACAAACGAAGTCCAAACGCAATAAAAAAACTACGGGGATTTTGTTTTTGGAATATTTATGATTTTTGGGAAGAAGAATCAACGCGAAACGATGCCCGAGGGGGTCACAAGCCCAGGAGGCGTGCCCTACCCCCAAGACGCGCCTGGCAGGCTTGTGACCAATCCCTAAGGCGGTTCGGGCCCTTCTTTCGCCGCAAGAAAGCTAATATCTGGAAGAAAATCGTATTAAAAGGACACCTCAATCGGAGTTATGGATCTCCAGAAATTTAAGAAACGGTGAAAGGCAGAATCTGGGAGCGCAGAAACAGAAGGACACAGAGTGAGATCCAATCTCGGAGACCATGGACCAGAGGGGAAACCCTTCTCCCATCTAGGGAGGAGGTCAAGGAATAAGAAGAAGAAGGGGGATCTTTCCCCCTCTCTCCCGGCGGCGCCGGAACGCCGCCCAAGACATCATCGTGTGACGGTGATCTACACCAACACCTCCGTCATCTTCACCAACACCTCCATCACCTTCCCCCATCTATATTCAGCGGTCCACTCTCCCGCAACCCGTTGTACCCTCTACTTGAACATGGTGTTTTATGCTTCATATTATTATCCAATGATGTGTTGCCATCCTATGATGTCTGAGTAGATTTTTGTTGTCTATCGGCGATTGATGAATTGCTATGATTGGTTTATTTTGCTTGTGGTTATGTTGTTGTCCTTGGGTGCCCATCATATGAGCGCGCACGTGGATCACACCATAGGGTTAGTAGTATGTTGATAGGAGTACGTATGGGAGGGCAAGGGTGACAGAAGCTTCAACCTAGCATAGAAATTGATGCATGCGGGATTGAAGGGGGACCAGTATATCTTATTGCTATGGTTGGGTTTTACCTTAATGAATGTCAGTAGTTGCGGATGCTTGCTAATAGTTCCAATCATAAGTGCATAGAATTCCAAGTAAGGGATGACATGCTAGCAGTGGGCTCTCCCACATAAAACTTGCTATCGGTCTAGTAACGTAGTCAATAGCTTAGGGACAATTTCGCAACTCCTACCACCACTTTTCCACACTCGTTAAACTAACGTAATTGTTTCTTTATCTAACCAGCCCCTAGTGTTTATTTACGTGTTATTTATTTTCTTGCAAACCTATCCTATCACACCCACAAAGTACTTCTAGTTTCATACTTGTTCTAGGTAAAGCGAACGTAAAGTGTGCGTAGAGTTGTATCGGTGGTCGATAGAACTTGAGGGAATATTTGTCCTACCTTTAGCTCCTCGTTGGGTTTGACACTCTTACTTATCGAGAAAACCTACAATTGATACCCTATACTTGTGGGTTATCAAGACCTTTTTCTAGCGTCGTTGCCGGGGAGCAATAGCGTGGGGTGAATATTCTCGTGTGTCATTGTTTTCTTTATCACTAAGTAGATTTATTTGCTGTTCTAAGTTGTTATCTATCTTTAGTTATGGATATGGAACACAAAATACCAAAAAAATTAGGTGTACTTGCTACTCATGTAGATGGGGAACCTCCTAAAACCCTCGATGCTTGTTATGTGGAAAATATGATGCACTTCTTTAATAATCCTGGGAAAACCCCATTAAATTATATAATGGGATACACGTTGGATCAACGTGAATACTTTAGGGATTATCGCTTGACTCAAAAAGGTAAACTATTATGGGATCAAATTCATATGTTGAAATGGTATGCTTGGGAGCTATGCTCGAGATATGATATTACTTGTTGCTCTAGGATGAAGGCTAAACACCTTCCCATTTCTTGCAAATTTAATGCTAATAAAACCTTGGCTTCTTATGCTAATGGTATATATGATTACTATGATGTGGAACAAATAGAAGAGCTTGTTGCTTTTATGGGTGCTTATGAAATTGAAGCTTTGTTTAAAAGGTGTGATGATAATGATGATCCTGCTTACCGATCTCAAAATTTGGTTATGCTTCGTTATTTTTATACTAATTATGAATATAATGCCCATATTTATCGATTTATGGAGAAATTCTACGCTGCCCAAGAAGAGAATAATATTTTGCAGGAAACTATGGAAGAAGAAAATGCTGAAACTATGAGCTCATTAGATGAAAAAGATGACAAGGAGAGCGAAGAACAAAAGGAGGAAGAGCGGACTAGCTACCCGTGCCCACCTTCTAATGAGAGTAACTCTTCAACTCATACATTGTTTAATTTCCCTTCGAAGGATGAATGTTATGTTGATTGCTATGATCCCTTGGATTCGTTTGAAATATCACTTTTTGATGAACTTGATGCTTGCTATTCTTGTGGCCATGATGCCAATATGAATGATGCTTATGAAGATGAACTTGCTATAGTTCCTTATGTTAAACATGAAATTATTTCTATCACACCCACTTATGATAGTCCTATTATCTTTTTGAACTCTCCCAACTACACTATATCAGAGAAGTTTGCTCTTATTAGGGATTACATAGATGGGTTGCCTTCTACTATTACACATGACGATTTTTATGAATATAATATGCATGTGCTTTCTTCTCCTACTTGCAATTATTATGAGAGAGGAACTACATCTCCACCTCTCGATGTTTCCAATACGATAAAATTGCAAGAAACTGCTTATGCTATGTATTGGCCTTTACTTGATGTGCATGAATTGTTCTTTTATGACATGCCAATGCATAGGAAGAGAGTTAGACTTCGTCATTGCATGATATATGTTACCTTGTGCCCACTACTAAATTACAAATCATTGTTAATTAAAATTGGCTTTGATATACCTTGGGATCCGGGTGGATCCATTACTTGAGCACTTTATGCCTAGCTTAATGGCTTTAAAGAAAGCACTGCTTGGGAGACAACCCGGTAGTTCTAGAGAATCATTTATTTCTGTTGAGTGCTTTTATATAGTTTAAAAACAAAAAAATATAGAGGGGAACTTAAAACTTTTTCAAAAAGAGAAGCGATTGAAAGGTGATGCATTGCGGAAGTGAGGGTCGACCTTGAACACTTATGTTCATGCTCATGGAAACAATGTAGAATTTTTCATGGAAGTTTCTCGCAAAAATAATTATCCTCTTGTACAATTCCATTGTATTATAAAAATAATGTGCCAAGTAAAGCCTTTATGATTAGTTTGGGTGATAGTTGTTTGATCATGCTGAAAAACACAGAAACTTTATGCTCACGAAATTATTTTTATTTCCTATCGAGAAAGAGATTTTGAGTTGATTATTTTTTCTGCTGATTGATATGAAAATTTCCCTAATTATCATAATTTTTTAGAATTTTTAAAGAGTCATAAGTATGGTATAAGATCAGATTACTACAGACTGTTTTGTTTTTGACAGATTATGTTTTCTATGCATTGTTCTCTTATTTTGATGAATCTATGGGTAGTATCGGGGGGTATGAACCGTGGTGAAGTTGGATTACAGTATATATAATGCTAATATGAATTTGAAATGAGTTCACAACAGTACTTAAAGTGGTGATTTACTTTATTATACTAACGGATCTTATGAAGGTTTTGTTGAGTTTTGTGTGCTTGAAGTTTTCAAGTTTTTGGTGAGACCACGATGGATGAAGGAATAAGGAGAGGCAAGAGCCTAAGCTTGGGGATGCCCGAGGCACCCCAAGGTAATATTCAAGGAAGACTCAAGCGTCTAAGCTTGGGGATGCCCCGGAAGGCATCCCCTCTTTCGTCTACAATCTATCGGTAATTTTACTCGGAGCTATATTTTTATTCGTCACATGATATGTGCAAATGCTTGGAGCGACTTTTGTGTTTATTTTTCCTTTTTCTTTTATGCACCATGCTGGTATGAGATAGTCCTTGGTTGATTTATAGAATTCTCTTTGCACTTCACTTATATCTTTTGAGTATGGCTTTATAGAATGCTTCATGTGCTTCACTTATATCATTTGAAGTTTGGATTGCATGTTTCCCTACACATAGAAAATCGCCATTTGTAGAATGCTATTTTGCTTCACTTATATTTGTTAGAGCGGGGCATATCTTTTGTAGAAAGAATTAAACTCTCATGCTTCACTTATACCTATTTAGAGAGTTAACAGGAGTTGGTCATTCACATGGTTAGTCATAAAATCCTACATAAAACTTGTAGATCACTGAATATGATATGTTTGATTCCTTGCAATAGTTTTGCGACATGAAGATGTGATATTACAGTCATGCTAGTGAGTAATTGTGTATTCGTAGAAATACTTGTGTTAAGGTTTGTAATTCCTGTAGCATGCACGTATGGTGAACCGTTATGTGACGAAGTCGGAGCATGATTTCTTTATTGATTGTCATCCTTTGTGTGGAGGTCGGGATCGCGCGATGGTTAACTCCTACCAACGCTTCCCCTAGGAGCATGCGTGTAGTACTTTGTTTCGATGACTAATAGACTTTTTCAATAAGTATGTGAGTTCTTTATGACTAATGTTGAGTCCATGGATTATACGCACTCTCAGCCTTCCACCATTGCTAGCCTCTCTAGTACCGCGCAACTTTCGCCGGTGCATTACACCCACCATATACCCTTTCTCAAAATAGCCATCATACCTACCTATTATGGCATTTCCATAGCCATTTCGAGATATATTTCCATGCAACTTCCATCATTCCGTTTATTATGACACGCACCATCATTGTCATATTGCTTTGCATGATCGTAAGATAGCTAGCACGATGTTTTCATGGCTTGTCCGTTTTTTGATGTCATTGCTACGCTAGATCATTGCACATCCCGGTACACCGCCGGAGGCATTCATATAGAGTCATATTTTGTTCTAAATATCGATTTGTAAGTAAATAAAAGTGTGATGATCATCATTATTAGAGCATTGTCCCATGTGAGGAAGTAATAAAAGAGGTCAATGAAGCCCAAAATAAAAAAAAGGCCAAAGAAGCCCACAAAAAAAATTAATAAATAAATATATATATATATAAAATGAGAGAAAAGATAGAAGGGACAATGCTACTATCCTTTCCCACACTTGTGCTTCAAAGTAGCACCATGATCTTCATGATAGAGAGTCTCCTATGTTGTCACTTTCATATACTAGTGGAAAAATTTCATTATAGAACTTGGCTTGTATATTCCAATGATGGGCTTCCTCAAATTGCCCAAGGTCTTCGTGAGCAAGCGAGTTGGATGCACACCCACTAGTTTCTTTTTGAACTTTCATACACTTATAGCTCTTGTGCATCTGTTGCATGGCAATCCCTACTCACTCACATTGATATTTATTGATGGGCATCTCCATAGCCCGTTGATACGCCTAGTTGATGTGAGACTATCTCCTCCTTTTTGTCTTCTCCACCACCACCATATTCTATTCCACCTATAGTGCTATGTCCATGGCTCACGCTCATGTATTACGTGAAAGTTGAAAAAGTTTGAGAATACTAAAGTATGAAACAATTGCTTGGCTAAAACCGGGGTTGTGCATGATTTTAATACGTTGTGTGGGGAAGATGGAGCATAGCCAGACTATATGATTTTGTAGGGATAACTTTCTTTGGCCATGATATTTTGAGAAGACATGATTGCTTTGTTAGTATGCTTGAAATATTATTGTCTTTATGTCAAATGATAGACTATTTCTTTGAATCACTCGTGTTTTAGTATTCATGCCATGATTAGATTATATGATAAAGATTATGCTAGGTAGCATTCCACATAAAAAATTATATTTTTTACCATTTACCTACTCGAGGGCGAGCAGGAATTAAGCTTGGGGATGCTGATACGTGTCCGTCGTATCTATAATTTTTGATTGTTTCATGCCAATATTCTACAACTTTCATATACTTTTGGCAACTTTTTATACTATTTTTGGGACTAACATATTGATCCACTGCCCGGTGCCAGTTCCTGTTTGTTGCATGTTTTTTGTTTCACAGAATATCCATACCAAACGAAGTCCAAACGCAATAAAAAACCTATGGATTTTTTTGGAATATTTATGATTTTTGGGAAGAAGAATCGACGCGAAACGATACCCGAGGGGGTCACAAGCCCAGGAGGCGCGCCCTACCCCCCCCCCCCAGGCGTTCCTGGCAGGCTTGTGACCAATCCCTAAGGCGGTTGGGGCCCTTCTTTCGCCGAAAGAAAGCTAATATCCGGAAGAAAATTGTGTTAAAAGGAAACCTCAATCGAAGTTATGGATCTCCGAGAATTTAAGAAAAGGTGAAAGGCAGAATCTGGGAGCACGGAAATAGAAGGACACAGAGAGAGAGATCCAATCTTGAAGGGGCTCTCGCCCCTCCACTGCCATGGAGACCATGGACCAGAGGGGAAACCCTTCTCCCATCTAGGGAGGAGGTCAAGGAAGAATAAGAAGAAGGGGGGCTCTCTCCCCCTCTCTCCCGGCTGAAAGGATCGATATGGTTGACTAGAGGGGGGTGAATAGGCAATGACCACTTTTTAACTAATCTTAGAAAGTTAGGGTAAACAACATACGGGTTCACAAATATAACAACAATGGGGTGAACCATAATGAAGCTAACAACGAGAGCTACTAAGACAAGTAATAGATAGACAACAACATAAGCATTCACAAAGTAAAGGTTAGAGATAACCACAAGTGGAAGCAATGAAGACGAAGATGTGTTACCGAAGTTCCTTCCCTTTGACAGGAAGTACGTCTCCGTTGGAGCGGTGTGGAGGCACAATGCTCCCCAATAAAGCCACTAAGGCCACCGTATTCTCCTCACGCCCTCGCACGATGCAAGGTATCATGATTCCACTATAGGTGCCCTTGAAGGCGGCGACCCAACCTTTACAAACGAGGTTGGGGCAAACTACACACAAAGCTTGGAGGATCCCAACAAGACCACGAAGCTTCAGCACAATGGAATGTGGCTTCGAGGTGATCTCAACCGTCTAGGATGCTCAAACACCCAAGAGTAACAAGATCCACAAGGGATTGGTGGGGGAATCAACTTTTCTCTTGATGGAAGTGTAGATCTAGGCCTTCTCAACCAATCCCTAAAGAATCAACAAGTTTGATTGGCTAGGGAGAGAGATCGGGCACTTTTGAGCTTAGGGAGCAACAATGGAGCTTGGGAGGGTAAGAGATGAGGTTCCACAACTAGAAGAACCCCTTATATAGTGGGGGGGGAATCCAACCATTTTCCCACTCACAGCCCGTGCCTAGCGGTACTACTGCTGGATGCAGCGGTACTACCGCTGGCACTCCAGCGGTACTACCGCTGGCTGCAGCAGTACTACCGCTGGCACTCGAGCGGTACTACCGCTGGCTGCAGAAGTACTACCGCTGGCACTCCAGCGGTACTAAGCTCCTGGAGCGGTACTACCGCTGGGCCCATGGTAGTTCATAAGCACTACCACCGCCAAGAAAGTCTTCGCAAAAAGGTCCGTCCAAGTACAACCGCTAGGAAGGAGGTACTAAGCTTATGGAGCGGTACTACCGCTGACTAGGGGCGGTACTACCGCCAGCTAGCGGTATTACCGCTGGCTGCAGCGGTACTACCGCTAGCACTCCAGCGGTACTACCGCTAGGGCTAGCGGTACTACCGCTATGCCCAGCGGTACTACCGCTGAGGGACCATTTGCAAAGAAGAGAGAAACACAAAGGCGGGAGCCACTCCAAAGTTGTCGGCAAGGGGGAAACGAGGTGAAGTGTGCGCGTGCAAGATTGATTCCACCCAAACCTTTCCACTACGGTTCCCCTCTTAATAGTACGGCTTTCCTATGACTCAAATAAAGAGAATCGTAGAGAACATCGTGCTTCTGTTCCATGAAAGAGGGGGCGATTCGTCTTGTGCCGTTGACGTGCGTTATCTGAAATCTTAACACACACGGTTAGTCCTTTGCGGCACTGTCATCAATCACCAAAATTACTTAGACATAAACTATGCCCTAACAATCTCCCCCTTTTTGGTGGATTGATGACAATACTGGATTTGCACAGTGAATAACATGTGAACAAAAAGATAGAGATATATGAAAATAAGGAGCATATGACTCACAACATATGATGGAAATAAATCTCACACTAGTTCATGTCTCACGTCACACAAAGCAAAGATAGCAAAATAGAAGCAAACCAAGTTCGAAGCAAACACGAAAGATAAGCAAAGCTAAGCAAAGTTCAACTCTCAAATCAAATCCAGCTCCTAGACTCTCTCCCCCTTTGGCACAAGACACCAAAAAGGGGCACACCTAACGACACAGGTGGTTACTCCTCATCCTCACCATCCCTAGACTCGTCCGTAGCATCCGGATCGTCCTGCTCCTCTTCATTGTCCTCCTCCTCTTCTGCATCAGACCACTAGTAACCTTGAGCCCGCATCCAAGCAGACTCTGGAGTGATGTCGTCCTATGATCCGCTGGAGATGTCAACATCAAGTGTTCTCGGGACACGCTAGTGCCTCTGACGGTTCTCCTTCTGGGCCACGTGCGTCTGATACTGTCCCTTAGCCTGCATACAGAAGAGAGTCTTCATCTTATCCTGCAGTTTCACGGCCCAAGATGGCATGGCAGAAGAGCGGGACTGAGAAGTGGTGCCTCTGTCAGCAGCAGTCTCAGTGTCAGTGTCCATGTGCTGAGAGGAAGTTGATGGGTTGGCCCATTTGTCCTTGATGCGGAGCTTGATAGGATTGTGCACAAAGTAGTCAGCCTGAAGGTGGAACTCCTCAAGCGGATAGGTGTCTTGCCACTTCTGACGAATATAAGCAAACAAGTAGGGCCCGTAGATGGGAACCTTGCACATCATGATGCAGTTCGAGAGCTCAGTGAACATCACATCAGAAATATCGAGAGGGGCAGACTCCTTAGTCATAGCCTCCTCATAGAGCAGAAGCATCTCAGCCACAGAGCCGTGTACCTCGTCGAAGTTGCCAATGCGAGGAAAGAGGGTGTTGCGGAAGATCCGATGCATGATATCCAGATGCCTGGGGAGCACACCTTTCTTCACATAGAGTTGCTGCAACTTGTCCTTGGCGGAGGCCCTATCAGTGGGAGCTGCAGCATGAGGACGCGACCCAAGTGGAGTGTCAGCTCCCTGAAAATCAACCTTGAGAAATGCCATGAATTCACGCCAGGAACCTTTCATCTTCTGAGTCCCAGTCATCCAAACCAGGGAGCGCTCGTCATCAGGCGAGAAGTGAACCGTGATATAGAACTGGGCAACAACATCTGGATCAAAGTCTTTCTTTAAGGAGATGATCTCCTTAATGCCCAGCTTGTCAATCAGAGAGAGAGCGTCACCAAAGTAATCCAGGTTCCGGTGAAGGTGAGCCAAGTCAATCCACTGAACTGGAACAAAACTCTTCTTGAAATGCTTGATGATGTCACGATAGATCCTGAAGTGATCCGTTGCCCAAACATGCTCGACATTCCTGATCACAGCCCTCTCTTGGAGATAGTGATTTTGGTTGCGGAACCGCAGAAAATCCTTAGGGGGCATGGTGCGAACGCTGACCCCCTTGTCCTTGTGAGCGTCCTTCTTGAAGGCCTTCTTTTTGGGTTGCGGACCTGAAGTGGCGGAGCCCTCTAGAGCCTCTGGATTGCGATAATGCTTTGACTGTGTGTCCCGTGGGGGTTCGAGCGGCGAGCACCACCTGTGACACAAAACACACACCGAAAAAGAGCGACAGAAGGAGTCAAGGCAAAGAACAAGAAGAGGCATAAAAGTAAAAACACATTGCCAAGCAAATGAAAAGAAGAAACAGAGTATCCTCCTGGCGGTAGTACCGCTACCCCTGGCGGTAGTACCGCTGGGGTCCTGGCGGTAGTACCGCTACCCCTGGCGGTAGTACCGCTGGGGTCCTAGCGGTAGTACCGCTACCTCTAGCGGTAGTACCGCTGGGGTGTGATTTTCAGATATGAATATGAAAAGAACCCATAGAGATGGCTACATGGAATTTACGAGGGCCATGGGCTGTGTATAATCACTAAGAACTCCACCACAGCCCTAACCACATGAGGATCACAAGTACCATCTAAATAAGGACATGCCTAGTCAAGAGAATGCAAGTTTTAGATCTAATCCAAAAATAGAAGAAGAGCTTGATCTAAAACATGAAAATCCTAGGGCATGGCAATATAAAAGCAAAGATTCATAGGACCTACACTCCCCTCGAATATCTCCTTCATGTCATCCAAGAAAAAAGCATAATATCAAAGACATGGATCCAAACCACCAATGCTCCTAAACCTAGAACAAGAAACATCAACCAAGAGAAGAAAGGGAGGAGCTTTACCGGGGTCCATGGCACTTGGACGAGGAAGGAGAAGTGGAGAAAACCCTCCAACTCAACGGAGAGAAGGGGCTCCACGGAAAGAGATCCAAATAGGGGGAGTTCGAGGTTGTGGAGGGAGGAGCCACGAGGAAGAAGAAAGAGGCAGGAAAAACGGGCTCCCCCTCCTTTATATAGCCCAAGGGGTACGGGCCAGCGGTAGTACCGCTGTGGTCCTGGCGGTAGTACCGCTACCTTGCGGTAGTACCGCTGGTTGCAGCGGTAGTACCGCTGGGGTCCTGGCGGTAGTACCACTCCCCCTGGAGGTAGTACCGCTGCCCCTTGAGACAGCCCTAAAAAAGTCCTAGTTAGGTCGTGGTAGATTGGGGTCCTCGCGGTATTACCGCTATCCCTAGCAGTAGTACCGCTGGGGTCCTGGCGGTAGTACCGCTACCCCTGGCGGTAGTACCGCTGCAAATGTCACAACGGGACCTAGGAGATGAAAAGGATGTGGGAAAATGACAAGTTAGTGAAAATAAGAAGATAGCACCAGCAAGATATACCGACTTGTCATTTTGTATCTTTTCTTCCATATGAGAGAAAGGTGGGGGCGGTGGCCGAGGCCACCTATGTTTGAGACAAAAGTATGACACCGTGAAGAATTATCCTTGGGTTCATGACCAACGCTCGTCTTTTAAGCACAAGTGTCATTTGGCTATGGCTAAAGTGAAAGACTAGATTGATTTATGCATAATGGGGGGAGGAAGAGTTCATTGAGAGAACACCACTCCCCCTATGTCCATGCCTACATCTAGAACAAGATAGAATGCATAGTAAGGTGCAACGTGCCTAGCTTCAATCCACATTACTTGAATCAATGATATTTAGCTCATGCCTTAACTCCCGGAACCTTGCTTCATCTAGGGGCTTAGTGAAAATATCTGCAAGTTGCTCTTCAGTGTGGATGAAGTGAACCTCAATATCACCTAGCTTGATATGTTCACGAATGAAGTGATGGCGAATATCAATATGCTTGGTTTTGCTATGTTGCACTGGGTTGAGGGAAATCTTGATAGAACTTTGATTGTCACATAGAAGAGGCACTTTGTCACAAGTGACACCGTAATCCTTTAATGTTTGCCTCATCCATAGCAATTGTGCACAACAACTTGCAGCTGCCACATACTCAACTGCGGTGGATGATAGAGAGACGCAATTATGCTTCTTTGAAGACCAACTTACCAGTGAGCGACCAAGGAATTGGCATCCTCCAGAAGTTGACTTCCTCTCCACACAATCTCCTGCCCAATCTGAGTCAGAATAGCCTACTAGGTTGAAGTTTGCTCCTTTGGGATACCATAGGCCAAAGTTTGGGGTATGAGCCAAATATCGAAAGATTCGCTTAACAACCATATAATGACTTTCTTTTGGTGCGGCTTGAAACCGTGCACATATCCCTACACTCAACATAATATCTGGTCTAGATGCACAAAGGTAAAGGAGGGATCCAATCATGGAGCGATATACCTTTTGATCCACTGCTTTACCATTGGGATCACTGTCAAGCTTGCATCTTGTTGGCATGGGGAACTTGACCGGTTTGACATCTTCAAGCTCGAACCGTTTGAGCATGTCTTGAGTGTACTTGGCTTGTTTGATGAAGGTCCCTTCTAGGCCTTGTTTAATCTCGAACCCGAGGAAGAACTTCAACTCTCCCATCATGGACATCTCAAATTTCTCAGTCATTAGTGCAGCAAATTCTTCATTGGAGGAAATGTTAGGAGAGCCAAAGATAATATCATCAACATATAGTTGGCATATGAACAAATCCCCTTTAACCCTCTTAGTAAAAAGAGTGGGATCTATTTTCCCAATTTCAAACCCACGATCTTGTAACAACTCAGTAAGATACTCATACCATGCACGTGGGGCTTGTTTAAGGCCATAGAGTGCCTTATTAAGTTTGTACACATGATTGGGGAGCTTGGGATGTTCGAATCCCGGGGGTTGTTTGACATAGACCAACTCATTTAAAGGACTATTAAGAAAGGCACTTTTCACATCCATTTGTTGTAATTTGAAGATATGATGAGAAGCAAATGCAAGCAATATGTGAATAGATTCTAGACGAGCAACAGGGGCAAAGGTTTCACCGTAGTCGATACCCTCGACTTGGGAGTAGCCTTGAGCCACCAATCTTGCCTTGTTTCGAATCACAATCCCATTGGCATCTTGCTTGTTCTTGAATATCCATTTGGTCCCGATGACATTATGTTCCTCTGTTGGCCTTGGCACTAAATCCTAGACTTGGTTATGCTCGAAGTTGTTAAGTTCTTCATGCATGGCCATGAGCCAATCCTCATCATCGAGCGCTTCCTGTACCTGTTGAGGTTCACAATAAGAAACAAACGCGTGATGCTCACAATAATTCCAAATCTGTTGATGGGTGGATACTCCCCTTTTTAAACTGCCAAGTACATTCTTCATAAGATGTGACTTGACTCTCAGCTTGTTCGCAATCTTGTCTGCTCGACGCTCCAAGAGTTCTTCATTGGATAACTGGGGAGCATCGACTTGTTTACTTTGCTTTCCCTTGCGTCTTGAGCCTCCCTTGTCACCGGCTGTTGGTGCTACCGAAGGGAATTGTGAGACAGTATCCTGATCATCTTGACTTTCGACTTGAGCAGGTTCACTTGTTTGTTCTTGTATTTGTGGTTGCTCTTGATCTTGATCTTGTGCTTCTACTTGGTCTGGATCTCGTGGTAGCACTTGATCTTGATCATGAGCAGGTTCAGAGCCTTGGGTGTGTGCTTGAATATCATGGGACACATCATCATTGTTGGGAAATTTATCTTGACCTTGAGCTTGTTCATTTTGTTGAGAGTCTTCTCTTTGTTCATCGGAAGCGTGTGGGGCTTGTGGAGGTGAAGGCTCCATTTGAGTAGAGCGTTGTCCTTCTCGTTCGGCCACAAGGGGTTCCTCAACGGGGAGTATTTGACCAATCCCCATTCTTCTTATGGCTTGGGGAGGAATTTCATCACCTACATCACAAAGACCACTTTGCTCCACTTGGGAGCCATTATTTTCATCAAACTCCACGTTACACGTCTCCTCAATGAGTCTAGTGGACTTGTTGAGGACACGGTAAGCATGAGAGTTTGTAGCATAACCAACAAAGATGCCCTCATGTGCTCTAGAATCAAATTTAGCTAAACGTGGACCTTTCTTGAGAATGAAACACTTACAACCGAATACCCAGAAGTACTTGAGATTGGGTTTGTTTCGAGTTAGAATCTCATATGGAGTCTTGTTCAAGCCTTTGCGGATGTAGAGCCGATTGGACGCATGACATGTTGTGTTGATGGCCTCTGCCCAAAAGTTATATGGAGATTTGAATTCCGCCATCATTGTTCTTGCAGCGTCTATCAAGGTCCGGTTCTTCCTTTCAGCCACGTCGTTTTGTTGATGGGTATATGGTGCTGAATATTGATGTTTTATTCCCTCATCACCTAGAAACTCATCCAAGGTGTATTTCTTGAACTCGGTGCCGTTGTTACTTCTAATCATCAAGATCTTTGCTTCATGTTGATGTTGAGCTTCATTAGCAAAGTTGATGACAGTTTGTTGAGTTTCACTCTTCCTTTTGAAGAAATATACCCAGGTGTATCTTGAGTAGTCGTCAACAATCACCAAGCAGTACTTTCTGCCTCCAAGACTATCCAATGATGGAGGGCCAAACACACCCATATGGAGGAGCTCCAATGGCCTCTTAGTGTAGATGAGAGACGTTGGACGATGAGCAGTTTCATGAATCTTTCCTTCAATGCAGGCACTGCAAGCACGATCTTTAGCAAAACTCACATTTGTTAGTCCACGAATATGGTCCCCTGTTAGAAGACTTTGCAAAGATCTCATATTGACATGAGCTAATTGGCGATGCCAAAGCGAGCCCACATGAACTTTAGCTATTAAACACGTCGCGGTCTTAGTGGGTCGCTTTGAGAAGTTCACCACATAAAGACCATTTTCGACATATCCAACATAGGATACTTTAAGAGTCTTGCTCCACAGGAGGACCACAGTATCAAGATTAAAGAATGTGGAAAAACCCATAATTGCAAGTTGACGAACCGAAAGTAAATTGTAGGCAAGTGACTCAACAAGCATGACCTTCTCAATAGATAACTCTTGAGAGACGACCACCTTACCAAATCCCAATACCTTTGACGAGGATGCATCGGTGAATTGGACATGGGTGGGCATAGATGGAGAAGGATGCACATCCACCACTAAGTCCTTGCTTCCGGTCATATGATTTGTTGCTCCACTATCGAGCAGCCATGACACCCCACCGGAAGCAAACTCCTGCAATAGATCAAGGCTTGGTTTTAGGTACCCATTTTTTAATGGGTCCTTTCATGTTAGAGACAAGGGTCTTAGGAACCCAGATGGCCCATTCAATGTACTCATAGTAGGAACCAACAAATCTGGCATAAACATGCCCATCACTAGCACGACATAAGACATAAGAAGAATTGAGTTTGTCGGCTGTGTTAGTAGGAATGGTTTTGCCCTTCTTGATGTTTCCATCATCCACCTTGATCCCGTTCACCTCCTGAGTCCCCTCGCCCTCTTTGACAAAGATGTCCATGAGGGTAGGAGATCGTTTGTTCCTGTTCCTCCTTTTACCTTCTGACTTGGAGGTAAGTCCAAGTCCCTCCTTTCCTACAACACCTTTTTGAGTGCTCAAGAGGTCGTTCAGGCTCTTCTCACCTTGTATGCATGCCACAAGGCCCTTCTCAAGTTTCTCCTTTAACTTGGCATTTTCCTCCACAAGATGTACATGCTCACAACAGGGATTAGTTGCACAAGCATTATCAATTAACACAAAGGAAGGACAAGTAGAGATCTCCTTGGTAAGCTTTGCTTGGAGTTGATCATGAGACTCTTTCAGAGAGAAATGAACACCTTTCAAGACCTTGTGGGCTTTGTCAAGTGTGTCAAACTCCACTTTGAGTCTGTCATGGCCAACCCCAAGAGCATACTTCTCATACTTAAGCATACAAGTAAGAACAATATCATGATCTAGTTTCTTTTGCATTTTAGCGCAGTCATCGTTATATGACTCCTCAAGAGCCAAACGAAGAGTGCGCTCCTTTTCTAGAGCAATAGATAATTCAACAATTTCATCAGCATAGTCACGACTGTGTCCCTGAAGCTCGGAGATGGTCTCCTCATGAGACTCAATGAGGTCATCGGCCTCACCCAGTTGTTCCAAGAGAGCAACAAAGTGCTTCTTGGATTCTCCCTTAATAGTGCACAGAAACTTGTCAAGATCATGCTCATTAAGTTCCCCAACATCACTATCATCAACACAATTTAACAATGAAGGAGCAGTAGCGATGTTGGTCTTAATGATGGGGGTTACCTGATTGATACCTTTTGCCATGAGGCACTTGGTGATGTGGTTCTCGTTGGGGGCGTTGAAGAGAGACACCTTCTGGGGAGAGGTAGTGGCAATAGCAACAGTTGCCGTTGCCACTGTATCGTCATCGTCGTCATCATCGGAAGGGTACTCTTCAAGGGCCACCATCCCTTTTGGGTGGGGTTTCTTCACAAAGTTGTTCTTGATTGGAAATGATTTGGTTTAGTCTCTGCGAATGCGCTTGCCCCCGTTGTCTTCCCTTTTCTCATAGGGACATTCGGCCACGAAGTGGCTCACGTTACCACAGTTATAACATGTCCTCACTCGTTGCTTGGGTTTGAACCCACTCGAGTTGTTCTTGGTGAAGGTGGGTCTTGAGTTCCTCTTGTTGCCCCAGAATTGCCTTGACGCAAGAGCCATGTGCTCATGATAGGCATACTTTGTGTCTTCAGGGCAGCTCTCCTCTTCCTCATCCTCTTCTTCTTCTTCGTCAAACATTGCTTTTTTGCTTTTAACGCAAGGTTGGGTGAAGTTGTATTTGAGTGAACACGAGCAAGTGCATTGTCAGCTGTTTCGTTCATGATTGACATTGCAATAAATTCATCCAACACCTCACTGGAAGACAAGGAGTGGAAGTCTGGTTGCTGACGAATGACAGATGACATGGCTTTGTTGAAAGGCATGATGGCTTTGAGAAACTTGCACTTGACCCATGTATCATCCACATCCTTGCTCCCATGATCCTTGAGTGCCACAGCAATAGCAGTCACCCTCCGATAGAGATCACGAGGGTCCTCGTCTTCCTTCATCACAAACTCATCGGCCTTATCAAGTATCACTTCATAGTTGGATCGTTGAATGCTTGAGCTTCCCTTGTACAACACCATAATATGCTCCCAACAATCCTTGGCCAAAGTGAAAGGACGCAAGTGAGGAAGATCTTCAGGTGGCACTGCGGACTGGAGAATAAACAAAGCGGAGTCAATGTATTGATTGTCTGCATCTTCTCTTGGAGTGAGGTTGCTTGGATCATGGGGATAATATCCTTGCTCGATGATTCTCCACAAATTTGTTGAGTTGTGATTCAAATGAGACTTAATAGAAAATACCCAGTTAGCAAAGTCACCTTTCACAAGCTTAGGAGGAGGACCAACAGGGTTAAGACGCGGTGTGGGAACGAATCCTACATAGACCATGGGGGTGGAACTGAGGCATAGGTTCCAGTCCCATCCTTTTCGTGAGATGAGGAAGGTCGCATACCTTTAGCCGCTTCCTTAGAGGAATTGGCCTCCGAATCGGTGATGGTGGGTTTAACCACTAATGCCAGTTTGGTGGACTTTTAAATCCCTCAATTAACTCTTTAAGCATGGTCTTGACTTCGTTCGTCAAGGACGTCTTGAGGGCGGCCATAGCCGTATTCAAGTCGTCCCTTGTGACCGAAGTCAAGTCCATGGCCTCGGGTTGCCCATGGGTAATTCCCTCTTCGCCTTCCATACTCTTCGGGTGGTGAAACCCTTAATAAAGAGACGTGGCTCTGATACCAATTGAAAGGATTGATATGGTTGACTAGAGGGGGGGTGAATAGGCAACGACCACTTTTTAATTAATCTTAGCAAGTTAGGGTAAACAACATACGGGTTCACAAATATAACAACAATGGGGTGAACCGTAATGAAGCTAACAACGAGAGATACTAAGACAAGTAAGAGATAGACAACAACATAAGCATTCACAAAGTAAAGGTTAGAGATAACCACAAGTGGAACCAATGAAGACGAGGATGTGTTACCGAAGTTCCTTCCCCTTGACACGAAGTACGTCTCCGTTGGAGCGGTGTGGAGGCACAATTCTCCCCAATAAGCCACTAAGGCCACCGTATTCTCCTCACGCCCTTGCACGATGCAAGGTACCGTGATTCCACTATAGGTGCCCTTGAAGGCGGCGACCGAACCTTTACAAACGAGGTTGGGGCAAACTCGACACAAAGCTTCGAGGCTCCCAACAAGACCACGAAGCTTCACCACAATGGAATGTGGCTTCGAGGTGACCTCAACCATCTAGGATGCTCAAACACCCAAGAGTAACAAGATCCGCAAGGGATTGGTGGGGGAATCAACTTTTATCTTGGTGCAAGTGTAGATCTAGGCCTTCTCAACCAATCCCTAAAGAATCAACATGTTTGATTGGCTAGGGAGAGAGATCGGGCACTTTTGAGCTTAGGGAGCAACAATGGAGCTTGGGAGGGTAAGAGATGAGGTTCCACAGCTAGAAGAACCCCTTATATAGTGGGGGGGAATACAACCGTTTTCCCACTCACACCCCGTGCCTAGCGGTACTACCGCTGGATGCAGCGGTACTACCGCTAGCACTCCAGCGGTACTACCGCTGGCTGCAGGGGTACTACCGCTGGGCCCATGGTAGTGCATAAGCACTACCACCGCCAAGAAAGTCTTCGCAAAAAGGTCCGTCCAAGTACAACCGCTAGGAAGGCGGTACTAAGCTCCTGGAGCGGTACTACCGCTGACCAGGGGCGGTACTACCGCCAGCTAGCGGTACTACCGCTGGCTGCAGCGGTACTACCGCTAGCACTCTAGCGGTACTACCGCTAGGCCGAGCGGTACTACCGCTGAGGGACCATTTGCAAAGAAGAGAGAAACACAAAGGCGGGAGCCACTCCAAAGTTGCCGGCAAGAGGGAAAAGAGGTGAAGTGTGCGCGTGCAAGATTGATTCCACCCAAACCTTTCCACTACGGTTCCCCTCTTAATAGTACGGCTTTCCTATGACTCAAATAAAGAGTATCGTAGAGAACACCGTGTTTCTGTTCCATGAAAGAGGGGGCGAGTCGTCTTGTGCCGTTGACGTGCGTTATCTAAAATCTTAACACACACGGTTAGTCCTTTGCGGTACTGTCATCAATCACCAAAGTTACTTAGACATAAAATATGCCCTAACACCGGTGGTGCCGGAACGCCGCCCGGGACATCATCGTGTGACGACGATCTACACCAACACCTCCGTCATCTTCACCAACACCTCCATCACCTTCCCCCATCTATATTCGGTGGTCCACTCTCCCGCAACCCGCTGTACCCTCTACTTGAACATGTTGCTTTATGCTTCGTATTATTATCCAATGATGTGTTGCCATCCTATGATGTCTGAGTAGATTTTTGTTGTCCTATCGGTGATTGATGAATTGATATGATTGGTTTAATTTGCTTGTGGTTATGTTGTTGTCCTTTTGCGCCCATCATATGAGCGCGCACGTGGATCACACCATAGGGTTAGTAGTATGTTAATAGGACTATGTATTCGAGGGCAAGGGTGACAGAAGCTTCAGCCTAGCATAGAAATTGATGCATGCGGGATTGAAGGGGGACCAATATATCTTATTGCTATGGTTGGGTTTTACCTTAATGAATGTTAGTAGTTGCGAATGCTTTCTAATAGTCCCAATCATAAGTGCATAGAATTCCAAGTAAGGTATGAGCTGCTAGCAGTGGCCTCTCCCACATAAAACTTGCTATCGCTCTAGTAACGTAGTCAATTGCTTAGGGACAATTCCGCAACTCCTACCACCACTTTTCCACACTTGTTAAACTAACGTAATTATTTCTTTATCTAACCAGCCCCTAGTTTTTATTTACGTGTTCTTTCTTTTCTTGCAAACCTATCATATCACACCTACAAAGTACTTCTAGTTTCATACTTGTTCTAGGTAAAGCGAACATAAAGTGTGCGTAGAGCTGTATCGGTGGTCGATAGAACTTGAGGGAATATTTGTCCTACCTTTAGCTCCCCATTGGGTTCGACACTCTTACTTATTGAGAAAGGCTACAATTGATCCCCTTTACTTTTGGGTTATCACGTATCTAGTTTTCCAAACACTTTTGTTGTGGTTTTGACCTCTAATGTGCATGATTTGAATGAAACTAACCCAGATTAACGTTGTTTTCAGCAGAACTACCTTGGTGTTATTTTTGGGCAGAAATAGAAGTTCTCGGAATTGAACAATACTTTTTGTGAATTATTTTTGGTATTTATGGTGAATTATGGAGCAAAGAACTGCGGGAGAAACGCTGCCACGGGGCCACAAGCCAATAGCCCCCCCCCACCAACCCCCAGGTCGCGCCTTGATGGCTTATGGGGCCCACGTGGCTCCTCCGACCCTAAATGTAGTCCTATCAAATCACATCTTCATAAAAAAATGGGAGATAAGTTTTCATCACATTTTACGAGACAGAGCCACCACCACATCTTGTTCTTACTCAAGAGGGCTGATCTGGAGTTTGTTTGGGGCTTCGGAGAGGGGGATTCGCTGTCGTCGTCATCACCAAACCTTATCCATCAACATCGCCATGATGCTCACCACCGGGAGTGAGTAATTCCTTTGTAGTCTTGCTGAACGGTGGTGGGATTTATCATGGTTTTGCTACAACAGATGTCCTCATGAACGGACTTAGTGGTGAGGCTATCATCGCGGTGTGGCGACTCGAAGGGGTTGATTGGGTACGAGAGACGGATTTACCTAGGTTCGGACCCTCCAATGGAGATAAACGCCTACGTCTTGATTTTGTGTTTATATTGATGGGGATCTCGATTACTAGGATGCAGAATCGCAAACCTAGTTCTTGATACTTTTTACTTGATCTTTATAAATCGAGGGCTCTCCTTTATATATAGGTAGAGGCCTCGAGTTTACAACAGAGTCCGGGCCAAATAAACGGCCGTGACTTACTACAATTCTATGTTATCTTACTCCCTAAGTTAGAAAAGCTTCTGGCGTATTCTGCCTTCTCGGCCTTGAGTCGCCATCTTCCGGTGTTAGGCTGCAAGGCGACTTATTCGTTAAGTATGTCGGACAATCTTATTGTTCCTTCTTTACAGCTTGATTCGGCCCATAGCCGGGTTATATCCCCAACATTAGGCCCCAGGTTGACTTGAATTTATTCATGTCAAGCTATCTTGATCAAACAATGAGCCGACAATCTTTTGCCTCTTATCTGTTGAAAAAAAGCACGTGAGGCTATTTCTTCTTTTCTGATACTGAACATCTTCACAGTCTTCAGTGATATGATGACATCAGGCTGACTGTTGTCGTCCAGGTTAGCATGGCGATTCTTTTTGAAAACAACACTAAACCTGGTATGGTGCTAAAATCTAGGCACAAAATCAGCCGCTCATTTCCTGCGACCGTTCTGTTTCGGCCTCTCCTCCTTTTTCCTTTAAAGAGGTGGGCAACTCCCGTGTGATATCCTTTCTTGTCTTATTCTTCCTCACACTCTTCCCCATTGCTACGCGCAACATATCTTCGAGAACAACAACCAGACCTTCTCGAGCATGCCACTTGCATATTAGATCTTCTTCATCTTTGCCGGACTACACACAATCGCCATCTATCTCCTTCGACAGGAAATAGGTACGTATTTTCCTCTTTTGAGGGTGTGTAGATTTGTCAGCATGTTCTACCGATGTTCATATTGCGTTCTTCAAGTCTCCGAAGAACCACCCCATAGATCCACAAATCTCTCTTCATTGGTGCTTCCCCTCGCCTATCGCAGTCTTCTCATACATCTTTTATTGAATAGATCAAGAATGAACCACTTTAGGAGACCCTTGTATGAACACTGCGAGTTTTGGTTACTCCCCCTTTTTTAGAACATAATCCCCCCCATTTTCTGCTTATACTTAGATCCATCACGAGCAAAGCCACTTATCGCAGCTTGTTTATGAGAAATTTTTCCTGCTAAGTCCCTCATGAAAATTCTTTCCTCGTTTCTTCCTGCTTACACACCAAGTTCTAACATCGACAGGCTTAAGATACTACTTGGTAACAGTTTTGGCGACTCCACTGTTCTTTAAAAAAATAGAAATCAGTAGGCCGCTCGTGTCATGTACTTTAGTTTATTCTTGCTTAATTTTCTTTGTAGCCATCTCAAACCAAAAATGGCTCCCAAGAACTCCAAGGCTTGCAGCCAGGCCACGTCTCAAGAGTCAAAGCTACTTAGGAAAACCTGGTGAATCAAGGATTTTTGCCGCCTCCAGGAGATATAAGTTGGCGGGCTCCTAAAGAAGAATGTTATCCGCAACCTAGGGGAGGGGAAGTTGTCATTTTCACTGATCATTTGTGGAGAGGCTTTCGCCATCCTGAATCAAAATTCTTTAGGGATCTCCTGCACTTCTTCAATCTCAGTCCCCAAGATATTGCCCCCAATTCCATGACAAATCTATGCCAATTTCAAGTTATGTGCGAGGTATATCTCCAAATTGAGCTGTCAGTGACTCTACTCAGGGAGTTCTTCTAGGCCAGCCGCAAGACTGAAATAGAAAAAGGTCCTTCTTGTGAACTTGGCGGAATCTCCTTCCAGAAGAGGAAAAACAACATGTTCCCTGAATCAAAATTTGTGAGTCATCCAAAGGGATGGAATAAGACATGTTTTTAATGCAAGAATAGCTCTCCCGCAGATGAAAAGCCAGCATCGGGCTACAGATTAGAGAGGGTCAGTAATAATGTAGTGCTCCCGGGTTGGCCGATAGAGGAGGAGAATGATGAAATAGCCCTTGTTCATACAAAGCTGAGGGCCTTGGTTGCCCATGGTCTTACTGGGATTGATTTGATTCGCTGCTGGTTAAGATGGATAATCCAACCCGTCGACATAAGGCATGGCTTAATGTGTGAGTATTCATGCGACTCATCTGACATTCACTGCTTCTCCACTGAGGATCTTTCTGATAATGCCCTTAACAAAGAAACAAAGAAATTCTTCTCAAACTCGAAAGGGAGGTGCAGTATGAGTGGTTTGTGCCCGTTTTATGAGCTGAATCCTCCTTCATCGGTATTGATCCTTTCTCCTTTATGTATATTTTGTTCCTTTGCTAAATTTATCTTAACCCACCATCTTCATCATATTCTTGTGTTTGCAAAAGGGTTCTAGCTTTTCAAAAGTCACACCTCAAATGTTTGTTCCTTCTATGAGCCACGGGAACGATCCGGCTCATGGTGACTCAGCTCTTGTTTCATCTTCACAAGAACAATTTGAGGTAGAACTTGACTCACTTGGATGCTTGTTTACTGATCTTGCTAACATGCCTTCTCCTCAGGGATACTCTGAAGCTACCAAAGCCGACGACGTTGAGGTAATTCCAATTTCTTCCAGTTATTTAGAAAATTTTATTGCAAGAAGGACCAGGCAAGCCCTCCGGAAAGTAAAGATGTCGAATCACGCCGCTCATTTAGCTACCAATTTTCTCTTGAAGAAAGCACACCTTGTTGGTCAATCCAAACGCAAGACCAGGAGTGACGTGGGCGCGTTGGGCCCAGGCCTATCAAATGCTCCATCAGCTCACAAGCCTCGTGTCGAGGTAATAATTTTTCCAGCTCTTATTTTCAAGCTGGTATTTCTTCTTTAAAGTAAGCTCTCAATCTTCAACATTTCTTAAATTCTGGAATCTTCCCCATCTTTGGGCGCCTCATCGGCAACTCAAGTTATCATTTTCGACATCAATCATCGGTAAGTTTTTGATCATCACTTGATTGTGTGTCTTATATTTCTTAATATACTACTTGACTTCTGATTTGTGTAGGGCCAAGGCTATTTTATCCACTCGCGTTACCAGGTCTAGTTCTGGTGTTGAGAAGCAAAATATTTTGGATTCTCAAATCGAAAAGACAGCTGCAGAAGTTGACAGTCCTCAAGAACATATTCCGAATGCTTCGATCCATTCGGCAACCGTTGCTGAAATGACCTCAATGGATGAGCCAGTTTTGATGGACGAACGAGTAAAAACTATAGACCCCTTAAATCTTCCTTGTGCTAATCTGACAAATCCAGCTCAAGATCCTAGCTCGGTGACTCATGTGGATGATCCCAATCCACCGGCCGAAGAGAGTGATCCAGAGGTTGTTTTGGTTAAGGAACAATTTTGAGCTCCCGTTGCTTCCACCACTCTTGCCAAGATTGTGGCTAAGGAAGTGATAGTAAGTCTTGACAAAGAGAAAAACCAGTTGGAGCTTCCAAATATATCTTTGGTGGGTGTTGAAGATGTCCACCAGCAATACTTGACCCGGTTACCTGAAAACCGGGATACTAAAGCCGATATGATTCACACTCTTAAGGAAAATACGAGGTAAAGACACATGTTTACCTGTTCCCAATATCAATTACAGTCTCTCTTTTCTATATATCGCTTGTAGCCCCCAAATATGATATACTTGGCAACCGCCACTTATTTTTTTAACATGGAAGATACTGCTACTTCTCAAACAACAGCGCCAGAAATTGACACGTTGACGGAGACTTGCTTGCGTTGGCTTTTCCCTTGAAGAGGAAAGGGTGATGCAGCACAGGAGCAGTAAGTATTTCCCTCAGTTTGAGAACCAAGGTATCAATCCAGTAGGAGAATCTCGTCAAGTCCAGAGTACCTGCGCAAACACAAAAGAGCTTGCACCCAACGCTATAAAGGGGTTGTCAATCCCTTCAAGATTGTTTGCAAAGTGAGATCTGAAGGCGAAAAGTGCAACGAAGTAAAAAGTGTAAGGCTGAAAGTATGGTGTGGAGTAGACCCTGGGGGCAATAGTGTTCACTAGAGGCTTCTCTCAAAATAGCAAGTATTACGGTGGGTGAACAAATTACTGTCGAGCAATTGATAGAACCGCGCAAAGTCATGGCGATATCTAAGGCAATGATCATACATATAGGCATCACGTCCGAGACAAGTAGACCGATACTTTCTGCATCTACTACTATTACTCCACACATCGAACGCAATCCAGCATGCATCTAGTGTATTGAGTTCATGACGAACAGAGTAACGCCTTAAGCAAGATGACATGATGTAGAGGGATAATCCCAAACCAATGATGAAAACCCCATCTTTTTACCCTTGATGGCAACAACACGATACGTGCCTCGCTACCCCTTCTGTCACTGGGTGAGGTCACCGCACGGTATGAACCCAAAACCAAGCACTTCTCCCCATTGCAAGAATCATAGATCTAGTTGGCCAGACAAAACCCACAACTCGAAGAGAATTACAAGGATATGAAATCATGCATAAGAGAGATCAGAAGAAACTCAAATAAGATTCATAGATAATCTGATCATAAATCCACAATTCATCGGATCTCGACAAACACACCGCAAAATAAGATTACATCGGATAGATCTTCATGAAGATCATGGAGAACTTTGTATTGAAGATCCAAGAGAGAGAAGAAGCCATTTACCTACTAGCTATGGACCCGTAGTTCTATGGTGAACTACTCACGCATCATCGGAGAGGTCATGGTGTTGATGAAGAAGCCCTCCGTGTCCGAATCCCCCCTCCGGCAGGGCACCAGAACGTGCCCCAGATGGGATCTTGCGGAGACACAAGCTTGCGGCGGCGGAAAAGTACTTTCGACGATCTCCTGATTTTTTGTGGAATTTTTGGGGATATATAGGCGCAAACCCTAGGTCAAAGGAGGTCCAGGGGGCCCACAAGCCTGTGGGCCGCAGCCTCCCCCTGACCGTGGGGTGAGGGCTCGTGGGGCCCCTGGGGCCCCCTGCCTTGGCTCTCAAGTCTCCTGATCTTCTTCCGTTACGGAAAAAATCTTTTCAGGGATTTTATTCCGTTTGGACTCCGTTTCAAAATCTCCTCTGAAAGGGGTCAAAAACATGGAAAAAACAGGAACTGGCACTTGGCACTGAGTTAATAAGTTAGTCCCAAAAAATATATAAAAGGCATGCAAAACATCCCAAGTTTGACAAGATAATAGCATGAAAACATCAAAAATTATAGATACATTGGAGACGTATCGAGCATCCCCAAGCTTAACTCCTGCTCGTCCTCGAGTAGGGAAGTGATAAAGAATGAATTATTGATGTGGAATACTACCTAGCATAGTTTTCCTTTGCAACTTCTTTCACGTGACATGAATGTTCAGATCCGTAAGATTCAAAACAATAGTTTGCTATTGACATGAAAACAATAATACTTCAAGCAAACTAGCAAAGTAATCATGAACTTTCAAAATAACAAGGCCAAAGGAAGTTATCCCTACAAAATCATATAGTCTGGCTATGCTCCATCATCCTCACACAACTGATGTAAATCCTGCACAACCCCGGTATTGGCCAAGTAATTGTTTTCGCACTCTTACTTTCTCAAACTTTTTATAACTATCACGCAATACATGAGCGCGAGCCATGGATATAGCACTATAGGTGGTATAGAGTGTGGTGGTGGTTGTGAGACAAAAAGGAGGAGATGGTCACATTGACTCGGCGTATCAAAAGGCTATGGAGATGCCCATTAATAGATATCAATGTGAATGAGTAGGGATTGCCATACAATGGATGCACTAGAGCTATAAGTATGTGAAAGCTCAAAAGGAAAACTAGTGGGTGTGCATCGAACTTGCTTGCTCATGAAGACCTAGGGCAATTTTGAGGAAGCCCATCATTGGAATATACAAGCCAAGTTATATAATGAAGATTCCCACTAGCATATGGTAGGGACAAAGCAAGAAGCTCTCAATCATGAAGAACATGGCGCTATTATGAAGCACAAGTGTGGAAAAAGATAGTAGCATTGTCCCTTCTCTGTTCTTCTCTCTTTTCTTTTTTTCATTTGGGCTCTTAGGCCTCTCTTTTTTTCTTTTCTTTTCTCTTTTTTTTATTTGGGCACTTTGGCCTCTCTTTTTTTATTTCCTCACATGGGACAATGCTCTAATAATGATGATCATCACACTTTTATTTACTCACAGCTCAAAGCTCAAAATGATGATGACTCTATAGGAAATGCCTCCAGCAGTGTACTAGGATGTGCAACGATCTAGCATGGCGTATGATGTTGAAACATATCGCTAGCTATCTTACGATCATGCAATGGCAATATGAGAGTGAAGCACAAGTCATGAGACGGAACGGTGGGATTTGCATCGCAATATATCTCGGAATGGCTATGAAAATGCCATAGTAGGTAGGTATGGTGGTTGTTTTGAGAAAGGCATATGGTGGGTTTGTGCACCGGCGATAATTGCGCGGCACTAGAGAGGATAGCAATGGTGGAAGGTGAAAGTGCATCTATACCATGGACTCACATTAGTCATGAAGAACTCACATACTTTTTGCAAAAGTTTTTATTAGTGATCGAAACAAAGTGCTAAACGCATACTCCGATGGGAAGGGTTGGTAGGTGTTAACCATTGCGCGATCCCGACCTCAACACAAAGGATGAAAATCAATAGATCAATTATGCTACGACTTCCTAACATTGCGGTTCACCATACGTGCATGCTACGGGAATCACTAACTTCAACAGAAGTATTTCTAGATTCACAACACCTTACTAACATAACTCTTAATTGAGAGGAATCAAGACTTCTCTTTCTACTCAATGCACATGAAGATGGAGGTTTTTGCATCCTCTTTGGGTACCTATCACATTTGGGACTACTTTCATAGCATAAGCCAACTACCAAGTCACGCACCGTCGTGCTCTAAAAGATATAAGTGAAGCACACAGAGCAAAAGTATCTAGCTCAAAAGATATAAGTGAAGCACTCTGAGCATTCTAGCAAAAATCACGATGAGTGCATGTCTGTCTCTCAAAAAGGTGTTCAGCAAGGATGATTGTGACACAACAAAAAGAAAATATTCCTACGATACAAGACGCTCCAAGCAAAACACATATCATGTGGTGAATAAAAATATAGCTCCAAGTAATGTTACCGATGGTTTGAAGACGAAAGAGGGGATACCTTCCCGGGGCATCCTCCAGCTTAGGCTTTTGGTGTCCTTGAATTTGGCTTGGGATGCCTTGGGCATCCCCAAGCTTGAGCTCTTTCCACTCCTTATCTCTTTGTCCATGAGAACATCACCCAAAACTTGAAAACTTTACAAAACAAAACTTAAACAGAAACTCGTGATAACATTAGCACAAGAAAACAAACTACCACTTCTTTTGGTACTGTAGCAAACTTGAATTATATCTATATTCGCTCTCAAGTCTCCTGATCTTCTTCCATTACGGAAAAAATCTTTTCGGAGATTTTATTCCATTTGGACTCCGTTTCAAAATCTCCTCTGAAAGGGGTCAAAAACATGGAAAAAAAGGAAATGGCACTTGGCACTGAGTTAATAAGTTAGTCCCAAAAAATATATAAAAGGCATGCAAAACATCCAAAGTTTGACAAGATAATAGCATGAAACCATCAAAAATTAAATATACGTTGGAGACGTATCAGATACCAATAACTCTTGGTTGTAACATTTACAGGAAGGGTGTACCTCCAAAAATAGTTGATCTCTGATTTTCACTGTGAGCCCTGGCACCACTGCAAATCCCTTCTTCCCTCTGTGAAGGGACTTACTATTTACTTTTATGTTATCTTATTTCTACAATGACTCATCACCTTCTCAAATAAGTAACAAACCTGAGAGCAGTGATGTCATCCTCATGCATTGTGTCTAGTAAATGTTATTTGCATCATTAATGGACTCCTCTACCATGAATTACAATGTCTAGTCGCTCCTTGTACTTTGGAGGTGCTCCGCATTTATGTTTTGCGGTCTCAGAAAGGGCTAGTGAGATACCACTCGTGTCATATTATATCATGATTGTTTTGACAAAGTGTTGGCGTTTTAGTTATCTTATTATTGATTGCTAGTTGATTATGCCATTGATATGAGCTAATATAGTTTCTAAGGGTTATTGCCAATATTATTATTCATGATTTATGTTGAAAACCTGGGTGCTCCCTAACCGTGTATATGTAAACAAGATCAGAAGAGTTTGTAAAAGTTTTTCTTTATCACTTTCAGTTTGCCAACTAAATTACTTGGGGGTCAAGAAATGTGTTAAGCTTGGGGGAGTACATACGTCTCCATCGTATCTACATTTCCTAACGCTTTTGCTCTTGTTTTGGACTCTAATATGCATGATTTGAATGAAACTAACCAGGACTCACGATGTTTTCAGCAGAACTACGATGGTGTTGTTTTTGTGTAGAAATAAAAGTTCTAGGAATTGGATGAAACTTTCTAGGGATTTTTTATTCAATAAAAGAAAAATACTTGAACCAAGACCCACTAGAGGGGGCAGGCGCCCACTAGGCACCAGGGCACGCCACCCCCTAGCGCACCCTGGTGGGAAGTGGGGCCCTCGGGGCTCTGCTGACCCTAACTCCACCACTATAAATTACTATTTTTGGAGAAAAAAATAAGAGAGGAAGTTTCATCGTGTTTCACGATATGGAACTGCTGCCACCTCGTGTTTTTCATCGGGAGGCCAGATCCGGAGTCTGTTTGGGGCTCCGAAGAGGGGAATCTTCGGTCTTCGTCATCACCAACCCTCCTTCATCTCCAATTACATGATGCTCCCCACCCAAAGTGAGTAATTCCTTCGTAGGCTAGTTGGTTCGTGAGGAGTTGGATGACATTCATCATGTATTCGAGTTAGTTTTGTTAGAACTTGATCCCTAGTATCCATTATGTTATAAGATTGGTGTTGATATGACTTTGCCATGCTTAATGCTTGTCACTAGGGCCCGAATGCCATGATTTCAGATCTGAATCATTTATGTTTTCACCATTATATCCATGTTCTTGATCCGATCTTGCAAGTTATATGCACCTACTACGTGTTAGGATCCGCATACCCCAAAGTGTTAATAATTGGGATTCTTTTCGGTGATTACCGTAGTATGAGGAGTTCATGTATTCACTTTGTGTTAATGCATTGGTCTGCATCTCTATTAAAAGGACGCCTTAATATCCCTTAGCTTCCTTATGGACCCTGCTGCCCGGGAGGGTAGGAAAAAATATGTCATGCAAGTTCTTTTCCATAAGCCCGTATGACTATTTACGGAATACATGCCTACAGTATATCGATGAACGGGAGGCAGTTATGTGTCTCCCTAGATTATGACTGATACATGATGAATATTATCCAACATTGTCACCGATCCAATTCCTACGAGTTTTCCACATACTATTATTGCTAAGTTAATACTATTGATGTTGTTGTTACAACTGATATCACTGTTATCATTACTATTGCTACTATTATATTATAGTGCTACTGATCACTATGTTGCAGATACTAAATCTCCAAGTGTGGTTGAATTGACAACGCAGATGATAATACATGCAAATATTCTTTGGCTCCCGTTGTGTCAAATCTATAAATTTGGGTTGAATACTCTATCCTTGAAAACTATTGCGATCCCATATACTTGTGGGTTCTCATGGCCCCACAAGCCATCATGGCGCGGCGTCGGGAGCACCCTATTGGTTTGTGGCCCACACGTGCTTCTCCTTGCTGTTATTTTCATGCCAAAAATTCTATTATATTCCAGAAAACTTCATGTTAAAATTTTGTAGCAATATGAGCATTTTTATTTTTGGGTCATTTTTTATTGCACGTGAAAAATCAGAAAAAACAGGAAAAGTCAAACTAATTTCTCTTTCTTAACTAATAATAATAGAGAACAAACTTTTGATACACAAAGTTGTAAATACTCAATTCATCAATCACATATCTTTCGAGTCTTATTAACAATCGTTTAATAAGGTTGAACAAGTCTTACTAATAATAATTTCTAATTAATCTGAAACCAAAGAATTTTTGTATATATCACTAGGTTACCTCAATGGGGATTTGCATCTCCCCAACAGTAATATTATAGTATTTCTTTTTCTTGGCAGTAGGTAGAGGGATTCTAAAATCTCCAATGATGACCGTGGGAATAGACACAATGACATTAATATTGTTAACCAAGGTTTGCTTCTTCAGAAAATGCATAGTATGTTGCTTGCTATTAACATGAAAAGTGATCTTGTTTTTGTTGCAATCAATAATAGCCCCTATAATATTTAGAAAGGGTCTACCAAGGATTATCGACATATTGTCATACTCGGCCATATCAAGAATAACAAAGTCTGTTAAGATAGTAACATTTGCAGCCACAAAGGGAATGTTCTCACAAATTCCAATAGGTAAATTAGTGGATTTATCAGCCATTTACAAAGATATCTCAGTGGTGTAAGCTTATTCAATTCAAGTCTTTTATAAAGGGATAAATGCATAACACTAACACCGGCTCCTAGATCACATAAAACAGTTTTAACATAATTTCTTTTAAGAGAGCAAGGTAGTGTGGATATACCCGAATCTCCCAACTTCTTAGGTACTCCACCATCAAAAGAATAATTAGAAAGCATGGTAGCAATTTCAGTTTCGGGTATATTAATTTTATTGGTAAAAATGTCCTTCATATACTTAGCATACGGAGGCATTTTCAATATATTAGTCAAGCGAGTGCGCAAAAATACACGTCTAATCATTTCAGCAAAGCGTTCAAAATCTTCATCGTCCCTACTTTTAGAAGGCTTTTGAGGGAATGGCATGGGTTTTTGAACCAATGGTTCTCTTTCCCTTCCATGTTTTCTAGCAACGAAGTCTCATATCATAACGTTTATTTTTAGGAGGTGGGTTATCAAGAGCCTCAGGAGGTTCTATCTCCACATCATTATCATGTTCTTTATTACTATGTGGTGGAAGATCTACATGCACCTTATTACTTTCATCTACATTTACATTCTCACTAGGTGCATGTTCACTACCGGATCGTGTCTCAGCATCAGAAATAGAAACATCATTGTGATTCTCAACAGGTTTTTCTATAACAGGTTTACTAGAAGCAGGCAAAGTCATATCATCTTTCTTTTTCTTTTTCCTATTAGGTAAAGTAGGTGCATCATCATTTATCCTCTCAGAATCTTGTTCAATTCTTTTAGGGTGACCTTCAGGATAAAAACGCTCTTGAGTCATTCTACCTCCTCTAGTCACTACTCTAACATCATGATCATTAATATTATTATTCATTTTGGTAAGCAAATCATTTTGTGACTTAGCTACTTGATCTAGTTGGGTGTGAACTATAGAGGCATGTTTACCTAGACCTTTCACATCATTAGCAATTCTAAACATCAAGTCACTTATGTGGTCTATCATCATGGCATTATTTTTCAATTGATCCTTAACATAGTTATTAAAGTGCTCTTGCTTAACAACGTAATTATCAAATCCATTCATGCATTGATAAAGAGTCTTAGCATATGGTATATCTTTTTCATGAAAGGAACGCAGAGAGTTTACCTCTACTACATGTGTCGGGGTATCAAGTCCATGTATTTCTTCAATCGTTGGTAATTTCTTGACATCCTCAATTTTAATACTCCCTCCGGTCCTTTTTTGTCTGTGTTATGAAAAAATTGGTTTTTCCCGCAATGCTCTGCGTGTTGGCTTTTTTTGGCTTCTGTTTCCAGCTATGCCCCTGCTGTCGAGGCGATCGCATGCATGCGTGCAGTACTCGCATCGCTCTTTCTCCAACGTCATTCGCATCTTCCCAAGGCAGTCGCTTACCTCTTCTTCTCCTTCCCATCCTCCCCAGCAGACTACTCCACATCCCCTCGTCTCTTCTTCTCTTCACTTTCACTTCTTACTCCACATCCCCTCTCCATGGATGAAATCCACCCATCATGGTTCTGGGAGGACAGCCAACCTCTAGAGGACAGGCAGCCCCTGAATGATAGCTTGATTGCGAAGGACAGCTTGCTCGAGGTGGACGACGGTGAGCTCGCGTACGGTGGCGTGGTCCGCTCACAGAGGGTCGTGCGGTCGTGCTCGGCGGCGTGTTCCTGACAGGCGTTGTGCTCGCACACAATGGTGTGTTCCCAGAAGGCGGCGCACATGCGGACGGTGGCATGCTTCCGCTGGCGGACGGCGACGCACTCGTGCAAGGTGGCCTGCTCCCGCTGGCGGATGGCGACGCATTCATTGACGACGGAGTGCACGGGGGCGTGCTCCTACTGGCAGATGGCGACACACTCGTGCAAGGAGGTGCGTTTGTGGACTATAGCATGGTGGCGTCCAGACGCTTGAGGAGGTGCTACATGCACTGGCCGAGTGTGGCTACTGCTTCTTCTGCTGGAGGTGTCCTCATCATGCACGCGGCCAGTGCGGCTCAGACCAGCACCGGCACTGTCGCCTTCAGCGTCCGACGTCATGCACCCGATCTGTGCGGCTCAGACCAGCGTCAGCGCTTCCCCCTTGCACCTCCACGTCCGCGAGCTGGCTGCTGTTGCCGTTGCCACCGCTTCCGCCTGCGTCCTCCGTGCCGTGCGAAGCATCGTTGCTGCCGCTTCCGCGTCCGCCATTGTTTTGCTCGGCGGCTTCGTTTTCTGTTGTTGAAAAGCGATCAAACATAGCACAAAAACCTGGAGTAAAATCAAACAAGAGAATCGGCTCATACCACCGTCACTCTCCTCGAATACGTAGAAGTAGTTCATGTCCTCGGCATGGCCATCATATTGATCCTCCACCTCGTCCCAGTTGATGGTCGAATTGAGGTTGAAACCAGCCACTGCATTCACGTGGCAAGAGAGAGACAAGAGCAAATAAAGTGAGGAGGGAACTTTTGAGTTTCTGCCATGGCGGTAATCTAAATTTTCAGCTTCTAATCTATTGTGGGTTGTTTATTCTTGGAGGGAGTTGAAAATTTTGGCGAAAAGGTTTCATCTGCTCAAATTGTTTTGGCGGTAAACGAATTGCTTTTGCTCCAACTCCACGAGTTTTAAGCGCCGCCAGTGTTCTTCCTGCTCTTAGGCCATGCAATGGGTGAGATAATGGATTGCAGGGAGCGAGGGGCACCATAATGATACGCATGCATGCAGACCGGAAGAGAGAAGCGCATGCATAGAGATGGAGGGGAGAGAGACGCTCATGCAGAGAGATGGAGAGAGTGGGCGCGAGAATATATGAGTGCGGGCCAATCGTTTGCATGCACGGATTAACTGCCTAATGTCTCCTCTGTAGCAATTCACGGGCAAAATAGTCCAAATTTTGCTGAGTGCTCCTCTCATTGTTATCCGGGTTGGAGCTAAAACGCAAACAAAAAAGGAACGGAGGGAGTACCTTTCTCTTTCATAGATCTTTTTTTGCTTCTTGCATACCTTCGGGGTTGAGGAATAGAATACCTCTCTTCTTTTGAATAGGTTCCTACAGTGGTTCAGGGAGTGTCCAGTCATCAGCATTTTGCAATATATTATTTAATAACTCTTCATCTTGTACAACGTTTCTTTCCCTGAAAACACAACCAACACAACTATCTGGGAAATCCCTACAAGCATTTGTTAGTCCATTATTAAAGATATCAAGAATTGCATTCTTCTTAAGAGGTTAATCAGGTAGAGCTCTAAGTAACATGAGAAGTCTCCCGCAAGCTTGAGGGTGATTCTCTTCTTTAATTTGCAAAAAGTTAAGTATTTCCTGTAAAGCAGCTTGTTTCTTATGAGTAGGAAAATATTTTTAGGAAAATTAATAAATCATATATTGGGGACTATGCATACAACAAGAAAAAGAGAAAGGAACCATTCCTTGGCCTCACCTTTCAGCGACAAAGGAAAAAAAGCTTAAGGATATAATAGTAGCGTATATTTTCATGATTGGTAAACAAGGCAGCAATATCATTCGGTTTCATAATTTGTTCGGGAAAGTTTCAGACTCTACTATAGGAATCAGTTCAGGGTATATAGCGAATTCATAGTCCTTATCAGTGAAAAATATAGGAGAAGTAGCATCATCAAGTTCATGTGAGATATCATGACGATTAACAGGTGGTGGTCTAAGAAGCTAATTCAAAACAGTAGGTGAATCAAAAGCAGAGCTAGATGGCAGTTCCTTGCCTCCTCTCGTACGAGAGTGGGCGATCTTAGTTCGATTATCTTTCAGATTGTTCCTAGTTGCAATTAGATATCCTCAAGTCAACACAATAAATAATGTTATGCTCCCCGACAACGGCGCCAGAAAAAGGTCTTGATAACCCGCAAGTATAGGGGATCGCGACACACTTCATGGATAGTATTTCATGCTATTTATTGATTCAACACAAGGGGAGCCAAAGAATATTGATTGGCCTTGACAGTTGAGTTGTCAAATCAACCGCACCTGGGATATCTCTCTGCGGGAACGATTTAGTAGCACAGCAAATGATAGTAGTAACAATAATAGTTATATTGGCAATTTTGGTAATAGTGGTAACAGTAGCAATTGAGTAGCGGGTGTGATAGTAGCAGCAATAGTAGTAACTTAGCAAGATTCAGTATATGTAAAGCGTGGTCACGTGGATCGGTGATGGATAATGATTTAGATGACATTGATCATGTAACGGTTACATACTAGGGTGACACAGAACTAGCTCCAATTCATCAATATATTGTAGGCATATATTCTGCATATGGTCATATGCGCTTGCGATAAGAACTTGCATGACATATTTTGTCGTGCCCTCTCGTGGAAGCCAGGTCCTATTGGAAACTATGGGATATTAAGGTCTCCTTTTAATAAAGAACCAGAATAAAGCATTACCTGATGGTGAATACATGAACTCCTCAAACTATTACAATCACGGGAAAGAGTCCCAATTATTGTCACCTTGGGACATGCGGATCAAGACACGTAATTGGTGCATAGAACTTGCAAGATAGGATCCAAGTCAATCTTATATTCGTGAAACCATAATATGTTCACATCTGAAATCATGACACTTAGGCCCTAGTGACAAGCATTATGCATAGCAAAGTCATAACAACATCAATCTCAGAATATAGTGGATACTAGTGATCAAGCCCTATCAAACTTAACTTGATTACATGGTTAATCTCATCCAATCCCACCACCGTCCAGCAAGCCTATAAAGGAACTATTCACTCCTAGTGGTGAGCATCATGGTAGTGTTGATGGAGAAGGGTTGGTGATGACACTACTAGGAAAAGGCCTGCTAGTGGCGCACCTATTTTGGCTACTAATGACGCACTATAGGTGCACCACTAGCATCACGCCATTAGAAATTTTTACTAATGGCGCACCACAGGTGCACCATTAGTATCTGGTATACTAATGGCACATCAGGCAGTGCGCCATTAGTATAGCTCATGGTGCGCCATTAGTATGCCTCCCAGGTGCGCCATTAGTATGCCTACCAGATGTGCCATTAGTAATAAAAGTACTAGAGAGTGGTATAGCCAAAATAATGTTGTGTATAACTTTAGACAACTAAGTGAACTGTTCCTTGAAAAGTGGCAAAGTCTAACTACATTGGGGCATTTGAGACAGACATCACAGAGTTAACATAATTATTGTGTGCCAATTCCTTCTACTTTTCTTTTCCTCTCCAACAATTAAAATAATACGAGTTACAGAGTTACTGATTCATATAAACACCTCATGGTGCCAAACATCATAGGGCTTTATAGGTTTGTTACAGGCTACCACTGTTCAAAACTTCAGTATTGTGCAGAAGCACACATGCTACAAATAAGCTGAAAGAGCTGGTACACAAAACTGCTAAAATTGTGGTGAAATCAAGAAACTTCAAGAACCAGCCTCTGCGACGCAGCATAGAACCTCAAGATCTGGTCATCACCGTGGAATCTTTCCATCATCACCGTGGAACCTCAAGATCTGGTCATCACCGTGAAACTTCTAATATCATTACTTGAAATCAAATGCCATGTGTGATCTTTTCCATCATCTAACACATGTTTGATCGACAAATGCTGCATGACATGTTTGCCGGCGGCACTGTGTGAAGGAGACTTTTGGCAGCAAAGCATGGTTGCCCATCTTCCGCAAGATCATGTCCCTACAAAAAATAGATGAATTGATCCAAGGGTTAGATCTACTTGATGTTGTTGCGAGCATTAGATGGCTCTTTCTGAACATCATCAGGCATTGTAACAGAACATAGGCGCAAATTACAAAGGCTCACAAAGTGACAGATCATAGGAACAAAAGAAAATCATATCATAATGTGCAGAAACTAATTTAAGCCAAGTAGTTGAATGGGTTGATGCGTTGCTGGGGTTCTTACTTGCTCATTCGGCCAAAACAGAAATACACAGACATCCCAAGTTCGAAAAAGGGCTAGTTATCTTAGTAACTAACAAAAGAACATTCAAACTAAACTCTAGAAAGAGGCTATCTACTTCTTTTTGCGGGAAAGAGGCTATCTACTAACCGGAACAAAAAGATCAAGCATAATACACCTACGGAAAATGTACTTCTAGTTTGGAACAACATATAATCACTCCAAACTCAAGAACGTTGTTACTGTAAATGAAGAAAATATTCGCTGTAAAAATTGTTAAAATTACTGTAAACTTGGACAATGGAGCACTGTAAAAAGGGGAAGCTTGGCACATATATAACCATATGATTGATCTATAAAACTATAAAAACTGAGTAATTCCATCTACTTAACCACTGTAAACCCCTCACATTGTCACCGGAAAAACAACTTTTCAGAATTTAAATTACTGTGACATAAAACAGAAAATCCATAATTTTAAAAACTGTAAATTGTGGTTCAACATACTGTAGAACACTATACATTGTGGTAGACATCCACTATAAAAAATAACTTTTTAGAATTTAAATTACTGTGACATACAACAATAAATCCATAGTTCACTGCACTGTAAATTGCGGTTGACATCCAGTGTAAAACTAAATATTCAGAATTTAAATTACTGTTACATAAAAACAGAAAATAACCATATTTTAATACCCTGTAAACTGTGGTTGACATCACTTTGAAAACAAGTCGTCGATTGTTAGGTTGAATTTGCAACATGAGCACCGCTGAATGCAAGGATCGTTAAATCCAATTACAGAACACTGGTGACTGTTTCTGGAATATCAAATGTACAACTACATGCAGGTGAAGTAAGTATGCAGATAGAGGGTGTGTACCTACAGGATATCAAATCTTATGTATTACAGATCTTAACTCTGAGCTCTGTGTTTGTTGTTTGTCAAGTTGAAAATATTTCGAGATCCCTATATGTGGATGCAGTAGAAAATAGGAACAACAAAACATGAAACATCAGACATTTGAATTACAGTGTAGTTGATGAAAATAGGAACAACAAAACATCAGGCATTTGAATTACTATATGGCACTGAATGTTAAATGTCTTATTAAACAACATGAAGTGTGGCAGCGAAATACGCAGGCAAGAAAGTATGTCCGCACAACTAGTTTATATAAGTTGCAGTTTTTAAGTTGCTACAGGTTGCAGCTATAGAATATAAAACTTGGTAAGTTATAGGTGTCATGCAATATCCAACGGGGCACTGCCTATGTAGAACATAGAAACTACTGGCTTAATAATGTTAAAATCTACTTACCGGCGTTTGCTACTTCATATTTGTTTCTGAGTCCCGCGGACATTCTTTGTTCAACTTGCTTTTGCTTTTCTGTTTTTGTGTGCAAAGGTACAGGATCCAATTGTTCAAGAATCAAGGCAACATACATAATTAATTTTAATGAAGCAAATACCAAGAACAGAAGAATAACTAGAGAATCAATCGTTACAATTACCTCAAAGAGTTTCTTCCACTTGTAACGCACTCCGCTCTCCTTCATTCTCTTGATGGCAACGTTCATGTCAGCCTCACCGAATTCCCGCTGGAAGAACCTCTTCCACAGCACATCAGTGACGCCGGTAAGGTCCATCTGCCGGAGCAAAGCCATGATTAAAACTCACAACTGCATCCTCATCTGCAGGTAAGAGAAGATGAATTGGTCCGCGGAAAGTGTACCTGTGTACTGAAATTCGTAGACAGAACAAACATTTCAACATGTGAAATATATGAATTTTACCAATCTTATATCCCTATCATCCAAATGCCGTGTACTGAACGCTAACGTCCTTTCTACATAGCCCATCTCATTTTCCCCAGAATCGTTTGCTTTCTCATTTAAAAGATCAACAAACGCCTTCCCCTTATCAGCTCTTAGCAGCCTCACTGTGCGACTGCTCCAACATGGCAACAACACAAACATTACGAATGATTAAAATAATTCCAATCAATTAGATCATCGCCAGAGATTCATACAAGTAAGGAAAATATGATCAGCAAAATAAAAAATCATAACATCAACATTTTACCTGCTCTGTGATGAGAAACCTCGAAATTAACAATTGGAACCTTACTTGTCCTTGCATAACCACAAAAAATCTGTTAAAGTGAGCAACTTAGCTGCATTATTTCAAGCGGCGCTCTTCACCTGCTCTTTGGGTGGAGAATTTGGGATTAAGCTTTGGAACTCCAGTCATCCCTAAAAAGCACAGGAGATTTTGATCAGGCAATCAGCTTAACACAGAGATGAAGCACAATACTGTATTATACTAGAGAGGATGATGTTGTCAGCGGGGTCATTCCTAGCTTCTGTATCTGCTTGATCTTACATTAATTCACTACTACAGGCATCTTTTCAGTATTCACAAAAAAGAAAGAAATGAACGGTGAGGAATACAGTCGTGAACTCGCATTAGGTGAGGCCCTTTGGTTATTTACTCTTTCTTGCACATATAAAATAGTTTATCGCCGTGTGCATCACGATGATGTAGAGGCCTCCTTTTGGGAAAAGAATGTATATAAAGTTATATGAATAAGGGGTAACAGGCGTCAGGGATAAAATACAGCAATTTACCACCATAGCAGCATTTTGTTACCTGTTCGTCGAGGTGGAGCCTCCGGATCATCGCGCTTCCAGGCCCCACCCCTCCCTTCAGAAAAGGAGGAAATTCACGGCGATTCATCAGATAAGTAGCCTGCGGAGCAACTGACCGAACAAACAGCAAAATTAAGCCGCGACATCGAACTGTACCTTCCCTGCTCGGAGGCGCTCCCGCGTCGTACCTCGAGGCCCTGCTCCTCCCTGCCCAAAACACGCACGGCGAAACAGTCCCCCGATTAGCCCCGCGCAGAACAACAACCTGCGATTCCCACGGAGGGGCCGGGCCGGGGCGTCGAAGAAGGCGTTGCGCTGGGCGTCGGTGCGGAGGAGGCGGGGCGCGAGGTAGGCGGAGAGGCGGCGGTGCGCGGCCGCATCGGGGAGGCGGAGCTTGACCTCGACCTCCATGGGAATGGGGTTGGGGATGGGGCTAGGGTTTGGGGGCGGGGGGTGGAGGCCGATGCGCTAGGCCTTGGTTGGCGCGGCGTTGGTGTGCGGGTGGAGGATGCGGAGGATCGGGTTGGCGATGGGGTTGGACGTCGGCGGGGTTGAGAAGGCCGAGGATTCGGCGGCGGCGGCGGCTTTGGATCGGATGTGGTCCTCAATCTCGTCGCGTTCGGAGCTGTGGAGCTCGATGCGGGTGGGCTGGGGCCGCAGCATCGACGGCTGGTTCTGGGTGGGGATGGGGATGGCATTGTGGATTTCGGGTGCGGCGAGCGGGCGAGGGTAGCGATGAGGCGAATGGATGGAGGAGAGGGGGAGGAGGTCAGCGGTGGGGGTGTGTGCGGAGGGTAGGAGGTCGCCGACGGGGGAGAGGGTGGTGCCGGCGGCAGAGCGTGAGGGTGAGGAATGAATCGTGGACGAACGAGCTGGGGCCTGGGGCTGGATTCGGCTCTGGGTTCTGAATTATAGCAATGGCCCATCCCAGAGAGATGCGCTACGCACCAGCTGGTGATGCGTCATTAGTAGTTTTATAAAAAAAATATAGTATTAGCTCACTGGGTGAGTGGTGCGCCATTACTAGTTAAACTAGTAATGGCGCACTCTGCCCCGGTGCGCAATTAGTATTTTTGGAAAAAAAAATTGTTAGTAGTGGCGCACCATGTGTGTGGTGCGTCATTAGTGTCCATCACACTAATGGCGCACCTGCACATGATGCGTCACTGCTATGCCATTAGTGTCTATATTATCTATATTCCTTTTTTCTAATAGTGTGACGACGGCGACAAATCCCCCTCTCTGGAGCCCCAAATGGACTCAAGATCAGCCCTCCGAAGAAATAATAGGAGGTGGTGGCGGATCCCTCTTGTAAAACCCGATGAAAACTTCTCTCCGATTTTTCTCTCCGAATATGTGATTTTATAGGAGTCGAATTAGGGTCAAAGGAGCCACGTGGGCCCCACAAGCCATTAGGGCGCGACTTGGGGGCGCCCTGTTGGCTTGTGGCCCCCTAACAATCTCCCTCCGGCAGATCTTTGCTCCATAATTCATTATAAATCACAGAAAAAAAATTACAAAAGGTTTCTTCAAATTCCGAGAAAAAAATCTGCACAAAAATAACACCATGGTAGTTCTCCTAAAAACAGCACCAGTCTGGGTTAGTTTCATTCAAATAATGCAAATTAAAGGTCAAAACCAAAGCAAAAGTGTCTGAGAAAGTAGATATGTTGGAGACTTATCAACGACACCTCGTGTCCGACGGCAACACAACTCACCATATACGCGCACCTCAACTTCACCGTATATGAACTCGCTGGAACCCCTTGATAACGAACAGAAATGCAAGGAAGAAATTCCTTTTTCCATCCACTCTCAATCTCCTCCGCGAGTGACACATCTCAACTGCAGCAGAAGACTCACAACCCCGAGCTCTTGTAAGAACTCACGTGTACAGTATTCACGGCGAGACAACTCTACCGTCTCTTCCTTGCTCCCCCGGCGGACGATCATGAATAGATATTTTAGCACCGCACCTCGACACCACTACTCCCGTCAGCTATCACCTTCCACCGTCTTGTCGACGACATCCATCGTCTTCCACCATGTCGCGCCGCTGAACAACGATCACCTGATCATCCTCGTATGTCGCTCATCGAACAACTTTTGTCCGCTGCTCCTTGTTGTTGCATGACCCAACGACTATATCGCTCGCTCTTCTTCGTTGATGTACCATCCAACGACTATATCGCCTGCTCCTCCTCGTCGCTACACCAGCGACCGCATTGCCCATCCCGAGGCGCTAGCCGGGTCGCCTCCCCGGGGCAAACACAACTTCACATCGACCTTGCTCTACATACCAATTGTTAAATTTCGCCCACAAAATCGATCACATCAAAACATAGAAACACACGCACAAAAAACTTATAGCCAATGGCTCTTTTTGTGCCCTCTATTTCTCTCTTTATTGCTTTTCACAACGCCCTACAAAAATCATATATATATATGACAAATTTTATCTACCACCGGTGGTAGTTACCACCACTTGTGTTTTGTATGTTGTATGTAGTATCTATCAAATCGAAGAGTATGTATGCGTAGTATGTAGTATATAATCATGTTTAGGTAGTATATATACTATTTTTTTGGTAGTATGTATCATATTTTATTTATGCTCTTTTTTACATACAAATATATGCATATCTCACAAATATAATAAAAACTATGGGTCAACTTATAATTTTTTTCATGTAACTCACTTTGAAAAATCTTGTATATAGTATATGAACATAATAAGAATGATAAATTAGTATATATACATCCGCGTGGTAGTATATGGAACATGTGGGGTAACTACCCCTGGGTGGTAGGATGTATTTTTCCTATATATATATATATATATATATATATATATATATATATATATAGGAAAAGTACATCCTAACATCCAGTGGTAGTTACTCCACATGTTCCACGTACTATCGTGCGGTAGTATATATATATATTAATTTATCATTTTAATTACGTTCATATACTATATATAAGATTTTTCAAAGTGCGTTACATAAAAAAAATTACAAGTTAACCCATGGTTTTTATTATATTTGTGAAATACGTATATATTTGTAAAAAAATGCATATACAAAATATGATACATACTACAAAAAGGTAGTATATATAGTACCTAAACATTATTATATACTTCATAGTAAGCGTGCATACTCTTCAATTTGATAGATACTACATAGAACATACAAAACACAAGTGGTGGTAATTACCACCGATGATAGATAAAACTTGTCTTGGCCCACTCCAACAAGATGTATATATATGCATCGGGCTGGCTAGCAAGCCAACTCCAACAAGATGTCTAGGTCCAGCACGGACAGTCAATCCTAAGAGGACTTTACCTGTACACTAATTACTAATTCCTAAACCAGCTAGGACAACTCGTACATGATCAGGGTATCCACGTGAAAACTTTCCACCTCACTTAAGCACCGCCCACCCTAATCATACTTAGAATTAACCAGGCTCAATTAATAAGACATGTTTGGATTATCCCAACAAGCTCTTCCCGTTGCTGCTGACTCACGAGCTCGGAAACATAGGCATCGGTATTGACGTTGTCACGGCCGCCTCCATCTCGTCCGCGGGATAGGCCCCGGGAGTACACAGGACGTCCCTTTACAGTGTCGACCATCAAAACCTCTGCAACGTGTCCACTGCTCTCACACTCGGATTCGTCAAAGGAACCGTTGTACGAGGAAGGGAACAGGCTGAGGGTGGGCTCATCGGAGTCAAGCATGACCACCTGTCCCACCGTGGCTTGAAGGGCCACAGCGTGCTTGATCCAGCGCTGAAGCTGTGAGCGTCTGGAGCGCTTGCGATGGGCCGGAGAAGGATGAGGGGGAGCCAAACGGTATGGAACCGATGGCTGCCACAGAAGGACTCCGTGCGTGGCCGCGTTGAAATGCATCGCGTCACGGATGGAAAGCGCATCCGTATCCAGCGTCGCTTCCTGCAGCCACGCCGAATCATCGGTGATGAAGCTAAGGAAACTAAAGAGGATCCCTCCGTCGAGTGTCATCATCATGATCGGAAAAATTAAATCGCCACGTGCGCTAGAATTTGCTAAACGCGCAGCCCCACGATGGACGCCACCTGTCGAGGAAATGAGTCTGACAATAGTATCAGGGGTACGAATGAGGGTGCGAAGCCAAGCTACGACACAGGCGTAATACTCGGATGTACGAATGTGCCCCACTTAGAGAAGGTAAAGACCTACGTCTCGAACACAGATGCTTAGTGTTTGCTTATGGAAAGTGTGAATACACACGATGCTAAACCTTTGTCCAAGAACTCAAGATAGGCTTATATAGAGTGTGCCTGGGCCCATTAAGCCTCATTATAATGATGAGTTAATGTTAATAACTACGAAAGTTGCTGATAACAACAACTCTAAATACAATGTTACTCGTAACGCCGGTCTTTATTGTGCTTTATGTAAAATGTTAAGTTTCTTAGTCATTGCACCTCCTTCGTCGTCCACGTTTGTCCTGGTCCGAGTGCTAGTGTGTGTCCGACTAACTGAACGAGTGACATCGTATGTCCAAATGAGGTGGTGTTTCTTTCTCAGGGGCTAGACTTTTTTTAATCCCAGGGACTAAAAAAAAAAGTCCCTTCAGTAGAGTCTTTTTTTAGTCCTTTAAAAAAAGTCTCTTATGTTTTTTTACCTAGAGACTAAAAGAGATTTTTTTAGACTAGTCCCTCTAAAAAACACCACCTAAAACCTAAGTTTGCATCGGTAGTCTTGAAAATTTAATGACTGTGTGAGACCCTAGTAGACCCTGGATGGTCCATGACCTTACCTTTAGTAGTGAGTGATCAATTCGTAAAGAAGAAGAGTTGATCAATTCGTGTCAAAACAAAACATTTGAAGAAGGCCATCAATTTTATGGACATCATGCGTGAACGGAAACCAGCCGTGTGCCATGAATCCGTTTTCTGTTCTTTTGATGATGATGCGTCTTGATGGTTGATGCAGTTAATTTTGATTCACGTTTCGTCGGCCTGGTCCATCAGCCGAGGACCTCTATGCCGGCCATAGCCGACGCCCGTAGCTGCTGATGCGCCGCACGGAGCGCAGGACGTGTGCCAGTGCGCGAACCGTCCGTTAGAAAGTGCATGCAGAGCGAATTAACTACGGCGTCGCGCCCACTTCAGCACACAGTAGTATCTGATCTGAGCCCGTGAACGACGTGGACAGTTCCCTAGGTAGGTGTTGGCGGCTTGGCGGGCTGGAGCTACGCAGCTAGCCATAGCTCTGGATTGGCTGTCGATGCATGCAGAAACGCACGCTGGTCCGGGTGTCTGACAAGGCGATCCAGTGGGAGAGACGCGCCCACTGGGAGGCCAGAGCGCCGCAAGTGCGTTCAGCGCAGGCGCAGGGCGGCAGGAGTATACCGCAGGCGCAGGACGGCAGGAGTAATAGGGAAGAAAGATGCTCAGGAGAGTTAGACCATGTATAATTCTCTCATATAAATTGTGTTTACAGATTGTGAAAAACGATTTTACGGATCGCTGTGAGCGATCGCCGAGCAGACAGCTTAAAACGGATCCCTGAAAAAAAATATTCTACACGGCAATCGAGCAGACCCGCAAAACACACAAGTAAAAAAGATATGCCGTCCGTGCCCGGCCCGTAAATTAATAATTTGCATTTCAATTTCGGACATGAAAACACATTTTTTTTGCTTTTTTATTTACTTCAAGGGCATCGGATACATAATTATTCACCAAATCTGTGTTAAAATAGCAAGATTAAAAAAAAAACAAAAATCACAATTAGGCATTTTAAAAGATATCAAACTTTCATAACTGCTCTCACTAGTTGAACCAACATCTTCGTCATGCCTTCATTATTGATCTGCGGACACTTGATCCATTCTTCATTCTTCTTCTTTGATTTCAAAGAATTAGACGTTGCATCTCCTCTAGTTTCTTCTCTAATTGCATATCCACTTGCGTCATTAGCTTTAATTCTACCAATGAGTGCACGAACATCTATTAATTTTCTTCCTATCAATAAATCAATGTATCCTTCTTTCCAATACCAAAATGAGCATCCACCTTTCTACACACATGATCATCTCAATAAGCTACCGAAATTGAACCGAATAGGTTGACAAAGCCGAATGAAATGAAGAACATACCCCGCCGTTTTCGCATTTGAAGAATACCCATCCCGGGTGTTGCGGCATGCTAGATGTTAGTCGTAGCACTGTCTGTGTGCAGTCATCACACTCTAGAGTGGCATCGGCGAGCCAGCGAGCCGCTGCGTGAGCGCCGAGCCCGGGTGACGGCCGGTCGAGTCCTTGCCGGCAAACCGACAACAACGACTAGAGGACAAAGCAGTACCTGCATGCGGCGCTGGGGCTTTGCCGGGGGTTGTGTGGGGCGGTTCCCGACCAATTCGTGGGTTGGCACAACCGCCGATGGTCGGAAACGCTAAACCTGGCGGCCGCGAAAAACAGTCGTCGATCTGCAACTTTCCAGTCGACCGAGGCACAAGGAAGTGGTGAAGGTCAATTCCGGGTGTTTGGCGGCCCGTCGGCGTGATACTGATGGCTGGTATGGCCGAAACTGTAGGCGGCGGCCCGGCGGCGATGGGTGGGAAAAAGCGCTGGCTGAAATGTCTCCCCCACCCACCACTCCCGCTATATAGAGGGTACCGGGAAGAACCTCCATTTTTGCGGGTTGGGTGGGATTTTGCCGTGCCCCGCAAAAATATTTACGGGTCTGACGCGTTTGCGGGGTCTGGTCGGGGTATTATACGGGGTCTGCTAGAGATGCTCTTAGTGACACACTCGTATGTCTGAGTGAAATAAGACCAACAATGAAGGGTGAAAGGAGGAGGACAAGGGTAAGGGTTAAATCAAAGTAAATCCACATGATCTTGATCGTCAAACCATTATCCCATCAAGCTTTCGTGACCACACAATGGGACATCCTTGTGTCTTCAATGTCAGAGCTAGAATCGACATATCTCTAATAGGAAGTCCTGAGCTGGTGGCCTCGGCTAGATGGTAACAGAAAATAAAGACATGGTGTTTATCCAGGTTTGGATCCATTCAAAGAGTTAAAACTCTACACCCTACTTGTATTGTATTGATTATAGATGGGGTGCGAAGGACAAGTGATCTACCTCGAGATCATATGAGTGAATCTAGAAATCTCGCTTCTATGGACTAAAACGCTCAACTTTGTAGGGATCGGGAGGTACCTAGGTTTACGCATGGTCGGTTACATATAAGGATAAACATGCCAAATATATGAATATAACTTGAAGTGTGCGTCAAGTCTTTGAAAATTTTCATCTTCAGTACGCCGAGGGTTATGGGCAATATGGCCCATAGGTGGGTCCTCGGTTCAGCCCATGAGTGATAGGCCGACGAGGCAAGTATCTCCTAATCTAGGACACCGTCACATGGATGTCCTAATTTTTCAAATATAAAACTTTGTAATTTTATTTTATTTTGAAAAAATACACATGTATACAAAGATGTAATGTGTATGTGTGTAAAATTTCAGAATGAAATAGCTTAAATTACGAGCTGCACAAAAAAATAAAATCATGGATTATGAGGATGAAGGGTGCATATGCTAAAAAGCCTAACATTTGTATTTATGTAGTCACATTTTAGTTTACTTCGGTCCAAAATTTACACATCTGTAAATTTATTTGAATGATTTTTAAAAGATTAAAGTTTCAAAATTAAGGCCTTTATAGAACTTGGTCCCCATTTGGCATTTTAGGTGTCCATGTGACTTGCAACAGCAACTTCAACTGAGCGATTCATTTTGTCCGCCGTCGTTCGTTTGGAGCCGCACGGGTAAAACAGATGGTCCAACGCGCCGACCCATTGCCAAAACGCGTGCGCTTCACGTCCGTGCCGATTCATTTTCAATCCAAATTTGAGACTGAAATGCGTCGGCCCAGACGCGCGCCCTCTCGGTGTTCGCCTCAACCACCCACAGTCAACATTATTTATGATGGCCGCCCTCCTCGGGCCCATGCGTCAGCGGCCGCGGTCGACCTTTTTTAATCCGCTCGTGCGGTGGGTTCCGCCTCATCTGCTTCCAAACCTTCGCCCCCATCTCGTGCCCCCTCTGTTCCTTCGTCGGCGACCCTAGCCAACAACCATGGCCGGCGTCGTCCAAAACAATACCCCATCGTCTATGCCCGTGCACTGCGCCCGGAGGAAGTGGCCTACCTCTAGCATAAGAGGGCCCTAGCGGAGGTGCGCGCCCGTGTTGCGCCACCAGCAGCCATGGCCAGCTCCGTCCGAAACAACGGCAACACCCATGTCATCTATGCCCTCGCGCTGCTCCGGAGGAGGTCGCGTACCTCCAGCATAAGAGGGCGCTGCGCCTGGCGGGGGAGCGCGCTCGTGCTGCGCCACCGCCGCCACCAACACTGTCTGCGCCGGCGCAGCCCGACCCCACCGTCGATGACGAGGCAGCCTAGGGTGTTTTTTTCCCAATTATAATGTAATGAAGATGCGTGGACTCTGGCGGGTCTTCTTGACCGGCTTTTAATGTTTAATCCATGCTTGTTTTATTATTTTTGAAAATGCTATTTTTTTTACACGTCGAAATTTTTTGACCGGACCAGCCTTAGACGCATGCGACTATCCAAACACCGAAACGGACGTTGGTGTTCGTCGTATCGACCCAAACAAATAAAAAACGAATAAAATGATCGTCCGTTTAGATCGGTCGGTTGGAGTTTGCTCTAAAATACTAAGTACGGAGAGAGTGAAACGCATTGACCCTTAAGGAAACAAACATCGTTTCAATTTCCTACGTTCGGCCATATACTCGGATCCGCCGGGCATGGGGCCCAAAAGCGAAGCAGTTGCCTCATCTTGATATCCCTTTGGTTTCCCCTCCGCTCATGTTCAGTGTACTTCTAGTCCAGGAGAGAGCAGGGTTCGATTCCATTCACATCAAACTCGTATACGTATCTGTTATATCAACATAATTAAGATACTCCGTATTATCCTTGTCATAGAGTATACGCAGCCAGCCCCAAGTTAGCTACAGGCTTATATGCTGCTTCTCCATGCCAGTGCCGTTTGCACGTGTTGAAACGAATCAATACCATGTGTAAATCACTAGGGCAGCTAATGCCACGGCTAGCTCGGTGCAACTGCCGACTGCCGTGCTGAAGTTTCAGGGTTTACGATCTACACGACTTGATGCCATGAAGCATGGCAAAAAGGCAAAGGTGATCTGTACGCATGGAAGTCAACCTTAACCTTAGCCTCTCGGATGCTACAGGCATGTCATATGGCACGCTAGTTGCCACGGTAAGGAGGTGCACGATTGCACACGCTTATTCACATCAAATTGCACAAGTTGACGCATGTGTGGGTTGGCTACTCAAACCGTCAAACGTAGGGTCAAAGTATTATAAAGAGATAATACACCCGCTCGAATTTGCCATGAATGTTTATTTCAGTGCCTAAACTTAAAATATACGCCGAACTAGTTCTAAAATTTGGCATGAACGCATAAATAACGGTGCAAATCATAAAAAGCACCTCAGGTCGGATTTAGACCGTCGATAGACTGACCAAGTGGGGATGATCTAACGGTAATATGTGCCCGCTATGCAAGCAAGTTCCGCAATCTGGCACACACTTCTTTCACAAATGCCGGTTCACACTCAGACTCTAGAAATTAATAAATAACTTGCTACCTTTGATCAACTTTGATACTTGGGATTGGCACCTCAGAGGACTCCGTTAGCGAATGATGGTCCAAGAGATCCGACAATCGCGCATCAAACAGGAACGCCATGGCGTCCCTGACCATGCTTATGAGATGGACCATTTGGAAGAAGCAGAATGCCCGTGTTTTAACACAAGAATACACCAACATCAATCTTGTTTAACAGTATCGTTGTGAGACCAAATTATGGATTTCAGCGGTAGCAAAGAAACTAGGAACTATTGTACTAGGAGCGTGAGGCCTATGTAGGTTGGGTCTTGTAACATCTTCTTAACTAGTATATGAGGCAAATCTTTTGCCGTAGTCTCAAAAAATAATGGCCCGAATTCCAATTGAACCAACAACGTGAGTGTAGCGGGCAACCTAAGCTAACCACTAGGCCAAATAGCATACCATGATAAGTACGCCTCCTGGTATTTTTTTTATAATGGTAAGGCCAACTCCAACACACGACCTCAAACAGACCGTTCTGTCCGCATTTCCTTCACTCGGGGGTGGCAATGGGGTTTTGTTCGCCTGGATTTGCGGATGCGCTGGACGTGCACCTAATGCGCAGCCGCACCTTCGGTCGCATCTGGTCCGCGTGCATATAAATTTGAAGACAACAAAAATATATAACTAAATGGTAGTGGCCATTGAGGGAGTCCAAGACTAAGTGGTCCTCAGGCCGCCGGTCTATCTCTATGGGCTGGACTGGTGGGCCGATCTGTGACTATCACCTAAGGGCCGAACTATAAGACGACACCATGTTTAGTAAGGAAACCTCCAAAGCCTTGGTGTGTGCTCCAAGTCAAGATGGTAGAACCAACATGTTTATTCTCCGATGGTAATCGACCATATGTAACCCTAGATACCCCTCGTGTCTATATAAACTGGAGGGTTTTAGTTCATAGGGGACATAACGATCATCTAGGGTTTAGTTCATCTGATCTCGTGGTAGATTGACTCTATAATTAGCATACACTCATCAATATAATCAAGGAGGACCTAGAGTGTTACCTCTTCGAGAGGGTCCAAACCTGGGTAAATATTTTCCCTGCGTTTTCCTATTCCCCATTGATCCAAGATCCACAACTCGGGACCCCCTACCCAAGATCCGCCGGTTTTGACACCGAGATTGGTGCTTTCTTTGAGGGTTCCACTGTAGGGTCGCCAAAGGATCGATGGCTGGCCTGATCATCAGCAATGACGTCTGCAACAGGGACATTTTTCCCTCGATAGATCTTCGTGTTTGGCAGCATCATGATGCACACCGATTCGATTGGCCACCTTGGCCAGGCCAGAAACTTTGCCCCCGATCAGGAGATCAAGTTTGAGAACCTAGAGTTCGTCGCCAACTCCCATGGATATATTATTCTAACGAAGATTTCGACTCCCCTCGAAGAGCTCACGAGTCCCGACACCTTAACGATAGGAGTGGTGATCATGCCACTCGGGCGACCTCCACCCTGGGTCCGGCCTTAGAGCCCGAGTCAGCCGATATGCCCTGATCATCTTCGAGCGAAAACTGTCCAGGCGTGACTTTAAACACCCCCGGAATAGTGATACTGTAGATCCACCCCATGCACTCCAAGAGCATGGACTGCGCAGATATCACGGCATTAAATGATTTAATCGGCCGGATCTAAGCCATGGGGATAACCGATGGACAACCCTCTGTCTATGATCATATCGGGCTTAAACCCGATGACACGGAAATTTATGTCCCACCTATCACACACTTGGTCACCACCATTGAGGATCCGGCCGAGGATTCGCGGTTTACGTTCAGGTTTCCAATCACGAGGATAGCTCCACCTGTTTGGAAACCGGACTTCATTCAGGATCAAACCGTGATTTGGTGCACGATGTGGATAATGTACGACGGTGTCCGGTTGATAATCCAGAGTCTGAGCACGACATGCCAGACTGCACGATGGTACATGGCATGACAACCAAAGCTTCGGTCTTACATCCTATAGGGATGCAAAGTTTTTTCCCAACCACCCCAAGTCGAATACTATCTAAGTAATTTGGGGAAGCCTGATATATGGGACCTATCTCTCATCCAACAACAGCTAAGGGAAACATTCCAACACTTCTGGGCTAGATTCCTCCTTACCAAAAACAGGATCACGCACTACAGCGGCCAGGAAATCATAGCAACCTTCTGGCATAACTGCCGCAGTGAAGGAATCCTAAACGCCCTTGCCCGTCGCACCATAGAAAACACCTGATGTCGTGGGAACAAACCTGACAGTAGAGGTGAGGGGTACGAGAGGAGAGGGCAGAGTCCTAGCTACGGCAAGCTTGTACACACGATGTATGAGTTGAGGCCCCTCTCATGGAGGTAACAGCCCTACATCTCAGTGCTCTGGAGCTCTTGTCGTGTGGAGTGTGTGTGTTACACGGGGTGCTAACCCTTGTGCTAGAGGGGAGGGGTGGCTTATATAGAGTGCGCTACCCCTCATCGAGGCCGAGGCAACCAAGGGTTCGATTAATAAAGCCAAAGGCGTGCATTACTGATAACGTACATAATAAATGTTACTTATGGCGACCAGTCGAATGCCTGCTCATTGGCCTCCCTGGAGTGGCTTCTGAACTTCTGCGGTCGACTGGCTTCTAATTCTTCCGAGTGAAAGTCTTCTGTTGAGTGCAGGGATAAATTCTCCCAGTGGATGTTCTACCGAGTGACCCATGGCGAGTCAGTTGGAATGTTCCTTGAAATCTTTAAGTCTTTAATGTTGTGTCCTTGGGTAGGACAAGTAGGTCAAGCCTATGACCCTACTCTAGGTACATATCCCCATCATTAGCCCCCGAATGGATCAGGGTTCGAGTGGGAAAGGAGTCAATGCAGATTCTGTCAAAACATGCCAAACTCCGAACGCATATCAGGGCTTCGCAGAAACGGGCGTCGATTGAAGTATTTGCCGTTCACCCTGATCAATTCTGTCTTGAAATGCATCTGAATGAATTCGAAAGCAAAAACTATTCCGAGTGATCAACATGATCCTTTGATGTGTCGGGTCGCTTCGTCAGGTCCGGATTTAACGGGATTCGAATATTTGGTAAGCGCGCGCCGCGCGGTGATGACGCAACAACCGGGGTAAATGAGATCCCGACGCCTCGATTATCTCGCCGCCCTTATCGCCACGTATCATGCTCCCTCTGATATCGGGATATACATAGATCTGGGGGCCATAGGTTAGCGACTCACACGGGCAGCTATAAAACGAGCCGTTGCTAGGGTTGGTACAATGCTCCTTATCAATCCCCTCCTTTTCACCATCTCCTCTGTCTCTCGAGCGCCACTTAGATGTGTCTCTACCACTACCATCGAGATGACGAAGTCGAAGACGGGGAAACTTCAGCAGGCCAAGAAGGGAGGAAACTCCAAGAAGCCGTCGGGCGCTCGAGCTGCGATGTCGCTGGGCTAGATCCAGGGGGATTTCCTCCTGTCAATCGTCAAGTAGGTGGACGTCCTGAACCTCGTCAACGACGAGTTGATAGCCGCCGAATCATGGAGGTTGCCGGAGGGAGAAGTCGAGCCGGAGCAGCACGAAGGTGAGAGAGTCCTCCTCCTCATCCACGTAGAGCGATGTTTTTCTTTGCCTCCCCACACATTCATCCGCATATTCTTAAACTTTTTCGATGCTCAACCCCATCACCTTCCTCCGAATGATATTGCACACCTTGCTACGCACATAACGTTGTGTGAGTGTTTCTTGGGCTGTTCTCCTCATTGGGGATTGTTCAAGCATATCTTCACTGCACATTCTCAGTCGGCAAAGAAAGCCAATCCTAAGGATAGTAGAACCAATGTCATCCAACTGTGTGGTGGTTTGGGGATCCAGAAGAGGAGTATGAGTGCGTATCCGCAAATGACTCTCCCTGAATCCGTCTGAGGCTGGCAATCGACTTGGTTTTATTGCAAAGACATCGCAGCCCCAAATATGTCAACTGGTGTTCCCCCTTCAATTTGGAGCGACCTGCTACTCCCAGAATGCTGACTGTGTTAGAGGGGGAGGAGGTCCAGGTAGGAATTCTGGCAAATGTGTTAGTAGATCTGATGAGTGGCGAGGGCGACTGGGATGGACCTGCTTGAGACATTTCTCTTGCGGCGTATCCAACCTCTTCAAGCAAGGGACCATGCCATGTGGCATTATTCAGGTCCTAAGGACTCCAGTCGGTCGCACCAAGAGGAGGTCTCCGAAGAAAGCGTGGCTTAGTGGCTCAGAAGCATCACTTGGGCTTGTGACAATCCGCTGAGAGCCAAACGGGTCTTGCCCTTCTCTGCTGAGAACAAGCCGCCAAACATGGTGAGTTATTTCCTTGCCGATTACTTTCATATCTTTGTTGAGTGATCGAATCTCCAGCCGAATGACTTTGCTGTTTTTATATCTTGTAGGAGTTGACAAACATGTATTCACCCGTGCCAAATGGAGAGCAACTTGACACCGGTGGAGAGAGCGGAGGCGGCAGCGTGGACAGTGACTACGTTGAGGATAGCGAGGGGAGCAAAGACGACTCAGATGAGAGTGAAGAAGAGATCTAGTCTCCTCCATGCAACGTGTCTCGATCCAAGCATCGCCAAGATAAGACAACTACCCCAAGCAATACCTTGTTTTCAAGCACCAGGAATATGAAGCGTGATCGAGCCGCAATAACTGAGTCGACAGAGAAGGCTGCGAAACAGCCCAAACCTGACGCTCCCAAACCTCGGAAGGCTCTGCCCCGAATGAGGATCGCTTTGTGATGACCCACAAGTATAGGGGATCAATCGTAGTCCTTTCGATAAGTAAGATTGTCGAACCCAACGAGGAGCAGAAGGATCTGACAAGTGGTTTTCAGCAAGGTAAAATCTGCAAGCACTGAAATTGTCGGTAACAAGTGATTGTGTAGTGAGATGATTCGTAGAAAGCAACAAGAAACAAACGTAGCAACGATGCAGCAAAGTGGCCCAATCCCTTTTGTAGCACGGGACAAGCGTGGACAAAGTCTTATAGGAGGAAAAACACTCCTGAGGACACACGGGAGTTTCTGTCATGCTAGTTTTCATCATGTTCATATGATTCGCGTTCGTTACTTTGATAGTTTGATATGTGGGTGGACCGGCGCTTGGATACTGCCCTTACTTGGACAAGCATCCCACTTATGATTAACCCCTCTCGCAAGCATTCGCAACTACGAAAGAAGAATTAAGACAAAGTCTAACCATAGCATTAAACTAGTGGATCCAAATCAGCCCCTTATGAAGCAACACATAAACTAGGGTTTAAGCTTCTGTCACTCTAGCAACCCATCATCTACTTACTACTTCCCAATGCCTTCCACTAGGCCCAAATAATGGTGAAGTGTTATGTAGTCGACATTCACATAACACCACTAGAGGAAAAACAACATACAACATATCAAAATACCGAACGAATACCAAATTCACATGACTACTATTAGCATGACTTATCCCATGTACTCAGAACAAAAGTAACTACTCACAAAGCATAATCATATTCATGACCAGAGAGGTAATAAGTAGCATCAAGGATCTGAACATAAACTCGTCCACCAAGTAATCCAACTAGCATCAACTACAAAGAGTAATCAACACTACTAGCAACCTTACATCTACCAATCGGAGTCTCGAGACAGAGATTGGTTACAAGTGATGAACTAGGGTCTGGAGATGAGATGGTGCTGATGAAGATGTTGATGGTGATGAGTCCCCTCCGATGAGAGGAGTGTTGGTGGTGACGATGGGGATGATTTCCCCCTCCTGGAGGGAAGTTTCCACGGCAGGATCGTCCTGCCGGAGCTCTAGAATTGTTCTGCTCAAGTTCCGCCTCGTGGCGGCGGCGAATCCACGAAAAAGCTCCTCCCTGATTTTTTTTCTGGACGAAACCCTTCATATAGCAAAAGAGGGGGGCCAGTGGGCCAGCAGGCTGCCCACAAGCCCTCATGGCGTGGCCTGGGGGTGGTCGCGCCGTGCAGGCTTGTGGCCACCTTCACGCCCCCCTCTGGCACTTCTTGTCCCAGTATTTTTTATAAATCCAAAAAAATATCCTCGTTGATTTTTACGGCATTTGGAGTTGCACAGAATAGGTATCTCAACTTTGCTCCACTTTCAGGCCAGAATTCCAGTTGCCGGGATTCTCCCTCTTCATGTAAACCTTGCAAAATAAGAGAGAAGAGGCATAAGAATTGTACCGTGAAGTGAAATAACAGCCAAAGAAGCGATAAATATCAACATGAAAACATGATGCAAAATGCACGTATTAACTCCCCCAAGCTTAGACCTCGCTTGTCCTCAAGCGAAAGCCTAGCTCAATAAATATGTCCACATGTTTAGGGAGAGAGGTGTCGACAAAACAAGATACGAACATGCATGCATCATGATCATGATCAGAACAGCAATTCCAACATATAATCTCTCATGCTAAAGTGATAATTCCTTCACAAAGTAAAGCATGGATCAAGAACCTTACCGAGAAGTAACAACCGATAGCCTTTAGTCATGGAAGCAATTGCAATTTATCACAACATCATAAAGAGTCAAATAAGAGCTTGTAAAGCAAATCCACATACTCAATCATTCTTTCGTTCTTCTACAATTGCTACAACTCACGTGGTACTCATGAGATCAAAGTTTCAGTTGGACACAGAGAAAGATAGGGGCTTATAGTTTTGCCTCCCAACTGCTTACCTCATGGGTAATGTCAACAATAATAATTCATTAATACTTACCTCCAAGTTGACATATGAATGTAGATCTTTCCCAAGCATATGACGATAGCCAAGACAAAGGCGAAATAGGGAATTGGTGAAGATCACCATGACTCTTTCAAGGGCAAAAAGTAAAGGTACAAGATAGGCCCTTCGCGGAGGGAAGCAGAGGTTGTCATGCGCTTTTGAGGTTTGGATGCGTGTCCTCTTAGTGTGGAGGAACGTCACTTTATATTGCCTCCTGTGACAAAGAACTTTATTATGCAGTCTGTTGCTTTTATGTCTTCCTCATCACAGGTTCGTACAAAGCTTATTTTCCACACAGTAATAGATCATACATATTAGAGAGCAATTTTTATTGCTTGCACCGATGACAACTTACTTGGGGGATCTTATTCAATCCATAGGTAGGTATGGTGGACACTCATGGCAAAACTGGTTTCAAGGTTTATGGATGCACAAGTAGTATCTCTACTTGGTGCGGGAGGTTTTGGCTAATGTGAGGTGGAAGCAATCGTCACATGCTAAGGGATCTCTAATCATATAACATTGTTCGGAACCAAGCAAACACAATTCATTATGTTGTCTTCCTTGTCCAACATCTACTTCTAGGCATGCAATAGTTTAGCGAGTGTTCACAATCATAGATGGTGTCAGAGATGATATATTTATATGTGAACCTCTCCTTCTTTATCACTTCCTATTAATTGCAACAATGACCAAGGTCTATGTTTGCCTACCCTCAACAAGTTTCAATCCTCATTCTTTTCATATGTGAAGCCATCACTTCCCATAAGATCATTACATGATCTTTCATGCTTTTGTTCTATTCTCACTCTTTTTATCATGGCAAAAGGCAAAGCCCTTCAACTAAGACACTCTTTATTATATGGCTAAAGAGCTCGAATACATCGGGGGAGACACAAGGCAAAACTCAAGACTAAAACACGAAGACTTTTAAAACTACTAGAGAAAAAGAAAACCGAAAGGGAAAACTAAAACAAAGGTAAAGGCAAAAGATGTGATGGTGATACGATACAGGGGCAACTCCCCCAAGCTTGGCATAAGCCAAGGGGATTGCCCATACCAATGCTCAGTTGTCTTCCTTTGGTGGTGATGGTGGTGGAGTTGTTGAAGAGGTCTTGAGCTTGTTTAATTTCCACTTGAGCATAAAATTCTGCTCCCTCAGATCATCATTTTCCTCTTCAAGCTTCAACACCCTTTGGCATAATTCCTGCTTACTCTCCTGCAAGAAACGAGAAGGGATAAACAAAGCCCTAGGCTTCTTCCTTGAGTCAGGGAGGCTCGACTTCTTGAACTCCACATGCGTGTGTCCAGGTTGAGGTAGAGGAGCCTCCTCTTCATCGGAACTTGTTTGTTCCTTCACCTTCGGATCATAATCTTCTTCCTCATCAGTGGTCCAGCAATAAGGATCCAAGTCCCCATAGACCTTGGGGTTAGCGAGGTAATCAACCACATAGATCTCCCTCTCTGAATCCTGAGAAGACATCTTGACCTAGATCTGCGGTAGAAAACAGACTCGAAACAAAAAAGAGAGGAAATCTGCGTGATGCAGGGGTCAGACCAAACGGGAGTATATATAATGATTTTTTTCAGACCAGAAGGAGTACCCCGCACGAAAACGGAGTCCGGGAGGCGCACGAGGTGGCCACAAGCCCTCAAGGCGCGGCCAGGGGGTGGGCCCGCGCCGTGCAGGCTTGTCGCCTCCTCGCGCACTTTCCAGACTACTTCCAATTTTTGTATTTTTTCAAATATTCCAAAACGGAGAAAATTTCCTACTGGAAAAGTTTTGGACTCTGTTTTCTTACCGAATCACATACCTCTTCGTTTTCGGAGTCTGAAACAGGCTGATAAATGTCCCTTAGGTATTCTTCCGAAGTTATGGTATTGATGATATTGCTTTCAACATTTATGGGAGTACCTGAGATATAATGCTTGATTCTCTGCCCATTTACCACTCTCGGACAATTACTTTCCGTGTTGTTGATCTTGATAGCACCTGAACGATATACTTCCTCAACAACATAGGGACCTTCCCATTTAGAGAGAAGCTTTCCTACAAAGAATCTTAAACGAGAGTTATATAGCAAGGCATAATCACCTACATTGAACTCACGCTTTTGTATCCTCTTATCATGCCACCTCTTAACCTTCTCTTTGAACAGCTTGCATTCTCATATGCTTGAGTTCTCCACTCATCAAGTGAGCTAATATCAAATAACCTCTTCTCACCGGCAAGTTTGAAATCAAAGTTGAGCTCTTTGATTGCCCAATAAGCTTTATGCTCTAGCTCAAGAGGTAAATGACATGCTTTACCGTACACCATTTTGTATGGAGACATGCCCATGGGATTCTTATAGGCAGTTCTATAAGCCCACAGTGCATCATCGAGCTTCTTAGACCAATTCTTTCTAGACCTGTTGACAGTCTTTTGCAGAATCAGTTTAATCTCTCTATTACTTAGCTCTACTTGACCACTGGACTGAGGGTGATAGGGAGACGCAATTCTATGGTTGACATCGTACTTAGCAAGCGTTTTACGGAAAGCACCATGAATGAAGTGTGAACCACCGTCGGTCATTAGATATCTAGGGACTCCAAATCTAGGGAAGATAACTTCTTTCAACATCTTGATAGAGGTGTTGTGATCAGCACTACTAGTGGGGATAGCTTCTACCCACTTAGTGACATAATCAACATCAACTAGGATATGAGTATACCCATTGGATTTTGGAAAAGGTCCCATATAATCAAAGCCCCAAACATCAAATGGTTCAATGACAAGTGAATAGTTCATAGGCATTTACTGACGTTTGCTAATATTACCTATTCTTTGACATTCGTCACAAGACAAGACAAACTTACGAGCATCCTTGAAGAGAGTGGGCCAATAGAAACCTGATTGCAATACCTTGTGCGCAGTTCTATCTCCCGCATGGTGTCCTCCGTAGGCCTCAGAGTGACACTTCTGTAGGATCTGTCCCTGTTCATGTTCGGGTACACAACGTCTAATAGCACCATCTACTCCTTCCTTATAAAGGTGGGGATCATCCCAAAAGTAATGTCTCTAGTCAAAGAAGAATTTCTTCTTTTGTTGGTACGTGAAACTAGGTGGTATGTATTTGGCAACGATATAGTTTGCATAATCAGCATACCACGGTGCACTACATGAAGCATTGATGACATTCAGTTGCTCATCGGGAAAGCTATCATCAATAGGTTGTGGGTCATCAAGAACGTTCTCCAACCTAGACAAGTTATCTGCTACTGGGTTAAAACCAGCATTTCTGTCGACAACGTGCAAATCAAATTCTTGTAGCAAAAGAACCATCTGATAAGTCTAGGTTTAGCGTCTCTCTTCTCCATGAGGTACTTAATAGCAGCATGATCAGTGTGAATAGTGACTTTGGAATCAACTATGTAAGACCTGAACTTTTCACATGCAACACGACTGCTAAAAATTCCTTCTTCGTAGTAGCATAGTTTCTTTGGGCACTGTCTAGAGTTTTACTAGCATAGTGAATAACATTCAACTTCTTATCAACTCTTTGCCCTAGAACAGCACCAACAACATAATCACTAGCATCACACATGATCTCAAAAGGCAAGTTCCAATCAGGTGGTTGAACAATAGGTGCAGTTATCAAAGCCCTCTTAAGTATTTCAAAGGCTTCCTCACAATCATCGTCAAAGACAAAAGGAATATCCTTTTGCAAGAGATTGGTAAGAGGACTAGAAATCTTAGAGAAGTCTTTGATGAACCTTCTATAGAAACCAACATGACCAAGGAAACTTATTATACCTTTGATATCTGTGGGGTATGACATTTTCTTGATTGCATCAACCTTAGCCTTATCGACTTCAATACCTCTTTCAGAAATTTTATGTCCTAAGACGATGCCTTCATTAACCATAAAGTGGCACTTCTCCCAATTCAAGACAAGATTGGTGTCTTTACATCTCTGTAAGACTCGATCAAGGTTGCTGAGGCAATCATCAAAGGAAGACCCGTAAACAGAAAAGTCATCCATGAAAACCTCGACAATCTTTTCACAAAAGTCAGAGAATATAGCCATCATACATCTTTGAAAGGTGGCAGGTGCATTACATAAGCCAAAAGGCATACGTCTATAAGCAAAGGTACCGAAAGGGCAGGTGAAAGTGGTTTTCTCCTGATCAGATTGTGCAACTGGTAGTTGGGAGAAACCGGAATAACCTTCTAGAAAGCAGAAGTGTGTGTGTTTAGACAGTGTTTCTAGCATTTGGTCGATAAAAGGCAAAGGGTAATGATCTTTCCTAGTGGCTTTATTCAATTTCCTAAAATCGATCACCATCCTATAGCCAGTAATAATCCTCTGGGGGATCAATTCATCCTTATCATTAGGGACAACAGTAATGCCTCCCTTCTTAGGGACGCAATGCACCGGACTCACCCAATCACTATGAGCAACAGGATATATAATACCCTCTTCCAGGAGCTTTAGTATTTCTTTTCTTACTACTTCTTTCATCTTAGGATTTAATCTCCTTTGATGACCAGCAACTGGTTTGAAGTCAGGATCAGTTTTAATCTTGTGCTGGCATAGGGTAGGACTAATTCCCTTAAGATCATCAAGAGTATATCCAATAGCAGCACGGTGCTTCCTTAGAGTTTTTAGCAACTTCTTTTCTTCATGCTCTGAGAGGCTAGCACTAATTATAACAGGATATATCTCTTTTTCATCAAGATAGGCATACTTAAGAGTATCAGGCAGCTGTTTAAGCTCGAACACAGGATCACCCTTTGGTGGGGGTGGATTCCCAAGCAGTTCAACATGCAAGTTATTCTTAAGGATATGATATTGTTCTAGGACAACTCTATCTATCTTATCCCTTTCATCCATATGCATATCATTTTCATGCTCAAGCAAGGATTGCTCTAAGGGATCAGTAGGAGGCACGGCAATAGAAGCTAAGGCAATAGTTTCATCCCTACTAGGCAACTCCTTTTCATGAGGTTGTCTACCAAACTTAGAGAAATTGAACTCATGTGACACACCTTCAAAGCCAACAGTGACAATTTGCTTCTCACAATCAATATGAGCATTGACAGTATTGAGAAAAGGTCTACCAAATATGATGGGACAAAAGCTATCTTGTGCGGTATCAAGAACGAGGAAATCAACATGATACTTTGTTTTACCACACAAGGCTTCAACATCCCTAACAATTCCCACACGGCAGATAGTATCTCTATTGGGAAGCTGAATAGTGACATCAATAGGCTCTATCTCAATAGGTGCAACCTCATCTTTGATTTCATCGTATAAGGATTGAGGTATTGCACTAACACTAGCAAACACGTCACATAAACCATGAAAACAATGATCTACTATCTTAACAAAAACCACAGACATGCCAACAACAGGCCTATGTTTGTCTCTAACGTGAGGTTTAGCAATTCTAGCAGCATCTTCACAGAAGTGAATATTATGTCCCTCAACATCGTCGGACATAAGATCTTTGATAATAGCGATGCTAGGTTCAACTCTAATTTGCTCAGGGGGTGTAGGTGTTCTAATGTAGCCTCTACGTATCACAGTTGAAGCTTTAGAATGATCCTTTATCCTAACAGGGAAAGGTGGTTTCTCAATGTAAGCACTGGGAACAATAGGATCATTATGGGCAATGACTTTCTCGTCAACTTGAGTGGGTTTAACTACATTGACTTCTAAAGGAGGATGATATTTAAACCACTTCTCTTTGGGGAGATCAATATGAGCAGCAAAAGATTCACACAATGAAGCTACTATCTCAGAGTCAAGTCCATACTTAGCGCTAAAATCACTAAAGGTATTTGTCTCAACAAAGGATTTAACACAATCGAACGTGAAATTCATACCTGACTCCTTACCTTCTTCAAGCTCCCAATCTTCAGAGTTGCGTTTAATTCTCTCCAATAAATTCCATTTGAAGTCAATATCTCTCTTCATAAAAGAACCGGTACAAGAAGTGTCAAGCATGGTGCGATCATAATGAGAAAGCCGAGCATAGAAGTTCTGAATGATAATTTCTCTCGAGAGCTCATGATTGGGGCATGAATATAGCATTGATTTAAGCCTCCCCCAAGCTTGAGCGATGCTTTCTCTGTCACGAGGCCAAAAATTATAAATATAATTCCGATCATGATGTACTAAATGCATAGGATAAAACTTTTGATGAAATTCCAATCTCAACCGATTGTAGTCCCATGATCCAATATCATCACATAGCCTATACCATGTCAACGCCTTATCCTTCAAAGATAAAGGAAAGACCCTCTTCTTGACCTCATCCTCGGGAAAACCTGCAAGCTTAAATAAACCACAAACTTCATCTACATAGATTAGATGCAAGTGTGGATGTGATGTTCCATCTCCTGTAAAAGGACTAGCCAGCAGTTTCTCAAGCATACCCGAAGGAAATTCAAAGCAAATATTTTCAGTAGGTGCAGCAGGTTGAGGAGCAACTATTTGTGCTTCCGTTTGAGGTGAAGATACCCCGAACAAGCCCCTCAAAGGATTAGTATCCATAGTGACAAGCGACAATAAATTTCAGCACACTATATGAATGTTTCCTTACCAAGTTCCACTTACCAAAGGCGCTTCACTCCCCGGCAACGGTGCCAGAAAAGAGTCTTGATGACCCACAAGTATAGGGGATCAATCCTAGTCCTTTCGATAAGTAAGAGTGTCGAACCCAACGAGGAGCAGAAGGATCTGACAAGTGGTTTTCAGCAAGGTAAAATCTGCACGCACTGAAATTGTCGGTAACAAGTGATTTTGTGGTGAGATGATTCGCAGCAAGCAACAAGAAACAAAAGTAGCAACAGTTCAGCAAAGTGGCCCAATCCATTTTGTAGCAAGGGACAAGATTGGACAAAGTCTTATAGGAGGAAAAATGCTTCCGAGGACACACGGGAATTTCTGTCATGCTAGTTTTCATCATGTTCATATGATTCGCGTTCGTTACTTTGATAGTTTGATATGTGGGTGGACCGGCGCTTGGGTACTGCCCTTACTGGGACAAGAATCCCACTTATGATTAAGCCCTCTTGCAAGCATCTGCAACTATGAAAGAAGAATAAAGACAAAGTCTAACCATAGCATTAAACTAGTGGATCCAAATCAGCCCCTTACAACGCAACGCATAAACTAGGGTTTAAGCTTTTGTCACTCTAGCAACCCATCATCTACTTACTACTTCCCAATGCCTTCCTCTAGGCCCAAATAATGGTGAAATGTTATGTAGTCGACGTTCACATAACACCACTAGAGGAATAACAACATACAACATATCAAAATACCGAACGAATACCAAATTCACATGACTACTATTAGCATGACTTATCCCATGTCTTGAGGAACAAAAGTAACTACTCACAAAGCATAATCATATTCATGATCAGAGAGGTAATGAGTAGCATCAAGGATCTGAACATAAACTCTTCCACCAAGTAATCCAACTAGCACCAACTACGAAGAGTAATCAACACTACTAGCAACTTTACAAGTACCAATCGGAGTCGCGAGACAGAGATTGGTTACAAGTGATTGCTACGGCAACAAAAGACCTTCCCCGGCAACGACGTCAGGAATCCTTCTGATGCTGGCTATGCCTACAGGGACTTCCTTGGCAAATATGCAAAGGATTCCCCCGCGACCTTGGAGCCTTGCGTTGTTGTTCCCTTGAAGAGGAAAGGGTGATGTAGCACTGCGGCAGTTAGTATTTCCCTAAGTTTGAGAACCAAGGTATCGATCCATTAGGAGGATCGCGTTAAGTCACAAGTACCTGCACAAACACAAAGAGCTTGCACCCAACGCTATGAAGGGGTTGTCAATATCTTATAAATTGTTTGCAAAGTGAGAACTGAAAGCAAAAAGTAAACAAAGAAAAGTAAAAGTAAAAGTGGAGACGATAGTTGTGAATAGACCCGGGGGCCGTAGTGTTCACTAGTGGCTTCTCTCATGAAAGCAAGTAGACGGTGGGTGAATGAATTACTGTCGAGCAATTGATAGAACTGCGCAAAGTCATGACGTTATCTATGGCAATGATCATATTTATAGGCATCACGTCCAAAACAAGTAGACCGATACTTTCTGTATCTACTACTATTACTCCACACGTCGACCGCTATCCAGCATGCATCTAGTGTATTGAGTTCATAAGAACAGAGTAACGCCTTAAGCAAGATGACATGATGTAGATGGACAATCTCAAATCTATGATGAAAGCCCATATTGTTACCCTTGATGGCAACAACACGATGCGTGCCTTGCTGCGCCTTCTTTCACTAGGAAAGGTCACCGCACGGTATGAACCCAAAACCAAGCACTTCTCCCATTGCAAGAATCATAGATCTAGTTGGCCAAACAAAACCCAAGACTCGGAGAGACTTACAAGGATATCAAATCATGCATATAAGAAATCAGCAAAGACTCAAATATAATTCATAAATAATCTGATCACAAATCCACAATTCATCGGATCTCGACAAACACACCGCCAAAGAGGATTACATCAGATAGATCTTGCTACTATAACAAAAGACCTTCCAACGGCGCCAGAAACACGTGCTGACGGGAGACTATTCTTGTCTTGATTCTCCTCAGCAATGGCACCAGCAATCCTTCTGCTACGACTACGCCTTTAGGGACTTCCTAGGAAAATATGCAAAGGATTTCTCCCTTGGCCTTGGAGCCTTGCGTTGGTGTTCCCTCGAAGCGGAAAGGGTGATGTAGCGCAGCGGTGGTAAGTATTTCCCTCAGTTTGAGAATCAAGGTATCGATCCAGTGAAGGAGTATCACAAGTGCCAGCACAAACACAAAGAACCTGCTCCCAACGCTATGAAGGGGTTGTCAATCCCTTATAGATTGTTTGCCAAGTGAGAACTGAAAGCAACAAAGTAACAAAGCAAAGTAAAAGCGGAAGTGTAAACGATAGATGTGAATAGACCCTGGGGCCGTAGTGTTTACTAGTGGATTCTCTCATGAAAGCAAGTAGACGGTGGGTGAACAAATTACTGTCGAGCAATTGATAGAACCGCGCAAAGTCGTGACATCATCTATGGCAAAGATTATATCTATAGGCATCACGTCCAAAACAAGTAGACCGATACTTTCTTCAACTACTACTATTACTCCACACGTCTACCGCTATCCAGCATGCATCTAGTGTATTAAGTCCAAAAGAACAGAGTAACGCCTTAAGCAAGATGACATGATGTAGATGGACAATCTCATATCTACGACAAAGCCTACCTTGTTACCCTTGATGACAACTACACGATGTGTGCCTTGCTGCCCCTACTGTCACTGGGAAAGGTCACCACACGGTAAGAACCCAAAACCAAGCACTTCTCCCATTGCAAGAATCATAGATCTAGTTGGCCAAACAAAACCCAAGACTCGGAGAGACTTAGAAAGGATATCAAATCATGCATATTAGAAATTAGCAAAGACTCAAATATATAGCATAGATAATCTGATCACAAATTCACAATTCATTGGATCTCGACAAACACACCGCCAAAGAGGATTACATCGGATAGATCTCCATGAAGATCATGGAGAACTTTGTATTGAAGATCCAAGAGAGAGAAGAAGCCATCTAGCTACTAACTACGGACCCGTAGGTGTGAAGTGAACTACTCACGAGTCATTGGAGGGGCGATGATGATGATGAAGAAGCCCTCCAACTCCAAAGTCCCCTCTGGCAAGGCACCGGGAAGGGTCTCCAGATGAGATCTCGCGGAAACGGAAGCTTGCGGTGGCGGAAAAGTATTTTCGTGGATCCCTTGATATTTTTCTATATTTTAGGGAATATATAGGCGAAGGAGTTAGGTCAGGGGGCGCCAGGGTGGCCACAAGCCTGCTGGTCGCCGCCCCTGGTGGCGGATAGGGGGCTTGTGGGCCCCCTGTAGCCCTCCTGGCTTGGCCCTGAAGCCCCCTGATCTTCTTCCATTCGGGAAAAAACCATTTTGGGGATTTTATTCCATTTGGACTCCATTCCAAAATCATATCTGAAAAGAGCCAAAAACACAGAAAAAACAGGAACTGGCACTTGGCACTGAATTAATAAGTTAGTCCCAAAAAAGATATGAAAGGTACATAAAACATCCAAAGATGAAAAGATAACAACATGAAACCATAAAAAATTATAGATACGTTTGAGACGTATCAAGCATCCCCAAGCTTAACTCCTGCTCGTCCTCGAGTAGGGAAGTGATAAAGAATGAATTTTTGATGCTTTCATACTACCTAGCATAGATGTCCTTTGTAACTCCTCTTATGTGACGTGAATGTTCAGATCCATTAGATTCGAAACAATAGTTTGCTATTGACGTGGAAACAATAATAATTCAAGCAAACTAGCAAGGTAATCATGAACTTTCAAAATAACAAGGCCAAAAGAAAGTTATCCCTACAAAAGCATATAGTCTGGATATGCTCTATCATCATTGCACAACGAATTTAAATCATGCACAACCCCGATATTGGCCAAGTAATTGTTTCACACCTTTACTTTCTCAAACCTTTTCAACTCTCAGCAATACATGAGCGTTAGCCATGGTTTTAGCACTATAAGTGGTGTGGAGTGTGGTGGAGGTTGCAAGACAAAAATAAGGAGAAGATGATCACATTAACTAGGCATATCAATGAGCTGTGGAGATGCTCATCAATAGATATCAATGTGAATGAGTAGGGATTGCCATACAAATGATGCACTAGAGCTAAGAGTATGTGAAAGCTCTTAAAGAAAACTAGTGGGTGTGCATCCAACTTGCTTGCTCACGAAGACCTAAGGCAATTTTGAGGAAGCCTATCATTGGAATATACAAGCCAAGTTATATAATGAAAATTTCCCACTAGCTAAATGGTGGCGACAAAACGAGAGACTCTCAATCATGAAGATCATGGTGCTTAACATGCACAAGTGTGGAAAGGTGGTAGCATTGTCCCTTCTCTCTTTTTCTCCCATTTTTTTTAATTTTTGGTGGGCTCTTTGGCCCCTTTTTTATTATTTTGGTGGGAATCTTTGGCCTCTTCTATTTCCTCACATGGGACAATGATCCATTAATGATGATCATCACACTTTCAACTCAAAACTTAGAGCAACGATGACTCTATATGGAATGCCTTCGGTAGTGTACCGTGACAATGATCTAGCATGGCATAGACATTAACGGAAACATCATGCTAGCTATCTTATGATCATGCAATGGAAATGTAGACTTGGTGGCACATGTCATGGTGGTAGTTGCATGGCAATATATCTCGGAATGACTTTGAAAAAGCCATAGTAGGTAGGTATGGTGGCTGTTTTCAGGGAGGCTAATGGTGGGTTTTGTGCACCGGTGATAGTTGCACGGCACTAAGAAGATAGTTATGGTGGAAGGTGAAAGTGCATCTAAACCATGGACTCAACATTAGTCATGAAGAACTCATATACTTGTTGCGAAATTTTTATTAGTAATCGAAACAAAGCATTCAACGCATACTCCTAGGGGAAGGGTTGGTAGATATAAACCATCGCGCGATCCCGACCGCCACGCAAAGGATTACAATCAAAAGACTAATCATGCTCAGGCTTCATCACATAGCGGTTCACCATACGTGCATGCTACAGGAATCACTAACTTCAACACAAGTATTTCTAGATCCACAACACCTTACTAGCATAACTTCAATGTTACCATAACCACAACTCAAAACTACTTGAGATGAATCAAACTTCTCTAACTATTCAATGCACATGAAGGTGGAAGTTTTCGTATCCCTTTGGATAACTACCCCTTTGGAGACTACTTTAAAAGCATAGATCAACTACCAAGCCACGCACTTCTGTGCTCTAAAAGATATAAGTGAAGCACATAGAGCAAAAGTATCTAGCTCAAAAGATATAAGTGAAGCACATGTGAGCTGAATTGTCTACCAAAGGATATAAGTGAAGCTCGACAAAATCACGGTGAGTGCATATATCTCTCTCTAGGTGTGCAGCAAGGATGATTGTGACACAACAAAAATAAAAGACTCCTACGATACAAGACGCTCCAAGCAAAAACACATAACATGTGATGAATAAAAATATAGCCCCAAGTAACGTTACCGATGGATTGAAGACGAGAGAGGGGATGCCTTCCCGGGGCATCCCCAAGCTTAGGCTTTTACGGCATTCTTGAATCTCTTGGGGTGCCCTGGGCATCCCCAAGCTTGAGCTCTTGCCACTCTTTATCTCTTTGTCCATAAGAACTTCACTCAAAACTTGAAAACTTCACAACACGAAACTTAAACAGAAACTCGTGATAACATTAGTATAAGAAAGCAAACCACCACTTCCTTAGTTACTGTAGAAAACTTAAATTCTACTTATTCTGATGTTGGGTTACTGTATTTTCAATCTTCCATGGATAATACCCCCCGATAGTATCCATAGTTTCATCAAAATAAGCAACCAACACAACAAAAACAGAATCTGTTAACAGCAGACCACTCTGTAGCAAACTGTATATTTCGTATACTTCTGGTACTTCAAAAATTGTGTAAAATTATGACAGTCGGGAGAATTTGCGTAGAAATCAGAAGCAAAAAGAATCAACTCAAAATCTCTTACAGAACAAAAACGAAAATTCTTTTCGTGAGCAGAAAGTTTCTGTCTTTTGCAGCATGACCAAACGATCACCCCCAAGACTAATCATAACGGTTTTGCTTGGCACAAATGCAAAAAGAACCACAAAAAACACAATAATAACAGAATTATGAAAGTGTGGAAAACACAAGCAGAAAGAAAAAGGATAGATTCATTGGCTTGCCTCCCAACAAGCGCTTTTGTTTAACACCCTGAGCTAGGCGAAAGGTGATGGAATCACGTATAGTCATCTTTGGTGCTCAAACCATAAGTAGCCCTCATCATAGATTCATAAGGCAATCTTATTTTCTTTCTAGGAAAGTGCTCCATGCCCTTCTTTAAAGGAAATTGAAATCTAATATTCCCTTCCTTCATATCGATGATAGCACCAATAGTCCTTAGGAAAGGTCAACCAAGAATAATGGGACATGAAGGATTGCAATCTATGTCAAGTACAATGAAATCCACGGGTACATAGTTCTTATTTGCAACAATAAGAACATCATCGATCCTTCCCATGAGTTTCTTGACAGTAGAATCCGCAAGATGAAAATTAAGATAACACTCTTCAGTCTCATGAAAACCAAGAATATCACATAAAGACTTTGGAATCGCGGAAACACTAGGACCCAAATCACACAAAGCATTGCACTCATAGTTTTTGATCTTGATTTTGATAGTAGGTTCCCACTCATCATGAAGTTTTCTAGGTATAGAGACTTCTAATTCGAGCTTCTCTTCAAAAGATTTCATCATAGCATCTATGATATGCGCGGTAAAGGCTTTGCTTTGGCTATGTAGGGGAATTCCTCATTACAAAAGTGTCTTTATATCTTGGAGATGGAGCGGGTATGAGCATCTTTCTTCGCCGGCTTATGCCACAGAAAAATATGAAGATTCTCAATCCGCCTCCTTGAGTCGACTCAAGACTCGGGGACTATACAGACATGGCTCGCCATATCCAACCAGGCTGAATAAATTCAAGAACCCCGGGTCATTGCAGGGAGGATAACCCAGCCCCGAGGGCTATTGCCTCATTGGTAGGCATTTTAAAGTCGCCCAAGAGGACGAGTCACCACGATGCATCGTTCAAACATGGGTGCCCTGCTTCATTGGCAGGCATTTTAAAGTCGCCCAAGGGGACGAGTCGCCATGATGCGCAGTTCATGTTGGAAATATGCCCTAGAGGCAATAATAAATTAGTTATTATTATATTTCCTTGTTCATCATAATCGTTTATTATCCATGCTAGAATTTTATTGATTGGAAACTCAAATACATGTGTGGATACTGATACGTCTCCGCCGTATCTACTTTTCTGAACTCTTTTGCCCTTGTTTTGGACTCTAATTTGCATGATTTGAATGGAACTAACCCGGAATGATGCTGTTTTCACAAGAATTGCCATGGTGTTGTTTTTGTGCAGAAAAGAAGTTCTCGGAATGTCCTGAAAATTTACGGAGAATTTTTCTGGAATAAAAGAAAAATACCTGCGCAAAGATCCACCGGAGGGGGGCGTGCCAGTGGGCCACAAGCCCACAGGACGCGGCCACCCCCTAGGCCGCGCCATGAGGGCTTGTGGGGCCCACGTGGCACCACCGCCCCCAAACTCAGCTCTATATCTTCCGTCTCGTCCGAAAAAAATCAGAGAGAAGGTTTCATTGCGTTTTACGATACGAAGGCGCCGCCACCTCCTGTTCTTCATTTGGAGGGCAGATCTGGAGTCCGTTTTGGGCTTCGGAGAGGGGAAATCATCACCATCGTCATCATTAACATTCCTCCATCGAAAATTCCATGATGCTCTTCATCGTTCCTGAGTAATCTCATCGTAGGCTTGCTGGACGGTGATGAGTTGGATGAGATCTATCATATAATCGAGTTAGTTTTGACGGGGATTGATCCCTAGTATCCACTATGTTCTAGATTGATATTGCTACTACTTTGCCATGCTTAATGCTTGTCACTAGGGCCCGAGTGCCATGATTTCAGATCTGAACCTATTATGTTGTCGCCAATATATGTGTGTTTTAGATCCTATCTTGCAAGTTGTAGTCACCTACTATGTGTTATGACCCGGCAACCCCGGAGTGACAATAGCGGGAACCACTCCCGGAGATGACCATAATATGAGGAGTTCATGTATTCACCAAGTGTTAATGCGTTGGTCCGGTTCTTTATTAAAAGGAGAACCTTAATATCCCGTAGTTTCCATTAGGACCCCGCTGCCACGGGAGGGATGGACAATAGATGTCATGCAAGTTTTTTCCCTAAGCACGTATGACTACATACAGAATACATGCCTACATTTGATTGACGAACGGGAGCTAGTGACTTATCTCTCTGTGTTATAGCTGTTAGGTGATGAATCACATCTGGCATACTCATCCATCACCGATCCACTGCCTACGAGTATTTTACTACTGGTCCTTGCTACGTTACTTTGTCCAGGCTTGTCCCTTGCTACAAAAGGGATTGGGCCACTTTGCTACTACTGTTGCTACTGCTGTTACTCTGCTGCTGCTACTGTTGTTCCTTGCTACTCTGCTGTTACTTGCTGCAAGACCTTTTTTCGACACCATTGCCGGGGAAGAATAGTTCCCCGTCCACGTGCAACCTACTCGCGCCATTGATACAACAGTTAGGAATAGTCTGTCGTCAATAGATTTGTTTCTCGCACCGTTGCTATCATAGTACTTTGCTACTGATACTTTGCTTGCAGACACTAATATTTCAGGTGTGGTTGAATCTGACAAACTCAGCTGCTAATACTTGAAAATATTCTTTCGCTTCCCCTTGTGGCGAATCAATAAATTTGGGTTGAATACTCTACCCTCGAAAACTGTTGCGATCCCCTACACTTGTGGGTTATCAAGACCTTTTTCTGTCGCCGTTGCCGGGGAGGCACAACTATATTCTCTGAGTCACTTGGGATTGACGTCTGCTGGTCATTATGAGAAATTGGAAAGATCCAAGAACTAAAATCTTGTCTTCCACTACGAGGAGAGGTAAGGAACTGCCATCTAGCTCTGCACTTGATTCACCTTCTGTTTTGAGTAAGTTTGCGACATCACCTCCTGCTAGAAATCTTGATATGTCGCCTGTGCTTGATGATGCCACTTCTGCTGCCCATGATGCTTATGATGATGCTATGCTTGATACTATGCCTGATGATGCTATGCTTGATACTATGCCTGATGATGCTATGCTTGATACTATGACTAATGATGCTATGCTTGATGCTATGCCTGATACTGCTTTGCCACTAGGTGTCCTTGATGCACAAATTGCTAGAGTTGCTTCTAGATGTGATGATACTTCTGAAACTGCTGATACTATTGAAGTAGAACCTGCTACTATGCCTGAATTGCCTGTTATGCGTGATATGCGCTATGTTATGGAGGGAGAGATAGCTGAGGATTTTCTTGAGTGTAAGGATAGATATGATGTTGAGAAATTACTGTGCAAGTGGAAAGAAAAATCTCTGAACGCTAGGATGAAATACAACCCGAAGTTTGCCACTTCGCCTATCTTTGTGACCGATAAGGATTATGAATTCTCTGTCGACCCTGAGTTAATCACTCTGGTCGAATCTGATCCTTTTCACGGTTATGAGTGTGAAACGGTTGTAGCCCATCTTACCAAACTGCACGATATAGCCACCCTATTCAGTAGTGAGGAAAAGATCCGCCACTACTATATCCTCAAGCTATTTCCTTTCCCACTAAAGGATGATGCTAAGACTTGGTTCTGTTCTCTTGCTCCTGGTTGTGTGTGTAGCCCCCAGGATATGGTCTACTACTGCTCTGAAAAATATTTTCCTGCCCATAAGAAGCAAGCTGCATTGTAGGAAATATATAAATTTTCTCAAGCTGAAGAAGAGAGTCTCCCACAAGCTTGGGGGAGGCTTGTCCAGCTACTGAAGGCTTTGCCTGATCACCCTCTTGAGAAGAATGAAATACTTGATATCTTCTATAATGGACATACCGATGCTTCTAAAGACCACCTAGATAGTTGTGTTGGTTGTGTTTTTAGGGAACGAACCATAGAACAAGCTGAGATTCTACTGAATAACATCTTGTGCAATGAGAATGCTTGGACTATTCCTGAACCACCTCCTAAGCCAACTCCAAAGAAAAGAGGTATTCTATTCCTCAGTCCTGAAGATATGCAAGAAGCTATGAAATCTATGCGAAAGAAAGGCATTAAATCTGAAGATGTCAAAAATCTACCACCTATCGAAGAGATCCATGGTCTCGATAACCCGATACAGGTAGTAGAAGTAAATTCTCTGCGTAGGTTTGATGAGAGTGATATTCCTTTTGATAAACCTGCTAGCTTATGCATGGATGAATTTGATAACTTTGTTGCCAAACAACAGAGTTTCAATGATTATGTTAGCAGACAATTGGAACATAATGCTCGTATGCTTAGTCATTTAAGTGCTTGTGTGGATAGAAATGTCAATGATCTTAAGCTTCTGAGTAAACATTCCTCTATGGTTACTACTCAGGTAGAACAAGTACTTAAAGCTCAGAATGACTTGCTCAATGAGTTAAATTACAATTCTGTCAGAGTCGTTACTAAGGCGGTAGAATGACTCAGGAACCTTTGTATCCTGAGGGTCACCCGAAGAGAGTTGAACAAGATTCTCAAGGATTTAGCACTGATGCACCTAGTCATCCTAGAAAGAAGAAGAAAGATGATAGGAACTTGCACGCTAGCAACCCTGTTACTGCTACACCTGAGAGTCCAAACGATGCCTCTGTCTCTGATGCTGAAACAGAATCTCGTGATGAACATGAGCCTAATGATAATATCAATAGTGATGTTCATGTTGATGCTTGACCTAGCAACGATAAGGATGTGGAGATTGAACCTGTTGATCTTGATAACCCACAACCTAAGAATAGAAGATACGATAAGAATGACTTCGCTGCTAGGAAGCATGGTAAAGAAAGGGAACCATGGGTTCGGAAACCCATGCCCTTTCCTCCCAAACCATCCAAGAAAAAGGATGATGAGGATTTTGAGCGCTTCGTTGAAATGATCAGACATGTGTTTCTGCAAATGCGTTTGACAGATATGCGCAAAATGTCTCCGTATGCTATGTACATGAAAGATATTGTGACTAATAAGAGGAGGATACCTGAGGTTGAGATTTCCACCATGCTTGCTAATTATACCTTCAAGGGTGGAACTCCTAAGAAACTAGGTGATCCCGGTGTGCCCACTATACCTTGCTCCATTAAAGGTAACTATGTTAGAACTGCTTTATGCGACCTTGGAGCCGGTGTTAGTGTTATGCCTCTCTCTCTTTATCGTAGACTTGAACTGGATAAGTTGACACCCACTGAAATCTCTCTACAAATGGCCGACAAATCAATTGCTTTCCCTATCGGCATTTGCGAGGATGTGTCTGTTGTGGTTGCTAACGTCACTATCTTAACAGACTTTGTTATCTTGGATATTCCCGAGGACGATGCCATGGCTGTCATCCTCGGAAGACCCTTTTTAAACACTGCAGGGGCTGTTATAGATTGCAACAAAGGCAATGTCACTTTCCATGTCAACTGTAATGAGCATACGGTGCACTTTCCGAAGAAACAATATCGAGTACATTGCATCAATGCTATAGAAAAAACTTCATCGATTCTTATTGGGAGTTTTGAATGCCCTATTCCTCGTGTAAAGATGAAGTATGATTTGCTTGTTGGGGAGATACACATCCCCATTGAGGTGACCTAGTGACTATTCGAAAATTCTCCGTCTTCTTTTGCGATTCGAGAAAGTTTTGTCGAGGGGATTTGATCAACCCCATTGATGGATTTCTTTCGATGACCATGAGATGGATGAATCGAGGAGTCACAAACCTCTGTTCCAACCTTTCACTTTAGGTTGCTTAGAATAAAAATGATAGGTTTAGTTTAGTTTCTCCTGTTTTCTATTTTAGCGTCCGGTAGAAAAGTACCCCGAAAATAAAAGTTCTCCGAACGTCCTGAAAATCAAGTATGATTATTTCTGGAATTTTTGAAAAATACTGAGACGAAGAGCTTGTCTGGGGGCTGTACCAGTGGGCCACAAGCCCTTGGGGCGAGGGCACCCCTGGCCATGCCACCCAGGCTTGTGAGGCCCACAGGCACCCCCTCCACTCATTCCTGCTCTCATCTGGTTCTCCTACCTCCAGAAAAAATCATTTCGCAGCTCAAACCCATGTTCTTGATCCTCTTGCTTACGATAGCATGGTTCGCCATGACTTTCTGTTTAGAGATATAAATAGAAGGATGATTTATAACCTGGTATTTAGTCAGGGTACTAGTGAGACTATTACTTTGCCTGCTCCTTCTTTGTTCAATCTTCATGAGGCAGGTACATCATTATGCCCTCGGACATCTATGTATATTGGGGCCTAGCCCAACCACAGGTGCCCGTGCCCGAGCCACCAGTCGAGTACCAGATGCCAGTTTATCAATGGGAGCCAGAGGAGCTCACACAACAGTGGCATCCTCAGTCCACTCCGGAGTACCACGGAGCTTGTTATTTCCCTCATTGGGAGTAGACCAACTTAGGCCAAAAACCTAAGCTTGGGGGAGTACGTGTTCTCACCGACTTTACATTGTCGCTTATGCTGTCACTTTGTTAGCCGGTGTTCACACTTTGCCACTGTATCATCCATGCCAGTTTATTTTTTTTTCTCGTTTTCTTTTCGTGTGTCTGTCTAGTTTGAGAAAACCCAAAAATATTTTCTTTTTCTACTTTTTGCTTGTTGGGAGTTTTCCCGTGTAGATAGTTTTCTTTTTCTTTGGGTCAAGGTAGAAGATATTGGTTACAATGTTTAGTGTCTCTTGCATGCATACCTGTTTAGCTTTCAAAGAGCCATATTACTTTGTCTTCTCCTTTGTGTTTGCCTGCAGATTCCAGCATAGTCCAATGCACGAGCACACTTATTATTGTTCACATCGCTCGGTCGTGCAAGTGAAAGGCAATAATGACGATATTTGATGAAGTGACTGAGCCTGGAAAAGCTGGTATGAACTCGATCTATTTTGTTTTTGTAAATATGACTAGCTCATCATGCCTGATTCAGCTTTGTTTTGAGAGAAACATGTTTGCAATGAAAACTTAGATATCATAGTTGCTTATGCCATGCTTACTTAGCTAGGAGATTATAATGGTTTGCCTTGGTTGCCAACATGAATTTTGAGATGACTATGATGTAATATGATAGGATGGTATTCTCCTTTGAATGATTGAAGCCGCTTGACTTGGCACATGTTTATGCATGTAGTTGAAACAAAATCAACATAGCCTCTATGATGCTCATGTTCATGGTGATTTATGTCCTACTCATGCTTGCACTCAATGTTAGTTAATCTCAATGCATTTTGATAACTGTTGTCGCTCTCTAGTTGGTCACTTCCCAGTCTTTTGCTAGCCTTCACTTGTACTAAGCGGGAACACTGCTTGTGCATCCACTTCCATAAACCCAAAGTTTTTCCATATGGGTCCACCATACCTACCTATGTGCGGTATCTACTTGCCATTCCAAGTAAATTTGCATGTGCCACTCTCTAAACCTTCAAGGAATAATATTTTTTGCATGCCCGAACCGCTCATGTGGCGACAGGGGGATATTGGTATCTTCCATGCTAGGCGTGTTATCCTCGATATGTGTTTATTCACTATCATTCACGAGAAGGGGGCCAGTAATTGGAATTCCCAGTTCCATGCTCAAATTGCAAAGATAATTGCAAACAAAACTCCCCCAGGATTGATGTTGGTATGGACGGTACCCAAGGATTCGGCTAGTCGTGGAGTGTGATTGATTGGTGGTGGGGGAGTCAAAACTTTACTTTTCTGTTTGGGAACCGCCTATAACATGTGTAGCGTGGAAGATGTTGAGAACTCTTAGTCATTGCGATGACAATGAAAGCATGCCACCCAAAATTATTATCTCTGTTTTCAAAGCTTGAGCTCTGGCACCTCTGCAAATCAATGCTTCCCTCTGCGAAGGGCCTATCTATTTATGTCCCTGTTGAGTCATCCTCCTCTTACAAAAGCACAAATTAGAGAGCACCTCTGTCATTTTCGTGCTTTGCTTTTAACTGTGTTGAGTATGACTGTGATTGGATCTTCTTTGCCTTGAATTACAATGTTCAGTCAGCTCTTGGTCTTTGAAGGTGCTCTACATTTATGTTTTGTGGTCTCAGAAAGAGCTAGCGAGATACCATCTATTCGTACTGCTTCATGTTGTTTTGATTGAAGTGTTGACGTTTGAGACTTATTATTATTTGCTCGCCAGTTGATTATGCCATTGATATGAGTTTATCGTGAGACCTAGATGTCATTTGCTTATGTGGTTTACTTGTGATCTTGCTGAAATTCTGGTTATGAGTTAAACATAGTTGCAAAAACAAGATCAAACAGAGTTCGTCAAAGTTTTTTCTTTTGTCTCTTTCAGTTTGTCAACTAAATTGCTTGAGGACAAGCAAGACTTTAAGCTTGGGGGAGTTGATACGTCTCCGTCGTATCTACTTTTCCGAACTCTTTTGCCCTTGTTTTGGACTCTAATTTGCATGATTTGAATGGAACTAACCCGAATTGACACTATTTTCAGGAGAATTGCCATGGTGTTGTTTTTGTGCAGAAATAGAAGTTCTCGGAATGTCCTCAAAATTTACGAAGAATTTTTCTGGAATAAAAAAATACCTGCGCAAAGATCCACCGGAGGGGGTGTGCGAGTGGGCCACAAGCCCACAGGCCGCGGCCACCCCCCTAGGTCGCGCCGTGAGGGCTTGTGGGGCCCACATAGCACCACCGCCCCCAAACTCAGCTCTATATCTTCCGTCTCGCCCGGAAAAAAATCAGAGAGAAGGTTTCATCACGTTTTACGATATGGAGGCGCCGCCACCTCCTGTTCTTCATCTGGAGGGCAGATCTGGAGTCCGTTTTGGGCTCTGGAGAGGGGAAATCGTCACCATCGTCATCATCAACCTTCCTCCATCGACAATTCCATGATGCTCTTTATAGTTCGTGAGTAATCTCATCATAGGCTAGACGGTGATGAGTTGGATGAGATTTATCATGTAATCGAGTTAGTTTTGACGGGGATTGATCCCTAGTATCGACTATGTTCTAGATTGATGTTGCTACTACTTTGCCATGCTTAATGCATGTCACTAGAGCCCGAGTGCCATGATTTCAGAACTGAACCTATTATGTTGTCGCCAATATATGTGTTTTTTAGATCCTATCTTTCAAGTTGTAGTCACCTACTATGTGTTATGACCCGGCAACCCCGGAGTGACAATAGCCGGAACCACTCCGAGAGATGACCATAGTATGAGGAGTTCATGTATTCACCAAGTGTTAATGCGTTGGTCCGATTCTTTATTAAAAGGAGAACCTTAATATCCTGTAGTTTCCATTAGGACCCCACTGCCACGGGAGGGATGGACAATAGATGTCATGCAAGTTCTTTTCCCTAAGCACGTATGACTACATACAGAATACATGCCTACATTAGATTGACGAGCGGGAGCTACTTACTTATCTCTCCGTGTTATAGCTGTTACATGATGAATCACGTCTGACATACTCATCCATCACCGATCCACTACCTACGAGTCTTTACTACTGGTCCTTGCTATGTTACTTTGTCCACGCTTGTCCCTTGCTACAAAAGGGATTGGGTCACTTTGCTACTACTGTTGCTACTACTGTTACTCTGCTACTGCTACTGCTGTTCCTTGCTACTCTGTTGTTACTTGTTGCAAGACCTTTTTTCGACAGCGTTGCCGGAGAAGAATAGTTCCCCGTCCACGTGCAACCTACTGGCGCCATTGATACAACAGTTAGGAATAGTCTTCCGTCAACAGATTTGTTTCTGGCACCGTTGCTATCATACTACTTTGCTACTGATACTTTTCTTGCAGACACTAATCTTTCAGGTGTGGTTGAATATGACAAACTCAGCTGCTAATACTTGGGAATATTCTTTCGCTTCCCCTTGTGGCGAATCAATAAATTAGGGTTGAATACTCTACCCTCGAAAATTGTTGCGATCCCCTACACTTGTGGGTTATCACATACATAGACAACACACTGTCCCTAGTGAGCCTCTAGTTCACTAGCTCATTGATCAAAGATGGTCAAGGTTTCCTAACCATAGACAAGTGTTGTCACTTGATAACGGGATCACATAATTAGGAGAATCATGTGATGGACAAGACCCAAACTATGAACGTAGCATATTGATCGTGTCCTTTTATTGCTATTGTTTTGTGCGTGTCAAGTATTTGTTCCTATGACCATGAGATCATATAACTTACTGGAACCGAAGGAATACCTTGTGTGCATCAAACGTCGCAACGTAACTGGGTGACTATAAAGGTGCTCTACAGGTATCTCCGAAGGTGTCCGTTGAGTTAGTATGGATCAAGACTGGGATTTGTCACTCCGTGTGACGAAGAGGTATCTCGGGGCCCACTCGGTAATACAACATCACACACAAGCCTTGCAAGCAATGTGACTAAGTGTAAGTCATGGGATCTTGTATTACGGAACGAGTAAAGAGACTTGCCGGTAACGAGATTGAAATAGGTATGCGGATATCTACGATCAAATCTCGGGCAAGTAACATACCAAAGGACAAAGGGAATGATATACGGGATTATATGCATCCTTGACACTGAGGTTCAACTGATATGATCTTCGGAGAATATGTAGGATCCAATATGGGCATCCAGGTCCCGCTATTGGATATTGACCGAGGATTACCTCGGGGCATGTCTACATAGTTCTCGAACCCGTAGGGTCTGCACACTTAAGGTTCAGCAATTTTTTAATATAGTTGAGTTATATGTGTGGTTACCGAATGTCGTTCGGAGTCCCGGATGAGATCACAGACGTCACGAGGGTTTCCAGAACGATCCATAGACGGAGATTGATATATAGGATGATTTCATTTGGTTACCGGAAGGTTTTCGGGCATTACCGGGAATGTACCGGGAGTGACGAATGGGTTCCGGAAGTTCACCGGGAGGGGGGAACCCACCCGGGGGAAGCCCAATGGTCCTAGGGGTGGCGCACCAGCCTTAGTTGGTTGGTGGGACAGCCCATGAGGGCCCTCACGCCATAAGAAGAAAACCAAAGAAAGAAAAAAAAGGGAGGTGGGAAGGAAGAGAAGGACTCCACTTTCCAATCCTATTTTGAGTAGGATTGGAGTAGGAATCCTACTCCCTTCCTAGCCGGCGCACCCTTGGGGACTTTGTCCTCAAGGAAAGCCTCCTCCCCCTCCCTCCTATATATAGTGGTGATTTAGGGCTGATTTGAGACAACTTTTGCCACGTGCAACTCAGATCTAGACACCGTAGTTTTACCTCTAGATCGTATTTCTGCGGAGCTCAGACGGAGCCCTACAGGAGTAGATCCTCACCACCACCGAAGCGCCGTCACGCTGCCGGAGAACGCATCTACTTCTCCATCTTGCTTGCTGGATAAAGAAGGCCGAGATCATCGTCGAGCTGTACGTGTGCTGAACGCGGAGGTGCCGTCCGTTTGGCACTAGATCGGAACGGATCGTGGGACGGATCGTGGGACGGTTCATGGGACGTTTCGCGAGGTGGATCGAGGGACGTGAGGACGTTCCACTACATCAACCGCGTTTCTTAACGCTTCCTGCTGTGCGATCTACAAGGGTATGTAGATCCAAATCTCCTCTCGTAGATGGACATCACCATGATAGGTGTTCGTGTGCGTAGGAAATTTTTTGTTTCCCATGCGACGTTCCGGAACAGTGGCATCATGAGCTAGGTTCATGCGTAGATGTTATCTCGAGTAGAACATAAAGGGTTTTGTGGACGGTGATGTTCGATTTGCTGCCCTCCTTAGTCTTTTCTCGATTTGGCATTATTGTTGGATTGAAGCGGCCCGGACCGACATTATTCGTACGCTTACGAAAGAGTGGTTTCATTGATTGACATGCAACCTCGTTGCATAAAGATGACTGGCGGGTGTCGGTTTCTCCAACTTGAATAAAGTTGAATTGGTTTTGACCGAGGCGGTCCTTGGAGAGGTTAAATAGCAACTTGCACTTCTTCATTGTGGTTTTTGCGTATGTAAGATGCGATCATACTAGATACCCATAGAAACCACGTAAAACATGCAACAACAAATTAGAGGACGGCTAACTTGTTTTTGTAGGGTATGCTTGTGATATGATATGGCCAGTGACGTGATGTGATACGTATGAGATGATCATATTGTAATAGTTAATATCGACCTGCACGTCGATGCTGCAGCAACCGGCAGGAGCCATAGGGTTGTCTTTAAACTAACATTTGTGTTTGCAGATGCGTTTACTATATTGCTAGGTCATAGCTTTAGTAGTAATAGCATAGATAACACGACAACCTCGATGGCGACACGTTGATGGAGATCATGGTGTGGCTCCGGTGACAAGAAGATCATGTCGGTGCTTGAGTGATGGAGATCAAGAAGCAAAAGATGATGGCCATATCATGTCACTTATGAATTGCATGTGATGTTAATCCTTTTATGCACCTTATTTTGCTTAGAACGGCGGTAGAATTATGAGGTGATCTCTCACTAAAATTTCAAGACGAAATTGTGTTCTCCCCGACTGTGCACCGTTGCGACAGTTCGTCGTTTCGAGACACCACGTGATGATCGGGTGTGATAGACTCAACATTCACATACAACGGGTGCAAAACAGTTGCACACGCGGAACACTCGGGTTAAGCTTGACGAGCCTAGCATGTGCATACATGGCCTCGAAACACATGAGACTGAAAGGTCGAGCATGAATCATATAGTTGATATGATTAGCATACAGATGCTTACCACTCAAACTATTCTCAACTCACGTGATGATCTGACTTGAGTTAGTGGATTTGGATCATGTACCACTCAAATGACTAGAGAGATATACTTTTTGAGTGGGAGTTCTTAAGTAATATGATTAATTGAACTAATTATCATGAACATATTCTAATGATCTTTGCGAATTACGATATAGCTCTACTGTTTTTGTATGTTCCTACATGAAATTTAGTTGAAAGTTGATAGTAGCAACTTTGCGGACTTAGTCCGTAAAACTGAGGATTGTCCTCATTGCTGCGTAGAAGGCTTATGTCCTTAATGCACTACTCGGTGTGCTGCACCTCGAGCATCGTCTGTGGATGTTGCAAACATCTGGCATACACGTTTTTGATGATTACATGATAGTTCAGTGTATAATACTTAATAGCTTAGAAGCAAGGCGCCGAAGACGTCTTGAAACATCGCGGAACATATGAGATGTTCTAAGAGATGAAATTGAGATTTCTTGCTCGTGCCCTTTTTGAGAGGTATGAGACCTCCAACAAGATTCTTTGTCTACAAAGTAAAGGTGAAAATCTCAAATCGTTGAGCATGTTCTCAGATTGTTTGAGTACAACAATCGCTTGAATCAAGTGGGAGTTAATCTTCCAGATGAGATAGTGATGGTTCTCCAAAGTCACTGCCACTAAGCTGCTAGAGCTTCGTGAAGAACTAGAACATATCAAGGATAGATATGATGATCCTTGAGCGATTCACACTATTTGACACTGCCAAAGTAGAAATCAAGAAGGAGCATCAATTGTTGATGGTTAGTAAAACCACTAGTTTCAAGAAGGGCAAGGGCTAGAAGGGATACTTCGTGAAACGGCAAATCAGTTGCTGCTGCAATGAAGAAACCCAAGATTGAACCCAAACCCGAGACTAAGTGCTTCTGTTATGAGGGAAACGGTCACTGAGGCGGAGCTATCCTAGATACTTGGTAGATAAGAAGGCTGGCAAAGTCGACAAGATGTATATTTGATATACATCATATTGATGTGTACTTTACTAGTACTCCTAGTAGCAAGAGGTGTTGGAAATATCCCTAGAGGCAATAATAAAATGGTTATTATCATATTTCCTTGTTCATGATAATCGTCTATTGTTCATGCTATAATTGTATTAACAGGAAACAGTAATACATGTGTGAATAAATAGATCACAACGTGTCCCTAGCAAGCCTCTAGATGGCTGACTCGCTGATCAATAGATGATCATGGTTTCCTGATCATGGACATTAGATGTCATTGATAACAGGATCACATCATTGGGAGAATGATGTGATGGACAAGACCCAATCCTAAGCATAGCACTAGATCGTGTTGTTCGTATGTTAAAGCTTCTCTAATGTCAAGTGTCTTTTCCTTCGACCGTCAAATTGTGCAACTTCTGGATACCGTAGGAGTGCTTTGGGTGTATCAAACATCACAATGTAACTGGGTAACTATAAAGGTGCACTACGGGTGTCTTCGAAAGTGTCTGTTGGGTTGGTACGAATCAAGACTGGGATTTGTCACTCCGTGTGACGGAGAGGTATCTGTGGGCCCACTCGGTAGAACATCATCATAATGATCTCAGTGTGACTAAGTAGTTAGTCACGGGATGATGTGATACGGAACAATTAAAGAGACTTATCGGTAACGAGATTGAACAAGGTATAGGTATATCGACGATCAAATCTCGGGCAAGTTCTATACCAACAGACAAAGGGAATTGTATACGGGATTGATTGAATCCTTGACATCGTGGTTCACCCGGCGAGATCATTGTGGAACTTGTGGGAGCCACCATTAATATCCATATCCCGCTGATGGTTATTGGCCGGAGAGTGTCTCAGTCATGTGTGCATGATTCCGGAACCCGTAGGGTCTACACACATAAGGTTCGATGACGCTAGGGTTATAGGGAATTGTTATACGAGGTTACTGATAGTTGTTCGGAGTCCCGGATGAGATCCCGGACGTCACAAGGAGCTCCGGAATAGTCCGGAGGTAAAGATTGATACATACGATGGATGGGTTTGGACGCCGGAAATGTTTCGGGCACCACCGCAAAGTGTCGGGACCACCAGAAGGGTTCCGGAGGCCCACCAGGATGGGCCACAAGCCCCGGAAGGCTACATGGGCCAAGTGCAGGAGGGAACCAGCGCCTGGGTGGGCTGGTGCGCCCCCCACACTCAGCCCAGGCGCACCAGAGAGGGAGGGAGTGGAAACCCTAGGCGCTGCTGGCCTAAGGCCCACCTAGGGGTGCGCCACCCCCCTCTCCTCCCTGGCCGCCCCCTCTCCCATCTAGGGCTGCCACCCCCCTCATGGGTGAAACCCTAAAGGGGGCGCCACCCCTCCCTCCCCCCTATATATAGTGGGTTTTTTGTCCTTTGGAGATATGGTTTTCCATCTCTCTCTCGGCGCAGCCCTGCTCTTCTTCTTCCTCCTCTCCCACGGTGCTTGGCGAAGCCCTGCCGGGAGACCTCGTCTCTCTATCGACACCACGCCGTTGTGCTGCCGGAGATCTTCCCCAACCTCTCCCTCCTCCTTGCTGGATCAAAGTGCGGGAGACGTCACCGGGCTGCACGTGTGTTGAACGCGGAGGTGCCGTGGTTCGACACTAGATCGGAATGACACCGCGATCTGAATTGCCGCGAGTACGACTCCATCAACCGCGTTCTAGCAATGCTTCCGCTTAGCGATCTTCAAAGGTATGAAGATGCACTCACCCCTCTCAAATTGCTGGTCTCTCCATAGAAAGATCTGAATATGGCGTAGGAAAATTTTGAATTTATGCTACGTTCCCCAAGAGTGGCATCCGAGCCAGGTTTTCTATGCGTAGATTCTATGCACGAGTAGAACACAAAAGGTTATGGGTACTGATTTGTCAATTTCTTGCCGCTACTAGTCTTATTATTTTCCGAAGGTATTGTGGGATGAAGCGGCCCGGACCGACCTTACACGTACACTTACGTGAGACAGGTTCCACCGGCCAACATGCACACCGTGCATAAAGGTGGCTAGTGGGTGTCTGTCTCTCCCACTCTAGTCGGATTGGATTTGATGAAAAGGGTCCTTATGAAGGGTAAATAGCTTTGGCATATCATCATTGTGGCTGTCACGTAGGTAAGAAGGCCTTCTTGCTAGAAACCCAAATCAGCCATGTAAAACTTGCAACAACAATTAGAGGACGTCTAACTTGTTTTTGTAGGGTTTGACATGTGATGTGATATGGACAAAGTTGTGATGTTACATGTGTGATGTATGACGATCATGTTATTGTAATAGGATTCTCGACTTGCATGTCGATGAGTATGACAACCGGCAGGAGCCATAGGAGTTGTCTTAATTTATTGTATGAGATGCAACGCCATGTGTTTACCACTTTTACTTCATTGCTAAAGATTAACTATAGTAGTAGTGGTAGTAGTAGTTGATGTGACAACTTCACATAGACACGATGATGGAGATCATGATGATGGAGATCATGGTGTCACGCCGGTGACAATGATGATCATGCGATGCCTCAAGATGGAGATCGAAGGAGCAAAGATGATAATGCCCATATCATGTCACTATATGATTGCATGTGATGTTTATCATGTTTTTCATCTTATTGCTTAGAACGACGGTAGCATAATAAGATGATGCCTCATAAAATTTCGAGAACGTATTCCCCTAAGTGTGAACCATTGTGAACGATCGGTGTCTCGAAGCACCACGTGATGATCGGGTGTGATAGATTCTAACGTTCGCATACAACGGGTGTAAGCCATATTTACACACGCGAAACACTTAGGTTGACTCGACGAGCTTAGCATGTACAGACATGACCTCGAATACAAAAGACCGAAAGGTCGAACATGAGTCGTATGGTTGAATACGATCAGCATGAAGTTGCTCACCATGATGACTAGTCCGTCTCACGTGGTGATCGGACATGGGTTAGTCAACATGGATCATGTATCACTTAGATGACTAGAGGGATGTCGATTTAAGTGGGAGTTCACACTTAATTTGATTAAATGAACTTAATTGTCATGAACTTAGTATAAAAGTTGTCTTTACAACTATTGTAGATCCAATGGCCAACGCACCTGTCAACCTCAATTTCAACGCATTCCTAGAGAAGAACAAGCTGAAAGATGATGGTAGCAACTATGCGTACTGGGTCTGCAACTTGAAGCTCATCCTCGATGCAGCTAAAAAGGCTTATGTCCTTAATGCATCGCTAGGTTACCCTCCTACTCTCGCAGCGGCCCGGGACATTCAGAACGTCTGGCAGACGCGGAGTGATGACTACTCTCTAGTTAGGTGTGGCATGTTATACAGTTTGGAAACGGGGCTCCAAAGGTGTTTTGAGCAACACGGAGCATATGACATGCCAGTGTCGAGAGATATGAAGTCTCCGACAAGTTCTTTAGCTGTAAGATGGAGGAGAACAGTTTTGTTAGTAAGCATATACTAAGAATGTCTGGGTTACACGGTCGTCTGACTTCGCTTGGAGTCGAAATTCCGGATGACGCTGTAATTGACAGAATCCTCCAGTCTCTCCCACCAAGCTACAAGGGTTTTGTGCTGAACTACAACATGCAAGGGATGGAAAATACCATTCCCGAGTTGTACTCGATGCTGAAATCTGCAGAAGTAGAAATCCTGAAAGACATCAAGTGTTGATGGTCAATTAGACCACCAGTTTTAAGAAGGGCAAGGGTAAGAAGAACTTCAAGGAAGACGGCAAAGCCGTTGCTGCGCCTAGAAGAAAAACAATGGACCCAAGCCTGAGACTGAGACTGAGTGCTTCTATTGCAAGGGAAAAGGTCATTGGAACCGGAACTGCCCCAAGTACTTAGCGAACAAGAAGGCCGGCAACGTTAAAGGTATATGTGATATACAAATTATTGATGTGTACCTTACCAACGCTTGTAGTAGCTCCTGGGTATTTGATACCGGTGATGTTGCTCACATTTGCAACTCAAAGCAGGAGCTACGAAATAAGCGGAGACTGGCCAAGGACGAGGTGACGATGCGCGTAGGGAATGGCTCCAAGTCGATGAGATCGCCGTCGGCACGCTACCTCTACATCTACCATCGGGATTAGTTTTAAACCTTAATAATTGTTATTTAGTACAAGCTTTGAGCATAAATATTGTATCAGGGTCTTGCTTAATGCAAGACAACTACTCATTTAAATCAAAGAATAATGGTTGTTCTATTTATATGAGTGATATGTTTTATGGTCATGCTCCGCTAGTGAATGGTTTATTCTTGATGTATCTCAATCGTGATGTTACACATATCCATAGTGTGAGTACAAAAAGATGTAAAGTTGATAATGATAGTCCCCCATACTTGTGGCACTGCCGCCTTGGTCATATCGGTGTTAAGTGCATGAAGAAGCTCCATACTGATGGACTATTAGAGTCTCTTGACTTTGAATCATTTGACACATGCAAACCATGCCTCATGGGCAGGATGACTAAGACTCCGTTCTCAGGAATAATGGAGAGAGAGACCGACTTATTGGAAATAATACATACTGATGTGTGTGGTCCAATGAACGCTGAAGCTCGCGGTGGCTACCGTTATGTTCTCACTCTCACCGATGATTTGAGTAGGTATGGGTATATCTACTTGATGAAGCACAAATCTGAGACGTTTGAAAATTTCAAGGAATTTCAGAGTGAGGTTGAGAATCAACGTGACAGAAAAAATAAGTGTCTACAATCTGATCGTGGAGGAGAATATTTGAGTTACGAGTTTGGCACACACCTAAGGAAGTGTGGAATTGTTTCAGAACTGACGCCTCCTGGCACACCACAATGCAACGGAGTGTCTGAACGTCGTAATCACACTTTATTAGATATGGTACGATCTATGATGTCTCTTGCCGACTTACCGCTATCATTTTGGGGGTACGCATTAGAAACTGCAGCATTCACTTTAAATAGGGAACCGTCTAAATCCGTTCAGACGACACCGTATGAACTATGGTTTGGCAAGAAACCTAAGCTGTCGTTTCTTAAAGTTTGGGGCTGCGATGCTTATGTGAAGAAACTTCAACCAGAAAAGCTCGAACCCAAAGCGGAGAAATGCGTATTCATAGGATACCCTAAGGAAACTATTGGGTATACCTTCTATCTTAGATCCGAAGGTAAAACCTTTGTTGCCAAGAACGGATGCTTTCTAGAGAAAGTGTTTCTCTCGAAAGAAGTAAGTGGGAGGAAAGTAGAACTTGATGAGGTAATTACACCCCCTCTCGAACCGGAGAGTAGCGCAGCACGGGAAATTGTTCCTGTGGCGCCTACGCCAACTCAAGAGGAAGTTAATGATGATGATCATGAACTTTGGATCAAGTTACTACTGAACCACGAGGGTCCACAAGGGTAAGATCCGCACGAGAGTGGTACGGCAACCCTGTGATGGAAATCATGTTGTTAGACAATAGTGAACCTTCGAACTATGAAGAAGCAATGGCGGGCCCGGATTCCAACAAATGGCTTGATGCTATGAAATCCGAGATAGGATCCATGTATGAGAACAAAGTATGGGCTTTGGTGGACTTGCCCGATGATCGGCAAGCCATAGAAAATAAATGGGTCTTAAAGAAGAAGACTGATGCAAATGGTAATTTCACTGTTTACAAAGCTCGACTTGTCGGAAAGGGTTTTCGACAAATTCAAGGAGTTGACTACGATGAAACTTTCTCTCCCTTAGCGAAGCTGAAGTCAGTCCGAATCATGTTAGCTATTGCCGCTTTTCATGATTATGTAATTTGGCAAATGGACGTCAAAACAGCGTTCCTTAACGGGTATCTTAAGGAAGAGTTGTATATGATGCAACCAGAAGGTTTTGTCGACCCTAAGAGTGCTAACAAGGTATGCAAGCTCCAGCGCTCCATCAATGGGCTGGTGCAAGCATCTCGGAGTTGGAACATTTGCTTTAATGAAGTGATTAAAGCGTTTGGGTTCATACAGGTTTATGGAGAAGCCTGTCTGTACAACAAAGTGAGTGGGAGCTCTGTAGCTTTCCTTATACTATATCTGGATGACATATTATTGATGGGGAATAATATAGAGTTGTTGGAGAGCATAAAGGCCTATTTGAATAAGAGTTTTTCAATGCAGGACCTTGGAGAAGCTGCATACATATTAGGCATCAAGATCTATAGAGATAGATCGAGACGCCTCATAGATCTTTCGCAAAGTACATACCTTGACAAGATATTGAAGAAGTTCAATATGGAAAACTCAAATAAGGGTTTCTTGCGAGTTTTGCAAGGTATGAGATTGAGTAAGACTCAGTCACCGACCACGGCAACAGATAGAGAGAAGATGAGTATTGTCCCCTAGGCTTCAACCGTAGGCTCTCTAATGTATGCCATGTTGTGTACCAGACCTGATATAAACCTTGCCATAAGTTTGGTAGGGAGGTACCAAAGTGATCCCGGTATGAAACACGGGACAGTGGTCAAGAATATCCTTAAGTACCTGAAGAGGACTAAGGAGATGTTTCTCGTTCATGGAGGTGACGAAGAGCTCGTCGTAAAGGGTTATGTCGATGCTAGCTTCGACACAGATCCGAATGACTCTAATTCACAGACCCGATTTGTTTATGTTATGAATGGCAGGCAGTGAGCTGGTGCAGCAGCAAGCAAGAAGTCGTAGCAGCATCTACAGGTGAAGCGGAATACATAGCTGCTTCAGAAGCGGCTCATGAAGGGATTTGGATGAAGGAGCTCATTGATACGTCTCTGTCGTATCTACTTTTCGAACTCTTTTGCCCTTGTTTTGGACTCTAACTTGCATGATTTGAATGGAACTAACCCGGACTAACGCTGTTTTCTACAGAATTGCCGTGGTATAGTTTTTGTGCACAAATGAAAGTTCTTGGAACATCCTAAAAATTTACGGAGATTTTTTCTGAATAAAAGAAAAATACGTGCGCAAAGATCCACGTGAGGGGGTGTGCTAGTGGGCCACAAGCCCACATGGCGCGACCACCCCCCTAGGCCGTGCCATGCAGGCTTGTGGGGCCCACGTGGTACCACCGCCCCCAATCTCAGTCCTATATCTTCTATTTCGCCTGGCATAAAATCAGAGAGAAGGTTTCATCGCGTTTTGCGATACGGAGGCGCCGCCACATCCTGTTCTTCATCTGGAGGGCAGATCCGGAGTCCGTTTGTAACATCCCAATTTTCGTAAATTCGGATGTTAATAGATCATTCATTTGCATCCCATATTTTATGCATCATTGCGTTCTTCTGAAAATTTTTATCGTTATGTGACTGCGGGCAATTTATCGGAGCGGAGATAATATGACTTCTCCCGTGTGAGTCAAAGTCACCATTTTTGGTTTTTGCAAATTTTCCCAAACTCCGAATTATTTTTAGTTGAGTTGTTTTTTTTCTTCGCATTGTGTGACCTATTGCATAAATTTTTTTTAAAAAAATTGCATTAGGTGGAACTAGGATTCCTATATATATATTATATATATATATTAGTTGTATATGTTATTTTGTTTTCTCCTAAGTTCTAGTGCATATATGTATATTAGTTCCTACCTTTTTGTTAGCTAGGAATATATATATATATATATATATATATATATATATATTTACTGTTTTGGTTTTCTTTCTTTTCTTTTTGCTGCTGTTAGTTTGTTTTAAAAAAAAAAAACTGCCAGGCCGAGCCATAAGGACTCAGCCCAGCCACCCCATGCATGCACGCATGCCTTGCATGCAGCCTCCCCCACGTCCCCAATCCCTCTCCCTCCCCACGTCTCCTCCTTCCTATTTTCTCTCCCTTTTCCTTATTTCTCTCTTCCTTCTTTCTCCTCCCTCTCTATCCTATTTTTCTCTCCCGTGATCTCCTTCCCAAAGTTCTCCCTCTCCTTCCTTTCTACTCTCCTCCCCTAAGCCTATATAAACCCCCCCACCTCCACCTCTCCCCAACCCTAGCCGCCGTCTCTCCACTGCCGCCTCCACAAGCCGCCGCCGGCGCCTCACCCCACCGCCGCCCTAGCCGCCGCCGCGAGCAGCGGCAGCAGCCCGAAAGCTGCTGCACCTCGGCCTCGCCGTGGAGGAGGAGCCCTCCCCGAACTCTCTCTCCACCGCCGCCTCTTCCCCGCGGAGAACGAACCTCACCGCCGCCGCCCGACGCCCCACCGCCCGGAGCTACTCCCTCCTTCCTCGCCGGCCATCTCCTTTCTTGCCGGTGCAACACCTCCAGCAGCAGGTAGCAACCTCTCTCTCTCTATTTCATGCACTCCATCTCAGCCATTAGAAGCTTGCCACGTGTGCCTCTCATTAGCACTAGCAGTTTCGTAATTTCTGTCCAGATTTCGAAAACAGAAACTTTCAATCTTGTTTTGATCACAACTTTTTATCCCTACGTCCAATGACATTGATTATTTTTCCAGTAGCTCAAAATTTCCTGTAGTTTTTAAAAATATATAATTTTTCTGTGTTGGGAATTTTCAAATATAAGTTAGAGCAGATTTAGTTTAAACACTGTTTTGCCTATTCCAGGAGTTTGAAAACTGATATTGAGTTGATTCTTTTTGCTACTTTTTCTAGTGATAAAACCTTACTGTAGTAGAATTTTTAGAATTTTCCAAGTATTTTTACTGGTGTTTTCAACAGAAACAAGTTTCTGTCCTACCAACGCGCGATAAATGCTTTTGCGTAGTCTTTTGCAAATCATTGCATATGATGTTATTTTTACTCGTGGCACGATTGAATTGCTTATGATGTGCTTTGTGTTTGTATCGGTAGATCATCCGGAGTGCGAAGCGTGTTACTTAGAGACGCTCGAGCAGGACAACTATCATCAAGGCAAGTCATCTTTGATCATGTTATTTTACCTATGTTTTCAATGCATAGTAGATCACCTTCTTTGCCCTATTTGCATGCTGCCTAGGTACTTGGAAACTTTAGTCATAGGTGTAGTATCATGTGGTAGGAACACCAACACCCCGATACTTGGCCCCGGGACGACAAAGTTATATATATGCTATGCTTAAGTAGACGGGTTATCGGTTGAGTGTATGCCACGAGAGATGCGAGATTGATATAATAACCAAGACCGGACTAAGACAAGATTTTCAAGACCTCGGACGCAATGCAACACTGGGTGAAGGACGGTTGATCGGCTCCCTGGAAAACCCAGTGGATGCCCGGGATGCTGGAGAGGCCATGTCATCCTGCGGAAAGCTTCACCCAGGCTCAAAGGGACGGACGGAGACTTCAAGACTCAAGGCTTACCTGCACAGCCACAAGTCATTATGGGCTCTGGCTTGGTTGGACAACGCGGCGACTCTGGACAGGCGGTGCTAGCAGATGTAGACGAACGGTAGGAATGGATGGGCACCGACAGGGATTCAGAGGGACCCGTTGAAAGACCATGTTTTGATCATCCGGTCTTCAAACACCCTGAAGTGCCAGGACAAACCCGGAGGCGATCAAATCTTGTGGGGAACGTGTGCAAAACTCTGCAGAGTACCCAACCTAATCGATTAGCCGTGTCCACGGTCATGGACAACTTGAGCCGAAGGCATTGAATTTCCCCTGAACTCTCGACACAACTTAATAATGATGTGGGTGTTAACAACTATTCGGGTACGAGAACTAGTTGGCGGAACCATCTCGTTAACAACAAACATGTAGTAATATTTTGCTTCCGACCCCTTTTGTTGTAGGATAAAACTAGCTTTGTGCAAAACTTAGCTCCACCGGCCAAATATGCATGTAGAGATAGTTGATTATTATTTTACCCCCTCTCTTGATGATTTGCCAGCATATTCAATATGCTGACCTACACGGCTGCAACGTATCATGTTGCAGAGTACTTTTCCGACCAGGAGTGAGGCTACGATTCTACGCTCAGCGACATGCCCTTGGAGTCGGATGGACTCGTCTACCTGATGCTTCCGCTTAGTCTTCGTTAGATAATCTCATGAGTTGGCCTTCAGCCACTTTATTGTACTCCTTTATTGTAATAAAGTACTCTTTATGAGATTTCGATTAATAAAGCTGTGTGATTGCACTCTTGAATATATACATTATGTACTGTGTGTGTACCAGCATGATCTTAGGATGGTACAGAAACACCAGAGGCTTGACTCGTTGAGTCGGGTCGCTACACCGTTTCGGGCTCCGGAGAGGGGAAATCGTCACCATCGTCATCATCAACCTTTATCCATCGACAATTCCATGATGCTCTTCATCGTTCGTGAGTAATCTCATTGTAGGCTTGCTGGACGGTGATGAGTTGGATGAGATCTATCATGTAATCGAGTTAGTTCTTGACGGGGATTGATCCCTAGTATCCACTATGTTCTAGATTGATGTTGCTACTACTTGGCTATGCTTAATGCTTGTCACTAGGGCCCGAGTGCCATGATTTCAGATCTGAACCTATTATGCTGTCGCCAATATATGTGTGTTTTAGATCCTATCTTGCAAGTTGTAGTCACCTACTATGTGTTATGACCCGGAAACCCCGGAGTGACAATAGCCGGAGCCACTCCCGAAGATGACCATAGTATGAGGAGTTCATGTATTCACCGCGTGTTAATGCGTTGGTCCGGTTCTTTATTAAAAGGAGAACCTTAATATCCCGTAGTTTCCATTAGGACCCCGCTGCCACGGGAGGGATGGACAATAGATGTCATGCAAGTTCTTTTCCCTAAGCACGTATGACTACATACGGAATACATGCCTACATTAGATTGATGAACGGGAGCTAGCCACATATCTCTCCGTGTTATAGCTATTACATGATGAATCACATCCGTCACACTCATCCATCACCGATCCACTGCCTACGAGTCTTTTACTACTGGTTCTCGCTACGTTTACTTTGCCTAGGCTTGTCCCTTGCTACAAGAGGGATTGTGCCACTTTGTTGCTGGTACTTGCTACTGCTCTCGCTACTGCTGTTACTTGTTACTTTGCTGCTGCTGCTACTACTGTTCATTGCTACTCCGTTGTTACTTGTTGCAAGACTTTGTTGGCGTTAACATCCCGTCAACGTGCCTTTTTCTGGCGCCATTGTTGGGAATTGCCCAAGCTTTTTCTGGTGCCGTTGCTATCATACTACCATGCTACTGATAATTTGCTTGCAGACACTAATTTTTCAGGTGTGGTTGAATTGACAACTCAGCTGCTAATACTTGAGAATATCCTTTAGCTTCCCCTTGTGAGCGAATCAATAAATTTGGGTTGAATACTCTACCCTCGAAAACTGTTGCGATCCCATACGCTTGTGGGACATCACTCATCACCTTCCTTTGAGTGGTCCCAAGCGTGTCGGGTCCGATGACACTCTTCTGTGATAACACTGGGGCCATTGCCATAGCCAAGGAGCCCAGGTTTCACCGGAAGACCAAGCACATCAAACTCCGCTACAACTCCATCGAGGACCATGTCCAGAGTGGAGTAATAGATATATGTAAAGTGCACACAGATCTGAATATTGCAGACCAGTTGACTAAACCTCTTCCTCGAGCAAAACATGATCAACACCACAATGCTATGGGTGTTCGATACATCACAATGTAACTAGATTATTGACTCTAGTGCAAGTGGGAGACTGTTGGAAATAAGCCCTAGAGGCAATAATAAAATGGTTATTATCATATTTCCTTGTTCATGATAATCGTCTATTGTTCATGCTATAATTGTATTAACAGGAAACAGTAATACATGTGTGAATAAATAGATCACAACTGTCCCTAGCAAGCCTCTAGTTGGCTGGCTCGTTGATCAATAGATGATCAGGGTTTTCTGATCATGGACATTAGATGTCATTGATAACGGGATCACATCATTGGGAATGATGTGTTGGACAAGACCCAATCCTAAGCATAGCACTAGATCGTGTTGTTCGTATGCTAAAGCTTTTCTAATGTTAAGTGTCTTTTTCTTTGACCGTGAGATTGTGCAACTCACGGATACCGTAGGAGTGCTTTCGGTGTACAACGTAACTGCGTGACTATAAAGGTGCACTACTGGTATCTCCGAAAGTGTGTGTTGGGTTGGTAGGAATAAAGATCGGGATTTGTCACACCGTGTGACGGAGAGGTATCTCTAGGCCCACTCGGTAGAACATCATCATAATGAGCTCAGTGTGACTAAGTATTTAGTCACGGGATGATGTGCTACGGAACGAGTAAAGAGACTTACCGGTAACGAGATTGAACAAGGTATACGTATACCGACGATCGAATCTCGGGCAAGTTCTATACCGATAGACAAAGGGAATTGTATATGGGATTGATTGAATCCTTGACATCGTGGTTCGTGCGATTAGATCATCGTGGAACATGTGGGAGCCACCATGGGTATCCAGATCCCGCTGATGGTTATTGGCCGGAGAGTATCTCGGTCATGTCTGCACGATTCCCGAACCCGTAGGGTCTACACACTTAAGGTTCGATGACGCTAGGGTTATAGGGAATTGTTATACGAGGTTAGCAAAGGTTGTTCGGAGTCCCGGATGAGATCCCAGACGTCACGAGGAGCTCCGGAATAGTACGGAGGTAAAGATTGATATATAGGATGGATGGGTTTGGACGCCGGAAATGTTTCGGGCACCACCGGCAAAGTGTCGGGACCACCGGGAGGGTCCACAAGCCCTGGAAGGCTATATGGGCCAAGTGCGCGAGGGAACCAGTCCCTGGGTGGGCTGGTGCGCCCCCCCCACACACACTCAGCCCAGGCGCACCTGAGAGGGAGGGAGGGGAAACCCTAGGCGCTGGTGGGCCTAAGGCCCACCTAGGGGTGCGCCACCGCCCTTTGCTCCGTGGCCGTCGCCCCCCTCTCCCATCTAGGGCTGTCGCCCCCCTCAAGGGGGAAACCCTAAAGGGGGCGCCACCCCTCCCTTCCCCCTATATATAGTGGGGGTTTTGGCCTTTGGAGATACGGTTTTCCATCTCTCTCTCAGCGCAACCTTGCTCTTCTTCTTCCTCCTCTCCCACGGTGCTTGACGAAGCCCTGCCGGGAGACCTCGCCTCTCCATCGACACCACGCCGTCGTGCTGTCGGAGATCTTCCCCAACCTCTCCCTCCTCCTTGCTGGATCAAGGTGTGGGAGACGTCACTGGGCTGCACGTGTGTTGAACACGGAGGTGCCATGGTTTGGCACTATATCAGAATCACACCGCAATCTGAATCGCCGCGAGTACGACTCCATCAACCACGTTCTAGCAACGCTTCCGCTTAGCGATCTTCAAAGGTATGAAGATGCACTCACCCCTCTCTCATTGCTGGTCTCTCCATAGGAAGATCTGAATATGGCATAGGAAAATTTTGAATTTATGTTACGTTCCCCAACACGAGGGTATTGGATACCGGTTCGGTTGCTAAGTGATTAGTAACTCGAAGTAGAAGCTATGAAATAAACGAAGACTAGCTAAAAGCGAGGTGCTGATAAGTGTTGGAAGTGTTTCCAAGGTTGATGTGATCAAACATCGCACGCTCCCTCTACCATCGGGATTGGTGTTAACCCTAAATAATTGTTATTTGGTGTTTGCGTTGAGCGTGAACATGATTAGATCGTGTTTATTGCAATATGATTATTCATTTAAAGAGAATAATGGTTATTCTATTTGCTTGAATAATTACCTTCAATGGTTTATTTAATCTCGATCGTAGTGTTGCACATGTTCATAATATTGGTGCCAAAAAGATACAAAGTAATAGTGATAGTACCACTTACTTGTGGCACTGCCGCTTGAGTCATGACGGTGTAAAATGCATGAAGAAGCTCCATGTTGATGGATCTTTGTACTCACTCATTTTTGAAACGTTTGAGACATGCAAACCATACTTGTTGGTATTAACGCATTAAGAAAATCCATGCAGATGGATTGTTTGGACTCGCTTGATTTTGAATCACTTGAGACATGCTAAACATACCACATGGAACAAGAGAGTAACTTGTTGGGAGTGAAACATTTTTGATGTGTGCAGTTCAATGAGTGCCGAGGCACGCAGTGGATATCGTTATGTTCTTACTTCAGTGACGACTTGAGTAGATAGAGGAGTATTTACTTGATGAATCACAAGTCTGAAATATTGAAAAGTTCAAAGCTATTTTAGAGTGAAGATCGTCGTAACAAGAGGATAAACTGTCTAAGATATGATCATAGAGAGGAAACATCTAGGTTGCGAGTTCTGGTACACAGTTGAGATAATGTGGAAATTGTTTCACAATTCACGCCACCTGGAACACCATAGTGTGATGATGTGCCTAAACATCATAGCCACACCCTATTTGATATGGTGCATACTACGATGTCTCTTATTGAAATACCACTATCGTTTATGGGTTATACATTAGAGACAACCGCATTCACTTTAAATAGGGCACCGCATATTTCCGTTGAGATGACACAGTATAGACTATGGTTTAGAGAAACCTAAGCTGTCTTTTCTTAAAAGTTTGGGGTTGCGATGCTTATGTGAAAAAGTTTCAGTATGATAAGCTCGAACCCAAAGCGGATAAATGCATCTTCATAGGATATCCAAAGTAGTTGGATACATCTCCTATCTCAGATACGGAAGAAAAGTGTTTGTTTCTAGAAACGGGTCCTTTCTCGAGGAAAGGTTTCTCTCGAAAGAATTGAGTGGGAGGGTGGTGGAACTTGATGAGGTTAGTGAACCGTCACTTCAACCAGTGTGTAGCAGGGGGCAAGAAGATGTTCCTGTGGCGCCTACACCAATTGAAGTGGGAACTAATGATGGTGATCATTGAGCTTCGAATCAAGTTACTACAAACCTCGTAGGTCGACAAGGTCGCGTACTACTACAGAGTGGTAAGGTAACCCTGTCTTAGAGGTCATGTTGTTGAACAACAATGAACCTACGAGCTATGGAGAAGCGATGGTGGGCCCGAATTCCGACAAATGGCTGGAGGCCATGAAATCCGAGAGAGGATCCATGTATGAAGACGAAGTGTAGACTTTCGAAGAATTACTTGATGGTCGTAGGATTATTAAGTAAATATGGATCTTTAAAAGGAAGACGGACAATGATGGTGAAAAATCACTATTGAGAAAAGCTCGACTTGTCGCAAATATGTGCCCAACAAGATCAAAGAGTTGACTATGATGAGACTTTCTCAATCATAGTGATTCTAAAAGTCTGTTGGAATTAGGTTAGTAGTTGTTGTTGCATTATTTATGAAATATTGCACATAGGATGTCAAAACATTGTTTCCTCGACGGTTTCCTTGAGGAAAGGTTGAATGTGATACAACCATAAGGTTTTTCTCGATCCTAAGGATGCTAACAAGTGTGCAAGCTCCAGCGGTCCTTCTATAGACTGGTGCAAGCATCTCGGAGTTGGAATATACGCTTTGATGAGATGATCAAAGCTTTTGGGTTTGTACAAGGTTTATGAGAAACTTGTATTTCCAAAGAAGTGAGTGGGAGCACTATAGAATTTCTGATAAGTATATGTGGTTGACATATTGTTGATCGAAAGTAATGTAGAATTTCTGTGAAGCATAAAAGGTTGTTCGAAAGGGTTTTTTCAAAGGATAACCTGTATAGAGCTATTTGAAACATTGAGCATCAAGATCTATAGAGATAGATCAAAACGCTTAATAGAACTTTCAAATGAAATGCATGCCTTCACAAGTTTTTGAAGGAGTTCAAAATAGATCGACAAAGAAGGAGTTCTTGGTTGTGTTGTAAGGTGTGAATATGAGTAAGACTCAAAAGTCCGACCATGACAGAAGAAAGAGAAAGGACGAAGGTCGTCTCCTATGCCTTAGCCATAGACTCTAAAGTATGCCAAGCTGTGTACCGCACCTAACGTGTGCCTTGCCACAAGTCTGTTAAGAGGTACAAAGAGTGATACAGGATTGAATCACTAAACCACAGTCAAAGTTATCCTTAGTAACTAATGGTCTAAGGATTTTTTTTCTCGATTATGGAGGTGGTTAAAGCGTTCGTCGTAAAGTGTTACGTTGATGCAAGCTTTGACACTAATCTGAATAACTATGAGTGGTAAACGGATTCGTATGGTAAAGTAGATATTTGGAGTATTTCAGAATAGCACGTACTAGCAACATCTATAAGATGACATAAAGATTTTTAAAGCACACACGACTCTAAAAGTTTCAGAACCGTTGACTAAAACCTCTCTCACGAGCAAGACGTGATCATACCCGAGAACTATATGGGTGTTGGATTCGTTAAATTCACAAGGTGATGTGAACTAGATTATGGACTCTAGTGCAAGTGGGAGACTGTTGGAAATATGCCCTAGAGGCAATAATAAATTAGTTATTATTATAATTCCTTGTTCATAATAATCGTTTATTATCCATGCTTGAATTGTATTGATTGGAAACTCAAATACATGTGTGGATACATAGACAACACACTGTCCCTAGTGAACCTCTAGTTGACTAGCTCGTTGATCAAAGATGGTCAAGGTTTCCTAACCATAGACAAGTGTTGTCACTTGATAACGGGATCACATCATTAGGAGAATTAAGTGATGGACAAGACCGAAACTATGAACGTAGCATATTGACCGTGTCGTTTTATTGCTATTGTTTTCTGCGTGTCAAGTATTTGTTCCTATGACCATGAGATCATATAACTCACTGGAACCGGAGGAATACCTTGTGTGCATCAAACGTCGCAACGTAATTGGGTGAATATAAAGGTGCTCTACAGGTATCTCTGAAGGTGTCCGTTGAGTTAGTATGGATCAAGACTGGGATTTGTCACTCTGTGTGACAGAGAGGTATCACGGGGCCCACTCGGTAATACAAAATCACACACAAGCCTTGCAAGTAATGTGACTAAGTGTAAGTCATGGGATCTTGTATTACGGAATGAGGAAAGAGACTTGCCGGTAACGAGATTGAAATAGGTATGCGGATACCGACGATCAAATCTCGGGCAAGTAACATACCGAAGGACGAAGTGAATGACATACGGGATTATATGAATCCTTGACACTGAGGTTCAACCAATAAGATCTTCGGAGAATATGTAGGATCCAATATGGGTATCCAGGTACCGCTATTGGATATTGACTGAGGAGTACCTTGGGGCATGTCTACATAGTTCTCCAACCCGCAGGGTGTGCACACTTAAGGTTCGGCGATGTTTTAGTATAGTTGAGTTATATGTGTGGTTACTGAATGTTGTTCGGAGTCCCGAATGAGATCACAGACGTCACGAGGGTTTCCGGAATGGTCCGGAGACGAAGATTGATATGGAGGATGACTTCATTTGGTTACCGGAAGGTTTTCGGGCATTACCGGGAATGTACGAGGAGTGATGAATGGGTTCCGGAAGTTCACCGGGAGGGGGGCAACCCACCCGGGGGAAGCCCAATGGTTCTAGGAGTGGAGCACCAGCCCTTAGTGGGATGGTGGGACAGCCCATGAGGGCCTTGGTGCCATAAGAACAAAACGAAAGAAAAAAAGGGGAGGTGGGAAGGAAGAGAAGGACTCCACTTTCCAATCCTATTTTGACTAGGATTGGAGTAGGAATCCTACTCCCTTCCTAGCCGGCGCACCCTTGGGGACTTTGTCCTCAAGGCAAGCCTCCTCCCCCTCCCTCCTATATATAGTGGTGATTTAGGGCTGATTTGAGACAACTTTTGCCACGTGCAACTCAGATCTAGACACCATAGTTTTACCTCCAGATCGTATTTCTGCGGAGCTCGGACGGAGCCCTGCAGGAGTAGATCCTCACCACCACCAGAGTGTCGTCATGCTGCCGAAGAACTCATCTACTTCTCCGTCTTGCTTGTTGGACCAAGAAGGCTGAGATCATCGTCAAGCTGTACGTGTGCTGAACGCGGAGGTGACGTCCGTTCAGCACTAGATCGGAACGGATCATGGGACGGATCGCGGGATGGTTCGTGGGACGGTTCACGAGGCGGATCGAGGGACGTGAGGACGTTCCACTACATCAACCGCGTTTCTTAACGTTTCCTGTTGTGCGATCTACATGGGTATGTAGATCCAAATCTCCTCTCGTAGATGGACATCACCATGATAGGTCTTCGTGTGCTTGGAAAATTTTTGTTTCCCATGCGACGTTCCCCAACAGTTCAAACATGGGTGCCCGACTTAATGGCAAAAATTCATGGTTAAACCTGCCTGTCTCCATGATGCTACTTCGAACCCCGCATACTCCGTTTCATGATAAGTCAATCCATATGGACCCTGAACTTATCCGGGTGAAAACATCGATTGGTCGTGAGTGCTGGCTTACAGAAAGCGAGGATACTCCATGTGCCATTCAGCCGCCTTCTTGGTCAAACCTGCCTCTGTGCATGATGCTACTCCAAACCCCGTGTACTCTCGATATGTCAATCCAGTTGGACCCTGAACTATCCAGGTTAAAACATCGATTGGTCGTGAGTGCCGGCTTACAGAAAGCGAGGATATTCCATGGGCTATTAAGCTGCCTTCTTTGAAACTTGGTTAAACCTGCCTCTCTGCATGATGCTACTCCGAACCTTGTGTACTCTCGATAAGTGAATCCATTTGGACCCTGACTTCTAGGTTAAAACATCGATTGGTCGTGAGTGCCGGCTTACAGAGAGCGAGGATAAACCAGTGGCTATCAAGCTAGTTTCATTGAAGTAAGATTCAAGTCTCATAAACCAGTACTATTTTGTCATATACATGCATCATCTTGGATTGCATCATGCATCATACATACATATCATGCCGGTCTTCAAACCGGGTCAAAGCATAAATTCTTTCAGGTCCAAATAAATCCTTGAATAGCCAATTTGGCTGGATTTTCATCATGGTTTATCATAACTAGTGTTAAATGATTGGGGGCTTTTAAGCCAGCTCGGAAGAATTGACTATTGTCAAAGAGGCGCCCTATCACATATAATGTCGATTCATCTAATTGACCGGCCCTTGGATTTCTTCAACTTGTGCTCTGTAGTAAACTACAACACTTATGGATTTCTCAAACATATGGATTTCTCAAGGATATATTTGCTGGGTTACATTGCAAACCATGGTCAAGGATTGTCTTTTTTCTCACAAAGGCGTCATCATCTCACAGAGTGGATATGATTTTATTCTACAATGGAAGGAATAGTCCCGGTTCGCTACACGCACACAACCCGGCACTTGGGGGCTACATTATTCAAATCAAGATTACATCAAAGTATGAAAGTCCCATGTTGCTGCAAGCATGCACCATGACATTTGGGGGCTAATGCAATCCGCTTTCATCATGTCATCAACAGACCCGGCTACCTCATAGAGATAAGACGGCCCTGGAGGGCTATAGGTCTCTTTTTATTCAAGTATGATTCAAGGAAGAACCGGTTCATCATTTTTATAATGACCCAGCCCTTGGGGGCTACACATTGCTGCTCAAGTTTACATAGTCAGATCTACAAAGTCCCTGCTCAATATTGCATAATGACCCGGCCCTTGGGGGCTACATCATATGATGTTTTATTTTCAAAGGAGAAGAACGTGAAAGTCCCGAGTCGCAACAAGCGATCGACCCATCACTTGGGGGCTACACTATTCAGATCATAATTTCTGAAGTCTCAGGTTGCTGCAGGCAAGACAACCCGGCACTTGGGGGCTACAGTACTCAGTTGTTTCATAGATCACGAGGTCCCAATTGAAGACTCGGCCCATCACACACTGATAAGCCGGCCCTTGGGGGCTACACCAGCTGAAGCTTTATAAGTATAAGATGATTACAAGTCCCGGGCTACTGCAGGCAAGACAACCCGGCACTTGGGGGCTACATGGTCAAAGATATTATTGCTAATCTCCAAGTCATCATGAGCTGCTAAACTTGGAGCTTGGGGGCTACAGGTAATATGGATATATCAAAAAACTGAAGAGCACTTTCAAGATATTAATTATGAGCAAGACCGGCTCAACATATTTTTGTCTAGTTGAAGCATTGAAAGACCGGTTCAGCATTACATGGATTTCTTTATCCCCAATAATTCGATCAAGTCAATTGGAGTTCAGTTGTTTGACGGGGCGTTACCAACAATCATAACCCGCCATTATCGATCATAACCCGCCAAAGCAAACAGAAGCCTCTTCAACATTGTGTGGATTTCTTATTCCCCAAATTTACATCAAGCAAAAGCATTGAAGGCCGATTCAATGTCATATGTAATTTATTGTGAAGGACATGTACGTGCAAAATAATTGAAGACAATTCAAAGAACAAACCCGGATTTTTCAAGGAGCCACTTCAGTAAATCAAGCCGGCCAGAGGAGCAAGCCGGTCCCTTAACATATTTATTATTCTTATTTCAGGAGCTTACCATGAATAAATTCAAGTTAACCTGGGGGCTAATGTCGGGGACATATACCCTGCAGTGTAACCCGACTTGAAGTATGACCCGCCAAGGACTTGGCGACTCACCGACGACTCAGCAGTGACCTGGTGGGCGACTCATACTTGACCCCACACGCGACTCACACAAATGACAAAGGCCCAAGGGCCGGCGTACACCCTGGCATAAGGCAGATCGTAGAGAGGCCAGGAGGGCTGGCTCACACAGAAGGCCCAAGAAGAGGAGAGACTCCCTCACAAAGGAAACAAGACCCGAATTAGGATTCAAGAGACACTAGTCCTATTCCTACTCCTAGTAGGACTCTACATGTAAACCTACCCTTTCCACCTATATAAGGAGGGGTAAGGCACCCCAAGAGAGACAAGATTCACAACTTTGGTCTAGACAAGATAAATCGTGAGATAGACAGATTAGACACCCACGAGAGTAGATATTTGGAGTATTTCCGAATAACACATAGTAGTAGCATCTATAAGATTACATAAAGATTTGTAAAGAACACACGGATCTGAAAGTTTCAGAACCGTTGACTAAAACCTCTCTCACGAGCAAGACGTGATCAGACCCCAGAACTATATGGGTGTTGGATTCGTTGAAATCACATGGTGATGTGAACTAGATTATTGACTCTAGTGCAAGTGGGAGACTGTTGGAAATATGCCCTAGAGGCAATAATAAATTAGTTATTTTTATTTTTCTTTGTTCGTGATAATCGTTTATTATCCATGCTATAATTGTATTGATTGGAAAACCAAATACATGTGTGGATACATAGACAAAACACTATCCCTAGTAAGCCTCTAGTTGACTAGCTCGTTCATCAAAGATGGTCAAGGTTTCCTAACCATAGACAAGTGTTGTCACTTGATAACGAGATCGCATCATTAGGAGAATCATGTGATGGACAAGACCCAAACTATGAACTAGCATATTGATCGTGTCGTTTTATTGCTATAGTTTTCTGCGTGTCAAGTATTTGTTCCTATGACCATGAGAACATATAACTCACTGGCACCGGAGGAATGCCTTGTGTGTATCAAACGTCACAACGTAACTGGGTGACTATAAAGGTGCTCTACAGGTATCTCCGAAGGTGTCCTTGAGTTAGTATGGATCAAGACTGGGATTTGTCACTCCGTGTGACGGAGAGGTATCTCGGGGCCCACTCGGTAATACAACATCACACACAAGCCTTGCAAGCAATGTGACTAAGTGTAAGTCATGAGATCTTGTATTACGGAACGAGTAAAGAGACTTGCCGGTAACGAGATTGAAATAGGTATGCGGATACCGACGATCAAATCTCGGGCAAGTAACATACCGAAGGACAAAGGGAATGACGTACGGGATTATATGAATCCTTGACACTGAGGTTCAACTGATAAGATCTTCGTAGAATATGTAGGATCCAATATGGGCATCCAGGTCCCGCTATTGGATATTGACCGAGGAGTGTCTCGGGTCATGTCTACATAGTTCTCGAACCCGCAGGGTCTGCACACTTAAGGTTCGGTGACGTTTCGGTATAGTTGAGTTATAGGTGTTGGTAACCGAAAGTTGTTCGGAGTCCCACATGAGATACAGGACGTCACGAGGAGCTCCGGAATGGTCCGGAGGTAAAGATTGATATATAGGAAGTCCTGTTTTGGTCACCGGAAAAGTTTCGGGCTCATCGGTAGTGTACCGGGAGTGCCGGGAGGGGTGCCAGGGACCATCGGGAGGGGTGTCACGCCCAAGGGGTCTCATGGGCTACGGGAAGAGATAAACCAGCCCCTAGTGGGCTGGAGTAAGTTCCCACTAAGGCCCATAAGGTGTGAGAAGGAAAAAACACAAGGTGGAAAGAGTTTCCAAGTGGGAAGGTGGAATCCTACTCCAAGTAGGATTGGAGTAGGACTCCTCCACCTCCAATTTCGGCCAAACCTTGAGGGTTTGAGGCTGCCTCCTCCCCTCCCTCCCTCCTATATATACTAGAGGTATTGAGGGTTTTCGAGACACAACTTTGCCACGGCAGCCCGACAACATACCTCCACGGTTTTTCCTCTAGATCGCGTTTCTGCGGAGCTCGGGAGGAGCCGTGCTAAGATAAGATCACCACCAACCTCCGGAGCGCTGTCACGCTGCCGGAGAACTCATCTACCTCTCTGCCTTCCTTGCTGGATCAAGAAGGCCGAGATCATCGTCGAGCTGTACGTGTGCTGAACGCGTAGGTGTCGTCCGTTCGGCACTAGATTGGAGCGGATCGTGGGACGGTTCGCGGGGCGGATCGAGGGACGTGAGGACGTTCCACTACATCAACCGCGTTTCTTAACGCTTCCTGTTGTGCGATCTACAAGGGTACGTAGATCGGAAATCCCCTCTCATAGATGGACATCACCATGATAGGTCTTCGTGCGCGTAGGAAATTTTTTGTTTCCCATGCGACGTTCCCCAACAGTGGCATCATGAGCTAGGTTCATGCGTAGATGTCATCTCGAGTAGAACACAAAAGTTTATGTGGGCGGTGATGTGCGATTTTCTGCCCTCCTTAGTCTTTTATTGATTCCGCGGTATTGTTGGATCGAAGCGGCTCGGATCGACATTACTCGTACGCTTACGAGAGACTGGTTTCATCGCTACGAGCAACCCCGTTGCTCAAAGATAACTGGCAAGTGTCGGTTTCTCCAACTTTAGTTGAATCGGATTTGACCGAGGAGGTCCTTGGATGAGGTTAAATAGCAATTCATATATCTCCGTTGTGGTGTTTGCGTAAGTAAGATGCGATCCTACTAGATACCCATGGTCACCACGTAAAACATGCAACAACAATTAGAGGACGTCTAACTTGTTTTTGCAGGGTATGCTTGTGATGTGATATGGCCGACGATGTGATGTGATATATTGGATGTATGATATGATCATGTTGTAATAGTTAATATCGACTTGCACATCGATGGTACGGCAACCGGCAGGAGCCATAGGGTTGTCTTTAAACTAATGTTTGTGCTTGCAGATGCGTTTACTATATTGCTAGGATGTAGCTTTAGTAGTAATAGCATGAGTAGCACGACAAGCCCGATGGCGACACGTTGATGGAGATCATGGTGTGGCGCCGGTGACAGAAGATCGTGTCGGTGCTTTGGTGATGGAGATCAAGAAGCACGTGATGATGGCCATATCATGTCACTTATGAATTGCATGTGATGTTAATCCTTTTATGCACCTTATCTTGCTTAGAACGACGGTAGCATTATGAGGTGATCTCTCACTAAAATTTCAAGATGAAATTGTGTTCTCCCCGACTGTGCACCGTTGCAACAATTCGGTGTTTCGAGACACCACGTGATGATCGGGTGTGATAGACTCAACGTTCACATACAACGGGTGCAAAACAGTTGCACACGCGGAACACTCTTGTTAAGCTTGACGAGCCTAGCATGTGCAGACATGGCCTCGGAACACATGAGACTGAAAGGTCGAGCATGATTCGTATAGATGATATGATTAGCATAGAGATGCTTACCACTGAAACTATTCTCGACTAACATGATGATAGGACTTGAGATAGTGGATTTGGATCATGTACCACTCAAATGACTAGAGAGATGTACTTTTTGAGTGGGAGTTCTTAAGTAATATGATTAATTGAACTAATTATCACGAACATAGTCTAATGGTCTTTGTGAATTACGATGTAGCTTGCGCTATAGCTCTACTGTTTTTATATGTTCCTAGAGAAAATTTAGTTGAAAGTTGATAGTAGCAAACTTTGCGGACTGAGTGTGTAAAACTAAGGATTGTCCTCATTGCTGGGCAGAAGGCTTATTCCCTTAATGCACCACTCGGTGTGCTGCACCTCGAGCGACGTCTGTGGATGTTGTGAACATCTGACAAACACGTTTCTGATGACTACGCGATAGTTCAGTGCAAAATGCTTAATGGCTTAGAAGCAAGGAGCCAAAGACGCTTTGAAACGTCACGGAACATAAGAGATGTTCTAAAGAGATGAAATTGTGATTTCATGCTTGTACCCTTGTTGAGATATATAAGACCTCCGACAAGATTCTTTTCCTACAAAGTGAAGGAGAAAAGCTCAAAATCGTTGAGCATGGTCTCAGATTGTCTGAGTACAACAATCACTTGAGCCAAGTGGGAGTTGATCTTCCAGATGAGATAGTGATGGTTCTCCAAGGTCACTGTCACTAAGCTGCTAGAGCTTCGTGATGAACTATAACATATCAAGGATAGATACAATGATCCTTGAGTGATTCGTGATGTTTGACACTGCGAAAATAGAAATCAAGAAGGAACCCCAATTTCTTTTGCCGGGTTGCCTCCCAAAACTTTTCCCAGTGATCATCCCTTATCTTTAAACCCTGGATATGCAAAAATATTGCTAAGTCATTTGCAATATTTCTCATTTGTAATTAATTACTTTTTCTGTCAGATGAAAGAATTAAATCCAGGAAAATAGCTATCCATCTCCAAAGCTTATGAAAACTTGTGGAGGTATTCTTTGTGATCATATTGAGATCCCATAAAATATTGGCCATTATTAGTCAAAGGAAAATTGCCTTTTCCTATTTAATGCCAATATTGCATTTGGGAACTTTCTGAAGGAACTACCATTTTGGTAGCCAGGAAAAATCCCAAATAATTTGTGGAGCTTCTCCTATCCATATATTCCCCATTGCCATCAAGATCTCAAGCCCCATAGTTCAAAATTTGAGCACAACATCAATTTGCAAATTCTGTCCAGTTGGGAAATTTGCAAAGGAAGTGCTCTATTCCTTGATCTCCTTGAGCTGAAACTTTTCATGGTGGTTTGCATTTCTAAATAACTCATGGAAACCAAAAATCAGCTCAAGCCCTCTATTAATATTTTCCCAGCAATTTTCCTAAGTTTCTGCCCATTTGGAAGCTTTGTGAAGGAAGTACCATGTAGGCATTCCCAAATGAGCTGAACTTTTTCCAGAATCTCCATATATTCAAATAAACCCTCTCCACCAAATTTGAGACCAATCCATTAAGCCACTTGACCCCCAGCTTCTCCATCTTTATTTCTGTCCAATTTGTCATGGTGTGAAGGAAATGCTAGCTAGGATGGTTTATTTGTCCTGGAAATTTGGCAAGGCACTCATCTTAGCAAACCATTGCCACACACCAAAAATTAATATATTCTATTTAGCCAATATTCCAGAAAATATCACAAACAGGTTGCTGTCAAATCATGTTTGTGCAAGTTTCTCTTATCATATGGCCCCCGAGCCTATTCCAGACCCAGATCTCATCCATTTGAGCACTAAGGGAGTTGCTGGACATGATTGGACACGCAGGAAAGTGCCACAGCTGGTAGTGCACATGGTGACCACAGGCAGAGCGCGCCAAATGCATGCTTTGTGCATTTGGGCCCTAGGCCTCGTCCACTTCCTCTTCTTCTCGAGTCCTCTCCATGTCCAGTAGCTAGCCCGTGATCGTGCGGTCTCCCCCCCCTCTGCTCCTCGCCATGGACGTATCTGCCGACCACCGGAGTGATGCCAATCCTCGTGGAGCTTCGGTCACCGGCGAGAGACGCCTAGAACCTTCCTCCTAAGCCTATTTAAGGCGCCTCCTGAGTCCCTCTCCCTCTCCAGCAAGCCCAGCCTCTCCCAAGCTCATTGGAGCAACCGCCCCGCCCAATTTGGCAGTTCGGCCGCCATTGCCACCGTTGGTCTTGCTCGAATTCGAGATAAGAGTGACTCCCGTGACCCTCTTTTCCCCTCTAGAAGAACCACCAGAGCCCCTCGAGTCCATCCCCCAATCGGCTGCTCCAGAGGACCCCTAGGTCGTCGGGATTGCGCCGGAGCCGAGCCTCGGCTGTCGCACGTCGCCGCCCCACCAGGCTTCCCCTGCTGCCCGTGCGACTCCCCATGGACGCGGCGCTCGCCAGTGCATCTATCCATGGCCTCGCCCTGGCCGGAGCCCGCCCGAGTCGCCGGAGCCCATCGCCGTCTGCTCCTGTGCGTGCCTCCCCTGTTCCTGTCGAGGGGAAGAAGAAGGAGATCGGGAGTAGAGAGAAGATGGGGCGGGACACGCCTGTCAATGGCTAAGGGCTTGACCAGCTGGATTAGTGGAGGTGCCAAGCGCCCATTGCATTTCCCCCTCTGGGAAACATATTTCTCACAAGGCGCCACTAGCTGTTCTCTCAGGGACCTGATGGCAATTATTTTAATTGCAGATTGGTCCTTCTTCTTGAAATGCTTATATCTTTTTTCTCGGGACTCCGATTGAGGTGATTCCAAAGCCCACATCTTCGTTTCATCGAGCCCATCATGTTGGTATTATTTTCACAAGGTGGTTACACTGTGAAAATGACCCTTTTGCCCTTGTCTCCAATCAGCCCCCTTCGAGAGAGAGCGGTATCCGGCGGTCCTTTCCGCGGACTCTCCGCACCTCTTCCTGGAGTATCCTTCGACCCCAGGCAAGCCGACCATCTGATATATGCCCTGAAGCATTGCTATGTGTTGTTCCTGTATGATTAAATTAATATGCTTGTGATTGTATGCGTAGTAGTGGACTGTATGTGACTCCGACGAACCCTTGCTCGCATTTTCTTCAATGATGGCACCACGCTTGAGTCTGAGCTACTTTCGGCCGTCCGGGGTGGGTGCCAACTTCATATTTCTCTTGTCAGCAGCTAGCTCATGTTTTGAGCTGCTTTTCGATCGTCGTGGGCAACTATTGAATTTCTTTCCGTGGCAGTGACCCTATGCTCTGAGCTGTTCTTTGGTTGTCTTAGGGAACTGCTACATTCTTCTTATCAACACCACCTCATGCTTTGTGCTACTTTCCAGCCGTCTTGAGTTGGGGTTGAGTTATTCCGGTAATGTCCCAGATCTGTGTTGTAAAGACCGTTCTGGTGGCTACCGATTTATTTTTCGGTTTTATGCGAGGGTTCCAAGCGTCTAACTTACACCTAGAACTTGTAGAGTAATAACTTGTCATCTACATATTGTCTTATTAATGACTTATAATATAGAGATAGGTTGTGGTGTTTCTACCGTTGCTATTTCATGCATAGTTATCATCATGTTAAGTTATTGTTGACAACAACCATGCTTGATAAATATGTTGTTAAAACCAAACCTAGTAGGTTGATCTCGAGTCACCTGTCCGGGATTATCCGTGCAGCCACATTTGCCGTTGTGGGGCGGCCTTGACTTGGTCTGATTGCATGCTCTTTCACCGGTACCTCCAAAGAGGGAGGGTTATGCACGTGTGCCACCTTGGCCCGATAGGCGGTGATAACCCTGTGAGCCAGTTGAGTTGTTTTGTGCGCACGTCCCTGTTTGGTACAATTTAGTTTGGCCACGATGGTGGCAGGTGTCGTGAGGACATAGGGCCACCCAGGGCAGTACTCCGGGGGGAGGATGAATGTCGGTGGTATGATGAAAGAGTCACGGGTCAAACAAGTTTCGTTGGAGCAATGTTGGTCCACCGAATGGGATCACGAGGTAAGTGCTCCATAGTGTGGGTAAAGTGTGCAACCTCCAGAGAGTGTCAAATCTATTCGAATAGCCGAGTCCACGGTATTGGATAGCCTGACCAGACCTTAGTAGGTGGTCAACTATATCAGTGATAATAATGATGGAAGAACTCGTCTTGTGCAGACATCGGAAGATGTCCGTTATATGACATGTTAGCCATGGGATGGCTATGAGATGAGTGGTCGGAGGACCACATGAGCTGGATTGGATTTGGATCAGATTCACACTGGATCATGAGAATATTCGGAGTATAAATCATTTATCTAATATGCTTTATTTTATCGCATTTACTTTAGAAGTTATCTTGCTGAATGATCATGTTATACCTTAACAATTAATATTGCTAGATAGGTATGCTATTTCATAATGATTAATATTGCTCTAATAACAAATGCATGCTTGAATACCATAGGTTTCTTTGCTTAGTGTATATGTTAGTCTTGGTTTGCTTGTGAGTACATTCAAAAGTACTCAGCGGCTTTTAACATGGCTAGGTTCACCTAAGGATCCGTCGTCTATCAGCAAGGAACTGGAGCGTTCACGGGCTAGGAGCGTAACCGAGTCAGATCCCTGTGGATTGGAGCCGCACCAAGACCATGCTGCCTTAGATGGAGCTTTTCCTGCTGCCATCACCCTTGTAGTTCATCGTGTAAAACTCTTATATTCATTAATAGAAATGCATGTGTTCATGATACTTGTTGTAAACGTGCATGCCAGAGTGATTTCCTGGGCTGGTGTGTACGGAGACCGTCTGGCTACAGTGGTAATCAGGCGGAGCGCCACAGCTGGAGACCTATAGGAAAGTTGTTGTCTTCCTGGATTGAAGTCTCCATAAGAATTCATTGTTATGTTGTCAGTTTTCATGAAGTTGCCTCATATTTCATGCCCGTACAACCGTTATGGTGTCCGAGTTATCCAAGGGTTATAAAATCTGATGCAATTGCAAATTCCTTCCTCCAATTCCCCATGTGTTGTGTTACACGCTGGGTTCTTATGACTTAGGATCAGGGTCCCGACATCTTCTGGTGTCATCACTTGAGTAATAACTGTCACAACATTAATGGGCGTACTTGAGATGTAATGTTTAATTCTTTGCCCATTTACCACCCTCAAGTTTGTGCCCTAGGAGTTTTTGATCTTTATAGCTCCGGAGTGATAAACTTTTTTGACGATATAAGGTCATTTCCATTTCGAGAGAAGCTTACCTATGAAGAATTAGAAATGAGAATTCTAGAAAAGAACTTGGTCTCCAACCTTGAATTCCCATGTTTGAATTCTCTTGTCATGCCATCTTTTAAATTTTTCTTTAAATAACTTGGCATTTTCATAAGCTTGTGTCCTCATTCATTTAAGGAGCTAATATCAAATAACCTCTTTTCATCGGTAAGTTTGAAATCATGGTTAATTTCTTTAATTTCCCAATAAGCTTTATGTTCTAACTCAAGAGGTAAATCAAAATCTTTTCGATAAACCATTTTATATGGAGACATTCCCATTGGATTTTTATAAGCAGTTATATAAGCCCGTAAAGCATCATCAACTTTCTTAGACCAATTCTTTCTAGATCTATTGACACTGTTTTGTAAGATCAATTATATTTCTTAGTTATTTAACTCAACTTGACCCTAGACTCAGGATGATAAGCTGATGCAATTCTATGGTTAACATCATATTTCGCTAGAAGTTTATGGAAAGCGCCATGAATAAAATGTGAACCACCATCAATTATTAAATATCTAGGGACTCCACACCTCAAAAAAATGACATCTTTAAGCATTTTAATAGAAGTGTTATGATCAAAACTACTAGTAGGAATAGCTTCTACCCACTTAGTAAGGTAATCAACAACAACTAAAATATCAGTGTACCCATTAGAGGAAGGAAATGGTCCAATATAAACAAAGCCCAAACATCAAATGGTACAATAGCAAGTGAATAATTCATAGGCATTTCCTGATGTCTACCAGTGTTACCAATTCTTTGACATTCATCACAAGAGAGGAGATACTTACGAGCATATTCAAAAACAGTAGGACAATAAAATCCAGACTGTAATACTTTGTGTGCAGTTCTGCCACTAGCGTGGTGCCCTCCGTAGGCCTCGAAATGACACTTTTATTATGATCTGTCCTTGTTTATGTCCATGTACACAACGTCTAATAACACCATCTACTCCTTCTTTATAAAGATGTGGCTCATCCCAAAAGTAATGTCTTAAATCATAGAAGAAATTTTTGTTTTGTTGGTATGTAAAGCTAGGTGGTATATATTTAGCAACAATGCAATTATCATAATCTAGTTACCAAGGAGAACTTTGGGAATAATTAATAACATCTAATTGCTCATCAAAAAAATTATCACCAATAGGCATTGGGTCATCAAGAGCATTTTCCATTCTAGGCAAATTACCCTCTATATGGTTTTCAGCTCCCTTTATATCGACAATATGCAAATCAAACTCTTTAAATAAATGCACCCACATAATCAGTCTAGGGTTAGCATCTTTCTTTTCCATAAGTTATTTAATAGCAGCATGATTAGTGTGAATAGTAACTTTGGAATCAACAATATAAGGTCTAAACTTATCACATGCAAACACAACTGCTAAAAAATCCTGCTTAGCAGTAGCAAAATTTCATTGGGCATTGTCTAGAGTTTTACTAGCATATTGGATACCATTCAATTTCTTGTCTACTCTTTGTCCTAGAACTACACCAACAGCATAATCACTAGCATCACATATAATTTCAAATGGTAAATTCCAATCAGGTGGCTGAAAAATAGCTGCAAAAATTAAGGATTTCTTAAGTATTTCAAAGGCTTCTACACAATCATCATAAAAAATAAATGGAATATATTTTTCAAGAATATTACTTAATGGCCTAGAAATCTTTGAGAAATCTTTAATGAAATGCCTATAGAAACCAGCATGACCAAGAAAACTTCTTATACCTTTAACATCTTTAGGACTTGGCATTTTCTCTATTGCATCAACTTTAGCCTTGTCTAACACAATACCTCTAGCAACGTGTTTTCGGAAAATAATTTACAGAAAACATGTCTCTGTGTTTACCAGCCCCAGGATTGCTGTTAGCTGGTAGACACTTACTTGATACAGAATATCCAAGCAAAAATACAAAATAAGGGTTACAAGACCATGAAGGTCTACTTGGTTGAACAGAAGTCTCAGGTTGATGGTGGAAGCGACTCGAGGAATCTCTAGTGCCCATGGGACTCCGTTCCCACAGGATCAGCTGACCTGGTTAAATTCCTAACTCACAAGGCAGCTATCCTTGACTCCTAGGTTCCGATGTTGAAGTCATCGTGCTCCTCTCCGAACGCATTCTGGCCAAGACAATAGCCAGGGGCAAGCCAGTGAGTACTTTGAATGTACTCGCAAACATCAAGAAAACAGTTAAATTAAGCAGGTGAGATGCTTGCAAATTCCACGAACAATTATATCATGCCATTACAGTTTAATTCATGAATGAACTCATGAAGATATGCAATGTTTCCACCAATGTTTTATAATCTAGCAAGGATGGTAATAATGAATAATATGCGTGCCGCAGTCGGGCGTCGGAGCGACACCACAGAAACGGCTTAAGATATAATATTAAGCATGCCTCCGTCGGGTGTCTAAGGGATACCACGGAAAGGGCTTATAAGAAATGATAATAAGCATGCCACAGTCGGGTGTCTCAGCGACACCGCGGAAAGGGCTTACAAGGAATACTAATAAACATGCCACAATCGGGCTTCTGAGCGACACCACAGAAGGGCTTATAACAAATAATAACAAATATTGAATATCCACGAGGTAGAACCGTCCTAGAGATATACAACAACATAATCATAGGGGTTAGTCCAGAGTAATAATAGTAATATGATCATGTCCCACATCATCATATCATTTTCCACAACCATTATTATTGTCACTGCTTATACTCCAAAGACCGACTCTTGGACCAACACTTGACTCGTCAAACAACCTCCTTGACTGGGGACACGGCTACTCGAATAGTTTTGACTCTACAGAGGGTGTACTCTTTACCCATAGCTCATAGTTTCTGATTGTCGACAAGACTAATCCCTCGTACGGCATTTTAGAAGAGGACACTCAGAAGCAGCACACACCGATTATTCCTCTGCGAAGCCCGGCTTCACCCAGACTACGCTGCCAATGCAAAACCATAAGACGGGGAGGCTTCGACCTCGACTAGCATGGGATCAAACATTTACACCGCGCGCTCTCTGGGAAGGGTCATTCCCTCCCGGTCCTAGACCGGGAACACCCAAGCCCCCTAACCGGATGACAGGATTTAGTCCAGGGCCCTCGATACCTTCATCCGACACCTCTAATTGGTGTGTGTGACTAATAATAGGTCTACAACTGACTTTATCGAATCCATTATCCTGGAAGCTGTGGTAGCACATTATAGAAGTATGACACGGACAAGACTCGATCTAGGTCGATACTGGAGTTAACCAAGTGTTACCGGCATCATTGTGCACATGTCATGACCAGGCCATAACCTATCACATTCCGCGTGACTAGGTTATTCCATAACCTTTCATAACTATCACATGAAATCATCATGTTTTACCAATGTTATAATATGAGTAGCTTGTATGGAATATGCAAGGTATTATCTCATGCAAGATTATTATCGACATAACCTCAAATCACGCAATATATGCACCACCAAAATCATCACACAACTTTATGAAAATCTGGATTCAAGATGCTTGCCTTAGGGTTTGAGGAGGGTGATGTGTACCCCAACATCTTGGAGTAGGTATCCTCTATTCAAAATCCTAGTTTAAAAAATATTTGAATCAACACACAAACATAAAATAGCACACAAAAGTTGTTCGAATAATTTTGAAATAAATCTTAAAATAAACTAGATGAAATTCTAAACAGGTAGGAAAAAGAATCACTTGATTTGGAGTTTCCTATAGAAAGTTAGAGCTAGCCAAACTTTCTGGTCAACTTTGATTTTTTAAATCCAATATAAAAGAAAACAATTTGGAAATGAATGCACTTTCTTAGAACTGAAAACGCATCTTGTAGGAGGTGCTTACCTACGCGGGAGGCGCACCAGCAGGGCAGCGCCACTCAGGGCTGAGGCTGGCTCGCCGACAGGCGGGACCCACCTGTCGGATCTTTTGCTTCCTCCCGTGCGAGCCTGGGCAGAGTGGAGGCGACCTTCCGGCGAGGCTCACCAGCGACATAGGGCACCTCCCGTCGCGCTCCGACTATGCACATGCTGATGAGGGCACGCCGCATCTAGTTTTTGGCGGTTAGAGGCGCGAGGGAGCTCGGGCCTGGGCGGACCTTCAACAATGGCGGATGGCTTCTTCCGGTTCGGTTGCTTCGGCCAACAGCGGTTCTCCCACGAGTACGAGCGGCGGCGGGGCTTAGAGAGGGCTCAGGGGGTGCGGCTGGTGCGGTGGGGCGCAGCTAGGGGCTTCGGCTATGGTGGATTTCAGCGGAGGGCGACGATGGTGCTACTCTCAGAGACGAGCAGCTCCGGTCAACCAGAGGCGAGGGCGAGCGAGCTGAGGGTCAGGGGAGGCTGCTTGCGAAGCTGAGAGGCTCGGGGGGGGGGGGGGGGTCCTTAAATAGCCTGCTCGCATCGGCTCACCGACACTTGTGGATGAGATCGACGGCGGCAGCTCCTGCGAGAAGCAGCGAAGTGATACGTCTCCAATGTATCTATAATTTTTGATGGTTCCATGCTATTATCTTGTCATCTTTGGATGTTTTGTATGCATGAATATGCTATTCTATATCTTTTTTGGGACTAACCTATTAACTCAGTGCCAAGTGCCAGTTCCAGTTTTTTTCGTGTTTTTGACATTTTTCAGAGGAGAATATTGAACGGAGTCCAAACGGAATAAAACATGTGGAATGATTTTTTCCATAACAGAAGACACGCATGAGACTTGAGAACCAAGGCAGGGGACCTCGGAGGAGGTCACAAGCCACTCCTACTGCAACAAAAGACCTTCCAACGGCGCCAGAAATAGGTGTGTCGATGGCACCAGGAATCCTTCTGCTGCGGCAACGCCTTAAGGGACTTCCTAGGCAAATATGCAAAGGATTTCCCCCGTGGCCTTGGAGCCTTGCGTTGGTGTTCCCTCGAAGCGGAAAGGGTGATGTAGCGTAGCGGTGGTAAGTATTTACCTCAGTTTGAGAACCAAGGTATCGATCCAGTGAAGGAGTATCAAAAGAGCCTGCACAAACAAAAAAAGCTTGCTCCCAACGCTATGAAGGGGTTGTCAATCCCTTATAGATTGTTCGCCAAGTGAGAACTGAAAGCAACAAAGTAACAAAGCAAAGTAAAAGCGAAAGTGGAAACGATAGGTGTGAATAGACCCAGGGCCATAGTGTTTACTAGTGGCTTCTCTCATGAAAGCAAGTAGAATGTGGGTGAACAAATTACTGTCGAGCAATTGATAGAACCGCGCAAAGTCGTGACGTCATCTATGGCAATGATTATATCTATAGGCATCATGTACAAAACAAGTAGACCGATACTTTCTGCATCTACTACAATTACTCCACACGTCGACCGCTATCCAGCATGCATCTACTGTATTAAGTCCAAAAGACCAGAGTAACGCCTTAAGCAAGATGACATGATGTAGATGGACAATCTCATATCTACGACAGAGCCCACCTTGTTACCCTTGATGGCAACTACACGATGTGTGCCTTGCTGCCCCTACTGTCACTGGTAAAGGTCACCACATGGTAAGAACCCAAAACCAAGCACATTCTCCCATTGCAAGAATCATAGATCTAGTTGGCCAAACAAAACCCAAGACTCAGAGAGACTTACAAGGAAATCAAATCATGCATATAAGAAATCTGCGAAGGCTCAAATATATATCATAGATAATCTGATCACAAATCCACAATTCATCGGATCTCGACAAACACACCGCCAAAGAAGATTACATCGGATAGATCTCCATGAAGATCATGGAGAACTTTGTATTGAAGATAGAAGGGAGAGAACAAGCCATCTAGCTACTAACTACGGACCCGTAGGTCTCAAGTGAACTACTCACGAGTCATTGGAGGGGCGATGATGATGATGAAGAAGCCCTCCAATTCCAAAGTCCCCTCCGGCAGGGCACCGGGAAGGGTCTCCACATGAGATCTCGCAGAAATGGAAGCTTGAGGCAGCGGAAAAGTATTTTCGTGGATCCCCTTATTTTTTCTGATTCTTAGGGAATATATAGGCGCAAGATCTACGTGAGGGGGGCGCCAGGGAGGCCACAAGCCTGCCCACCGCCGCCCCCTGGTGGCGGAGTGGGGGCTTGTCGGCTCCCTGTAGCCCTCCTGGCTTGGCCCACAAGCCCCCTGATCTTCTTTCGTTCGGGAAAAAATCATTTCGGGGATTTTATTCCGTTTGGACTCCGTTCCAAAATCAGATCCGCAAAGAGCCAGAAACACAGAAAAAACAGGAACTGGCACTTGGCGCTGAATTAATAAGTTAGTCCCAAAAAAGATATAAAAGGTACATAAAACATCCAAAGATGACAAGACAACAGCATGAAACCATCAAAAACTATAGATACGTTTGAGTCGTATCAAGCATCCCCAAGCTTAACTCCTGCTCGTCCTCGAGTAGGGAAGTGATAAAGAATGAATTTTTGATGCTTTCATGCTACCTAGCATAGATGTCCTTTGTAACTCCTCTTATGTGATGTGAATGTTCTAATCCATTAGATTCAAAACAATAGTTTGCTATTGACGTGGAAACAATAATAATTCAAGCAATCTAACAAGGTAATCATGAACTTTCAAAATAACAAGGCCAGAAGAAAGTTATCCCTACAAAAGCATATAGTCTGGCTATGCTCTATCATCATTGCACAACGAATTTAAATCATGCACAACCCCCGTATTGGCCAAGTAATTGTTTCACACCTTTACTTTCTCAAACCTTTTCAACTCTCACGCAATACATGAGCGTGAGCCATGGTTATAGCACTATAGATGGTGTGGAGTGTGGTGGAGGTTGCAAGACAAAACAAGGAGAAGATGGTCACATTAACTAGGCATATCAATGAGCTTTGGAGATGCTCATCAATAGATATCAATGTGAATGAGTAGGGATTGCCATACAAATGATGCATTAGAGCTAAGAGTATGTGAAAGCTCTTAAAGAAAACTAGTGGGTGTGCATCCAACTTGCTTGCTCACGAAGACCTAAGGCAATTTTGAGGAAGCCTATCATTGGAATATACAAGCCAAGTTATATAATGAAAATTTCCCACTAGCTATATGGTGGTGACAAAATGAGAGACTCTCAATCATGAAGATCATGGTGCTTAATATGCACAAGTGTGGAAAAGTGGTAACATTGTCCCTTGTCTCTTTTTCTCTCATTTTTTTTTATTTTTTGGTGGGCTCTTTGGCCTCTTTTTTTATTTTTTTATTTTGGTGGGCTTATTTGGCCTCTTTTATTTCCTCACATGGGACAATGCTCCATCAATGATGATCATCACACTTTCAACTCAAAACTTAGAGCAACTATGACTCTATATGGAATGCCTTCGGTAGTGTACCGTGGCAATGATATAGCATGGCATAGACATTAATGGAAACATCATGCTAGCTATCTTACGATCATGAGATGGAAATGTAGACGTGATGGCACATGTCATGGTGGTAGTTGCATGGCAATATATCTCGGAATGAGTTTGAAAAAGCCATAGTAGGTAGGTATGTAGCTGTTTTGAGGGAGGCTAATGGTGGGTTTTGTGCACCGGTGAAAGTTGCACGACACTAAGAAGATAGTGATGGTGGAAGGTGAAAGTGCATCTAAACCATGGACTCAACATTAGTCATGAAGAACTCATATACTTGTTGCAGAAGTTTTATTAGTAATCTAAACAAAGCATTCAACGCATAATCCTAGGGGAAGGGTTGGTAGGTATAAACTATCGCGCGATCCCGACCGCCATGCAAAGGATGACAATCAATAGACTAATCATGCTCAGATTTCATCACATAGCGGTTCACCATACGTGCATGCTACCGGAATCACTAAATTCAACACAAGTATTTCTAGATCCACAACACCTTACTAGCATAACTTCAATATTACCAAAACCACAACTCAAAACTAATTGAGATGAATCAAACTTCTCTAACTATTCAATGCACATGCAGGTGGAAGTTTTCGTATCCCTTTGGATAACTACCCATTTTGAGACTACTTTCAAAGCATAGATAAACTACCAACCCACGCACCGCTGTGCTCTAAAAGATATAAGTGAAGCACATAGAGCAAAAGTATCTAGCTCAAAAGATATAAGTGAAGCACATGTGAGCTGAATTGTCTACCAAAAGATATAAGTGAAGCTCGACAAAATCACGGTGAGTGCATGTCTCTCTCTCTTGGTGTGCAGCAAGGATGATTGTGACACAACAAAAATAAAAGCCTCCTATGATACAAGACACTCCAAGCAAAAACATATAACATGTGGTGAATCAAAATATAGCCCCAAGTAATGTCACCGATAGATTGAAGACGAGAGAGGGGATGCCTTCCCGAGGAATCCCCAAGCTTAGGATTTTACGGCATCCTTGAATCTCTTGGGGTGGCTTGGGCATCCCCAAGCTTGAGCTCTTGCCACTCTTTATCTCTTTGTCCATATGAACTTCACCCAAAACTTGAAAACTTCACAACACGAAACTTAAACAGAAACTCGTGATAACATTAGTATGAGAAAGCAAACCACCACTTCCTTAGGTACTGTAGAAAACTTAAATTCTATTTATTATGATGTTGGGTTACTGTATTTTCAATCTTCCATGGCTAATACCCCCCCGATACTATCCATAGTTTCATCAAAATAAGCAACAAACACAACAAAAACAGAATCTGTTAACAGCAGACCAGTCTGTAGCAATCTGTAGCAATCTGTATATCCATAGTTTCATCAAAATAAGCAACAAACACAACAAAAACAGAATCTGTTAACAAAACCCAAGACTCGGAGAGACTTACAAGGATATCAAATCATGCATATAAGAAATCTGCAAAGACTCAAATATATATCATTGATAATTTGATCACAAATCCACAATTCATCGGATCTCGACAAACACACCGCCAAGGAAGATTACATCAGATAGATCTCCATGAAGATCATGGAGAACTTTGTATTGATGATCCAAGAGAGAGAAGAAGCCATCTAGCTACTAACTACGGACCCGTAGGTCTGAAGTGAACTACTCACGAGTCATTGGAGGGGCGATGATGATGATGAAGAAGCCCTCCAACTCCAAAGTCCCCTCCGACAGGGCACCGGGAAGGGTCTCCAGATGAGATCTCGCGGAAACGGAAGCTTGCGGCGGCGGAAAAGTATTTTCGTGGATCCCCTTATTTTTTTCTGATTTTTAGGGAATATATAGGCGCAAGATCTAGGTCAGGGGGCGCTAGGGAGGCCACAAGCCTGCCCACCGCCGCCCCCTGGTGGCGGAGTGGGGGCTTGTGGGCTCCCTGTAGCGTTCCTGGCTTGGCCCACAAGCCCCATGATCTTCTTTCGTTCGGGAAAAAATCATTTCGGGGATTTTATTCCGTTTGGACTCCGTTCCAAAATCAGATCTGAAAAGAGCCGAAAACACAGAAAAAACAGGAACAGGCACTTGGCACTGAATTAATAAGTTAGTCCCAAAAAAGATATAAAAGGTACATAAAACATCCAAAGATGACAAGATAACATGATGAAACCATCAAAAGTTATAGATACGTTTGAGACGTATCAACCACCCAGGCCCAGCCTAGGAGGGCCGGGCCTAGCAGGCTTGTGGGCCCCCTGTGGCTCCCCTGCCCTAGTTCTTCCGCTTATAAATTCCCTAAAAATCTGAAACCACGGGAGGGAGCCACGAAAATACTTTTCTGCCGCCGCAAGCTTCTGTCTCCGCAAGATCCCATCCGGGGCACGTTCTGGTGCCCTGCCGGAGGGGGGATTCTGACAGGGAGGGCTTCTCCATCAACACCATTGCCTCTCCGATGATGCGTAAGTAGTTCACTGATAACCCACAAGTATAGGGGATCGCAACAGTTTTTTAGGGTAAAGTATTCAACCCAAATATGTTGATTCGACACAAGGGGAAGCCAAAGAATATTCTCGAGTATTAGCAGTTGAGTTGTCAATTCAACCACATCTGAAAGGCTTAGTATCTGCAGCAAAGTTTGAGTAGCAAAGTAGTGATAGCAACAGTAGCAAGGGTAACAGTAGCAGCAGTGACAACAGTAGCAGTAAAGTAACGTAGCAAGGACAAGTAGGACAAACTCGTAGGCATTGAATCGGTAACACGGAGAGATGTGTAACTAGCTCAAGTTCGTCAATGTATTGTAGGCATGCATTTCGTATATAGTCATACGTGCTTAGGGAAAAGAACTTGCATGACATCTATTGTCCATCCCTCCCATGGCAGCGGGGTCCTAATGGAAACTACGGGATATTAAGGTTCTCCTTTTAATAGAGAACCGGAACAACGCATTAGCACTTAGTGAATACATGAACTCCTCATACTATGGTCATCTCGGGGAGTGATTCTGGCTATTGTCACTCCGGGGTTGTCGGGTCATAACACATAGTAGGTGACTACAACTTGCAAGATAGGATCAAGAACACACATATATTGGCGAAAACATAATAGGTTCACATCTCAAATCATGGCACTCGGGCCCTAGTGACAAGCATTAAGCATGGCAAAGTAGTAGCAACATCAATCTCAGAACATAGTGGATACAAGGGATCAATCCCCATCAAAACTACCTCGATTACATGATAGATCTCATCCAACCCATCACTGTCGAGCAAGCCTACAATGAGATTATTCGCGAACGGTGAAGAGTGTCATGAAATTGGCGGTGAAGGAAGGTTGGTGATGACGATGGCGTCGATCTCCGCTCCCCGGACCCCAGAACGGACTCCAGATCTGCCCTCCACAGGAAGAACAGGTGGTGGCGGCGCCTTCGTATCGTAAAACACGATGAACTCTTCTCCTTTATTTTTTTTCCGGACGAAAGGGACTAAATAGAGCTGGAATTGGAGACAGTGGAGCTCTGTGGGCCCCACAAGCCTGCTAGGTGCGGCCAGGGGGGCCGCGCCTGGTGGGCTTGTGGGCTCCACGCTCCACTTCTCCAGTTGATTCTTGCGCCAGTATTTTTATATATTCCACAAAAAATCCTCGTAAATTTCCAGGTCATTCCGAGAACTTTTATTTCTGCGAAAAAACAACACCATGGCAATTCTGCTGAAAACAGCGTTAGTCCGGGTTAGTTCCATTCAAATCATGCAAATTAGAGTCCAAAACAAGGACAAAAGAGTTTGGAAAAGTAGATACGATGGAGACGTATCAGCTCCCCCAAGCTTGAAGCCTTGCTTGTCCTCAATCAATTCAATTGACAAACTGAAAGAGACAAAAGAAAAACTTTTACAAACTCTGTTTGATCTCGTTGTTGCAATTATGCCTAACTCATATCCAGAATTTCAGCAAGATCACAAGCTAACCACATAAGCAATGACATCTAGGTCTCATGGTAAACTCATATGAATGGCATAATCAACTAGCGAGCGATAATAATAAGTTTCAAACGTCAACACTTCAATCAAAACAATCATGAAGCAGTGTTAACAGATGGTATCTCGCTAGCTCTTACTGAGACCGCAAAACATAAATGCAGAGCACCTACAAAGACCAAGGGTTGACTGAACATTGTAATTCATGGCAAAGAAGATCGAGTCACAATCATACTCAATATCAATTAAAAGCAAAGCATAGAAATGACAGAGGTGCTCTCTAATTGGTGCTTTTATAAGAAGAGGATGACACGACAGGAACATAAATAGATAGGCCCTTCGCAGAGGGAAGCATTGATTTGTAGAGGTGCCAGAGCTCAAGCTTTTAAAATAGAGATAAATAATTTTGGGTGGCATGCTTTCATTGTCAACGCAGTGACAAAGAGTTTTCACCATCTTCCATGCTACACATGCTATAGGCGGTTCCCAAACAGAAAAGTTAAGTTTTGACTCCCCCACCACCAATCAATCACACTCCACGGCTAGCCAAATTCTCGGGTACCGTCCAAACCAACATCAATCCTCGGGGAGTTTTGTTTGCAATTATCTTTTTGATTTGAGTATGGAACTGGGAATTCCAATTACCGGTCCCTTTCTCGTGAATGATAGTGAATAAACACATATCGAGGATAACACGCCTAGCACGGAAGATACCAATAGCCCCCTTTCACCACATGAGCGGTTCGGGCGTGCAAAACAGATTATTTCTTGAAGATTTAGAGAGTGGCACCTGCAAATTTACTTGGAACGACAGGTAGATACCGCACATAGGTAGGTATGGTGGACTCATATGGCACAACTTTGGGTTTATGGAGGTGGATGCACAAGCAGTATTCCCGCTTAGTACAAGTGAAGGCTAGCAAAAGATTGGGAAGCGACCAACTAGAGAGCGACAACAGTCATCAAAATGCATTTAGATTAACTAACATTGAGTGCAAGAATGAGTAGGACATAAATCACCATGAACATGAACATCATAGAGGCTATGTTGATTTTGTTTCAACTACATGCGTGAACATGCGCCAAGTCAATCCACTTGAAACATTCAAAGGAGGATACCATCCTATCATACTACATCATAGTCATCTCAACATTCATGTGGGCAACCAAGACAAACCATTATAAGCTCCTAGGTAATTAAGCATGGCATAAGCAACTATGATCTCTAAGTTGTCATTGCAAACATGTTTCTCTCACAATAAAGCTGAATCAGGCATGATGAGCTTGTCATATTTAGAAAAACAAAATAGATCGAGTTCATACCAGCTTTTCCAGGCTCAATCACTTCATTATATATCGTCCTTATTGCCTTTCACTTGCATGACCGAATGATGTGAACAATAATAAGCGTGCTCGTGCATTGGACTAAAGCTGGAATCTGCAGGCAAACACAAAGGAGAAGACAAAGTAATATGGCTCTTTGAAAGCTAAACAGGTATGCATGCAAGAGCCACTAAACATTGTAACTAATATCTTCTACCTTGACCCAAAGAAAAAGAAAACTATTTACACGGGAAAGCTCCCAACAAGCAAAAGAAGAAAAGAAAATATGTTTGGGTTTTCTCAAACTAGACAGACACACGAAAAGAAAACGAGAAAAAGAAAATAAACTAGCATGGATGATATAGTGGCAAAGTGTGAACATCGGCTAACAAAGTGAAAGCATAAGCAAGAATATAAAGTCGGTGAGAACACGTACTCCCCGAAGCCTAGGCTTTTGGCCTAACTTGGTCTACTCCCAAGGACGGTCCTGGCGAAACCCAAAATCATAGTCGGGGTTATACGGGAGAGCTGCAGCCACTGCCTGAATAGCTGCCTCACGGAGGCGAGAAGCCGTCGCCTCCCTCTCATACCCCTCTGCCTCTCCTCTGGTTATGTAATATCTCTGTTTTACCTGAAAGTCAAAGAAAGAAGGAGCAGGAAGGGTAATATGGAAAACACGTTGTCGGTTAAATATCAATCGGTATAGCAGGGATTCATCATCCCTCTCAAGGAACTGGTAGCGTGTCATAGCGACGCGGTCAAGGAAAGCTGTATGGAGCGGGGGATCTCCTGCACGGATGGGTACTCCAAGAAAATTTGCTATGCGAGTGGCATAGATGCCGCCAAAGAAATCCCCATCAATAGCATTCTTATTCAGCGTCGTTGCTATAATAGCTCCCATGTTGAAGCTTTTGTCACCCGTCACTTCGCTCTTAAGGATACTAAGGTCGGGTGCGCAGAGGTGACAATGCTCAATCTTGTCATTGATGCATCTTCCTATGAAGAGGGCAAAATAATGCAAGGCAGGGAAATGAATACTCCCCATTGATGCATCTGTCTCTGGTTTCTCCAACCGTAATACCAGCGCAAAAATCTCTAACCGAAGATTTAGGAGGATCATTGAGGTTACCCCAAATAGGTATTTTGCAAATTCTATTGAAATCCTCTAAATCCATGGTATACGATTTATCATAGAGATCAAACAGTACCGATGGCTCACGGCTAGTTGAAAATTTGAATCTACGAACAAAAGAAGCAGTGAGAGCAACATACTGTTCACATTTATCGGAGATGAATTCTTCGAGTCCGACGTTGCGAACAAATGCATCAAACTCATCTTTAAAGCCTGCCTCAATCAAAATTCATCAGAAGGCCATTCACATCGTTGTACCTACGCGTCCCTAGGTTGATAAGGATTAGGCTCCCGAATTGCAACATGTGGACCTCTCTTACTTGAGGAACCACCATGATAGTTTCTCTTGAACATCTTCCTTCTCTGAAATTTTCAGTGACCCAAAGGAAAGGTGAACAAGGTTCAACTAAACTTGTAGAAACTACTCCAACAAGTGCCTAGAGACCATATTACGGATCAAAACTACTTGGGACTAGCTAGAATCAGCATACAAAGCTCAAGAACATGGTCACCAAGGCAGCAAAAATACGCGGAGTATAAGGCACTAGAGCAAAAACTAATTGGACCAATGGAGGAGTCACTTACCAAGGAGTAATTTCCCCAAAACAGTTCGGACAATGGTGATTTGAGCAAAGAGATCGAAAATCCCAGCAAGAGGAGCAAGAACACGGGTTTGAGCTCCAAAATGATTTTTTTCTGGAGGTAGGAGAAGCAGATGGGAGCAAGAATGAGTGAAGAGGGTACCTGTGGGCCCCACAAGCCTGGGTGGCGCGGCCAGGGGGGTGCCCGCGCCCCTAGGGCTTGTGGCCCACTGGTGTGGCCCCTAGACAGACTCTTTGTCCCAGTATTTTTCAAATATTCCAGAAAAAATCATACTAGATTTTCACAGCATTCGGAGAACTTCTATTTTCGGGGTATTTTTCCACCGGACGCTATGACAAAAAACAGGGAAAACTAAACTAAATCTATCATTTTTCTTCTAAGAAACCTGAAGTGAAAGCTTGGAACAGAGGTTTGTGACTCCTTGATTCATCCATCTTATGGTCATCGAAAGAAATCCATCAATGGGGTTGATCAAGTCCCCTCGACAATACTTTCTCGAATCGCAGAAGAAGACGGAGAATTTTTGAACAGTCACTAAGTCACCTCAATGGGGATGTGTATCTCCCCAACGAGCAAGTCATACTTCATCTTGACATGAGGAATAGGGCATTCAAAGCTCCCAATAAGAATCGATGAAGTTTTTTCGATAGGATTGATGCAATGTACTCAATATTGTTTCTTCGCAAAGTGCACCGTATGCTCATTACCGTTGACATGGAAAGTGACATTGCCTTTGTTGCAATCTATAACAGCCCCTGCAGTGTTTAAAAAGGGTCTTCCGAGGATGATAGCCATGGCATCGTCCTCGGGAATATCCAAGATAACAAAGTCTGTTAAGATAGTGGTATTAGCAACCACAAGAGGCACATCCTCGCAAATGCCGATAGGGAAAGCAGTTGATTTCTCGTCCATTTGTAGAGAGATTTCAGTGGGTGTCAACTTATCCAGTTTAAGTCTACGATAAAGATACAGAGGCATAACACTAACACCGGCTCCAAGGTCGCATAACGCAGTTCTAATGTAGTTGCCTTTAATGGAGCAAGGTATAGTAGGCACACTGGGATCACCTAGTTTCTTCGGAGTTCCACCCTTGAAAGTGTAATTGGCAAGCATGGCGTAGATCTCAAGATCAGGTATCCTTCTCTTATTAGTCACAATATATTTCATGTACTTTGCATACGGAGATATCTTGAGCATATCCGTTAAACGCATCTGCAGAAAGACAGGTCTCATCATTTCAACGAAACGCTCAAAATTCTCATCATCCTTTTTCTTGGATGGTTTGGGAGGAAAGGGCATAGGTTTATGAACCCATGGTTCCCTTTCTTTACCATGCTTCCTAGCAGCGACGTCATTCTTATCGTATCTCTTAGTCTTAGGCTGTGGGTTATCAAGATCAACACTAGGTTCAATCTCCACATCCTTTTCATTGCTAGGTTGAGCATCATCATGAAATCACTATTGATATTATCATTAGGCTCATGTTCATCACCAGATTGTGTTTCACCATCAGAGACGGAGACATCGTTTGGACTCTCAGGTGTAGCAGCGACAGGCTTGCTAGCGTGCAAATCCCTATCATGTTTCTTCTTCTTTCTAGGATGACTAGGTGCATCAGTGCTAATTCCTTGAGAATCTTGTTCTATTCTCTTCGGATGACCCTCGGGATACAGAGGTTCCTGGGTCATTCTACCGCCTCTAGTAACGACTCTGACAGAATTGTCATTCAACTCATTGAGCAAGTCATTCTGATCTTTAAGTACTTGTTCTACCTGAGTGGTAACCATAGAGGCATGTTTACTCAGAAGTTTAAGATCATTGACATTTGTGTCCACACAAGCACTTAAATGACTAAGCATACGAGCATTATTTTCCTATTGTCTGCTAACATAATCATTGAAACTCTATTGTTTGGCAACAAAGTTATCAAATTCATCCAGGCATAAGCTAGCAGGTTTATCAAAAGGAATATCACTCTCATCAAATCTATGCAGAGAATTTACTTCCACTACCTGTATCGGGGTATCGAGACCATGGATCTCTTTGATAGGTGGTAGATTTTTGACATCTTCAGATTTAATGCCTTTCTCTCGCATAGATTTCTTGGCTTCTTGCATATCTTCAGGACTGAGGAATAGAATACCTCTTTTCTTCGGAGTTGGCTTAGGAGGTGGTTCGGGAATAGTCCGAGCATTCTCATTGCACAAGATGTTATTCAGTAGAATCTCAGCTTGTTCTACGGTTCGTTCCCTAAAAACACTATCTGCAGAACTATCTAGGTGGTCTTTAGAAGCATCGATAAGTCCATTATAGAAGATATCAAGTATCTCATTCTTCTCTAGAGGGTGATCAGGCAAAGCTTTCACTAGCAGGATGAGCCTCCCCCAAGCTTGTGGGAGACTCTCTTCTTCAGCTTGAGCAAAGTTGTATGTTTCCTGCAAGGCAGCTTGCTTCTTATGGGCAGGGAAATATTTTTCAGAGTAGTAGACCATATCCTGGGGGCTACGCACACAACCAGGAGCAAGAGAAGTGAACCAGGTCTTAGCATCATCCTTTAGCGAGAAAGGAAACAGCTTGAGCATATAGTAGTGGCGGATCTTTTCCTCACTAGTGAATAGGGTGGCTATATCGAGCAGTTTGGTAAGATGGGCTACAACCGTTTCAGATTCATAACCGTGAAAAGGAGCAGATTCGACCAGAGTGATTAACTCAGGGTCGACAAAGAATTCATAATCCTTATCGGTCACAAAGATAGGCGAAGTGGCAAACTTTGGGTCGTATTTCATCCTAGCGTTCAGAGATTTTTGTTTCCACTTGCGTAGAAGTTTCTCAACAACATAGCTATCCTTACACGCAAGAAAGTCCTCAACTATCTCTCCCTCCATAACATAGCGTGTATCAGGCATAACAGGCAATTCAGGCATAGTAGCAGGTTCTACTTCAATAGTATCAGCAGTTTCACAAGTATCATCACGTCTAGCAGCAACTCTAGCAATTTGTGCATCAAGGAATGCACTTAGTGGCAAAGCAGTATCAAGCATAGCATCATCAGGCATAGTATCAAGCATAGCATCATCAGGCATAGTATCAAGCATAGCATCATCAGGCATAGTATCAAGCGTAGCATCATCAGGCATAGTATCAAGCATAGCATCACCAGGCATAGTATCAAGCATAGCATCATCATAAGCATCATGGGCAACAGAAGTAGCATCATCAAGCACAGGCGACATATCAAGATTTCTAGCAGGAGGTGATGTCGCAAACTTACTCATAACTGAAGGTGAATCAAGTGTAGAGTTAGATGGCAATTCCTTACCTCTCCTCGTAGGGGAAGGTAGGATTTTAGTTCTTGGATCTTTCAGATTCCTCGTAGTGATCAGCAGACGTCAATCCCAAGTGACTCACAGAATATAGCTGTGCCTCCCCAGCAACGGCGCCAGAAAAAGCCTTGATGTCCCACAAGCTATGGGATCATAGCAGTTTTCGAGGGTAGAGTATTCAACCCAAATTTATTGATTCGCCCACAAGGGGAAGCTAAAGGATATTCTCAAGTATTAGCAGCTGAGTTGTCAATTCAACCACACCTGAAAGATTAGTGTCTGCAAGCAAAGTATCAGTAGCAACGTAGTATGATAGCAACGACACCAGAAAAAGCTTTGACAATCCCCGACAACGGCGCTAGAAAAAGCCTTGTTGACGGGATGTTAGCGCCAACAAAGTCTTGCAAAAAGTAACAGCGGAGTAGCAAGGAACAACAGTAGCAGCAACAGCAAAGTAACAAGTAACAGCAGTAGCAGCAAAGTAACAGCAGTAGTGAGAGCAGCAAAGTGGCCCAATCCCTCTTGTAGCAAGGGACAAGCCTAGGCAAAGTAATGTCGCGAGGACCAGTAGTAAAAGACTCGTAGGCAGTGGATCGGTGATGGAAGAGTATGACGGATGTAATTCATCATTTAACAGCTATAACACGGAGAGATATGTGGCTAGCTCCCGTTCGTCAATCTAATGTAGGCATGTATTCCATATGTAGTCATACGTGCTTAGGGAAAAGAACTTGCATGACATCTATTAGCCATCCCTCCCGTGGAAGCGGGGTCCTAATGGAAACTACGGGATATTAAGGTTCTCCTTTTAATAAAGAACTGGGCCAACGCATTAACACGCGGTGAATACATGAACTCCTCATACTATGGTCATCTCCGGGAGTGGTTCCGGCTATTGTCACTCCGGGGTTACCGGGTCATAACACATAGTAGGTGACTACAACTTGCAATATAGGATCTAAAACACACATATATTGGCGACAACATAATAAGTTCAGATCTGAAATCATGGCACTCGTTCTCTAGTGACAAGCATTAAGCATAGCCAAGTAGTAGCAACATCAATCTAGAACATAGTGGATACTAGGGATCTATCCCCGTCAAGAACTAACTCGATTACATGATAAATCTCATCCTACTCATCACCGTCCAGCAAGCCTACGATGAGATTACTCATGAACGATGAAGAGCATCATGGAATTGTCGATGGAGAAAGGTTGATGATGATGATGATGGCGACGATTTCCCCTCTCCGGAGCATGAAACGGACTCCAGATCTGCCCTCCCGATGAAGAACAGGATGTGGCGGCGCCTCCGTATCACAAAACGCGATGAAACCTTCTCTCTGATTTTTTTTCCAGGCGAAACGGAAGATAGAGATCTGAGATTGGGGGCGGTGGTGCCACGTGGGCGCCACAAGCCCTCATGGCGCGGCCATAGGGGGTGGTCGCGGCCCAGGGGTTTGTGGCCCACTCGCACACCCCCTCACGTGGATCTTTGCGCATGTATTTTTTTTTATTCTAGAAAAAATCTCCGTAAACTTTTTGGACGTTCGGAGAACTTTCATTTCTGCACAAAAACAACACCATGGCAATTCTGCTGAAAACAGCGTCAGTCCGGGTTATTTCCATTCAAATCATGCAAATTAGAGTCCAAAACAAGGGCAAAAGAGTTCGGAAAAGTAGATACGATGGAGACGTATCAGCACGCATCCTGTAATTTTTATTAAAACTGAATTACCACAATACGTGAATACAACGTTACATGGTAACACAGTTACTAGGGCTTGACTGCTACTCTGACGGACTCGCTCCGCCTTCATTGGCCTCTGAGCTGACGGGCTCAGTAGCCATTAAGGATCCTCCAATCGCCGAGGCTCCTGAGTCAACAAGGCGATGGAATGGGACTACAGGGTTGCGGTGGCAACGATGTCTCGGACGACGCGCTCTTGGAACAGCTTGATTGCAGAAGGCATCCAAACTGCGGTGAAGCTCTGTCGGGGTCATGGTCGGTGGGGCAAACCTTAAGGATCCAATAGGTCTTCCAACCAAGATGTGCTGGTTGCTGGAGGCGGTTGTGGCTTCATGGCTTGCCGGGGTCCAGCGAGCAGTTGGCGTGCGGCTCATGACCAAGTCAGAGGTGATCTGATCGATGAGTGCCTCCTGCGCTCTCAAATAGCGCACAACCTGCACCATGGCAGGGTCTACCTCAAGGTCTTTGCTGGCAACTCGGGTCAGGCTACCATATCCTTCACGACTAGGATAGTAGCAGAACGGTAGGCTATTCATCCATGGCAACAGATGCCGCAACTTAACTATAGCCTCTCGGGGTGCAAGCTGATGGGCTTGGGCTTCGTTTGTGGCTGCTCTACCGGTGAAATGGTGAGGGCACTCCAACGAGGAATTCCCTCCATAGATGTGCACCAAGGCCCAAAACTAACGAATAGTATCACTCATAGGCTCCTCATGTACAACATACGCTGGAGGTTCTTCTATGCCAAAAACTTGGCGGCTGAGGTCGGCGAGGATGACTACGAATCTGCAGGCTCGGACATGGGGGTCTTGTTGCAAGGAATGCGGCCAGGCATCTTGCAAGTCAAGGGGGTTACTAGGGTAGCGATTTCACGTCATTGGGTTGAGGCAAGGCCTTCCTATATAGGCTAAGGAAGTCTTTGATCGCACGCTAAGGGATGCGACAACTCCGGTGTCGTTCATAGACACACATCTTAAAGGCTAGACTGATAGGTTAGGCACCGAGTGCCAAAAGGTGTCGGATGGCCATTGTGGTTGGCTATTGGGTAGGCTAGGCTGGGGTGTGGATACATAAATATCCGGTTTAGGGATAGCGACCTGGCTAAGATAGGTTTAGCCAATGGTCAGCCTAGCTCTGATACCAAGGTTGTAGTGACGTGTTTTTTGGAAAATAATTTCCAGAAAACATGTCTCTGTGTTTACCAGCCCCAGGATTGTTGTTAGCTGGTAGACACTTACTTGATACAAAATATCCAAGCAAAAATACAAAATCTGGGTTACAAGACCATGAAGGTCTACTGGGTTGAACGAAAGTCCGAGGTTGATGGCGGGAGCGACTCAAGGAATCTCAAGTGCCCATGACTCCGTTCCCACAGGAACAACTGACTTGGATAAATTCCTATCTCACAAGGCTGCTATCCTTGACTCATGGGTTCCGGGGTTGACGTCATCATGCTCCTCTCTGAACGCAATCTGGCCAAGACAATAGCCAGGGGCAAGCCAGTGAGTACTTTGAATGTACTCACAAACATCAAGAAAACAGTTAAGTTAAGCAGGTCAGATGCATGCAAATTCTACTAACAATTATATCATGCCATTAGAGTTTAATTCATGAATGAATTCACGAAGATATGCAATGTTTCCACCAATGTTTAATAAACAAGCAAGGATGGTAATAATGAATAATATGCGTGCCGCAGTCGGGCGTCAGAGTGATACCATAGAAAGGGCTTAAGATATGACAATAAGCATGCCTAAGTCGGGCGTTTGAGCGACACCACGGAAAGGGCTTATAAGAAATGATAATAAGCATGCAGTAGCCGGGTGTCTGAGCGACACCGCAAAAAGGGCTTACAAGGAATAATAATAAACATGCCACAGTCGGGCGTCTAAGCGACACCGTATAAAGGGCTTATAAGAAATAATAATAAATATTGAATATCCAAGAGCTAGAACCGTCCCAGGGAATTCCAACAACATAAACATAGGGGTTAGTCCAGAGTAATAATAGTAATATGATCATGTCCCACATCATCATATCATTTTCCACAACCATTATTATTGTCAATGCTTATACTCCAAAGACCGACTCTAAGACCGACACTTGACTCGTCGAACAATGTCCTTGACCGGGGACACGGCTACTCAAATAGTTTTGACTCTGCAGAGGGTGTACTCTTTACCCATAGATCACGGTTCCCAATAGTCCACAAGACTAATCCCACGTACGGAATTTTAGAAGTGGACACTCAGAATCAGCACACACCGATTTTTCCTCCACAAAGCCCGGCTTCACCGAGACTACGCGGCCAAGGCAAAACCATAAGACGGGGAGGCTCCGACCTCGACTAGCATGGGATCAAAAATTTATACCGCGCACTCACTGGGAAGGGCCATTCCCACTCGGTCCCAGACCGAGAACATCCATGTCCCCTGATGAGATGACTAGATTTAGTCCAGGGCCCTGGATACCTTCATCCCGGCCCCTCTAATTGGTGTATGACTGATAATAGGTCTACAACTGACTTTACCAAATCCATTATCCAGGAAGCTGTGGTAGCACGTTATAGAAGTATGACACGGACAAGACTCGATGTAGGTTGATACTCGGGTTAACCAAGTTTTACCAGCATGATTGTGCACATGTCATGACCAGGCCATAACCTATCATGTTCCGCGTGACTAGGTTATTCCACGACCTTTCATAACTATCACATGCCATCATCATGTTTTACTGATGTTATAATATGAGTAGCTTGTATGGAATATGCAAGGTATTATTTCATGGGAGATTATTATCAACATAACCTCAAATCACGCAATATATGCACCACCACAATCATCACACAACTTTATGCAAATCTGGATTCAAGATGCTTGCCTTAGGGTTTGAGGAGGCTGATGTGTACCATAACATCTTGGAGTAGGTATCCTCTCTTCAAAATACTAGTTTGAAAAATATTTGAATCAACACACAGACATAAAACAGAACACAAAAGTTGGTTGAATAATTTTGAATCAATCTTAAAATAAACTAAATGAAATTCTAAACAGGTAGGAAAAAGAATCAATTGATTTGGAGTTTCCTATAAAAAGTTTGAGCCAGTCAAACTTTCTGGTCAACTCTGTTTTTTTAAATCCAATATAAAAGAAAACGCTTTGGAAACTAATGCGCTTTATTAGAACTGAAAACACATTCTCTCGGAGGCGCTTACCTACGGGGGAGGCGCGCCAGCAGGGCAGCGCCACTCGGGGCTGAGGCTGACTCGCCGACAGGCGGGACCCGCATGTCAGATCTTCCTGCTTCCTCCCGTGCGAGCCTGGGCAAAGGAGAGGCGACCTTCCGGCGAGTCTCACCGGTGGCACAGGGCACCTCCCGTCGCGCTCCGACTATGCACATGCTTGTGGGGGCACGCCGCATCCATTTTTGGCGGTTAGAGGCGCGAGGGAGCTCGGGGCTAGGCGGAGCTTCAAGAATGGCGGATGGCTTCTTCTAGTTCAGTTGCTTCGGCCTACAGCGGTTCTCCGTCGAGTACGAGCGGCTGCGAGGCTTAGAGAGGGCTTAGGTGGTGCGGCTGGTACGGTGGGGCGCAGCTAGGGGCTTCGGCTATGGTGGATTTCACCGGAGGGCGGCAGTGGTGCTATTGTTAGAGACGAGTAGCTACGGTCACCACAGGCGAGGGGGAGCGAGCTGAGGGTCAGGGGAGGCTTCTTGCGAAGCTGAGAGGCTCAGGGGGGGTCCTTAAATAGCTTGCTCGCGTCGGCTCACCGACACTTGTGGATGAGATCGACGGCGGCAGCTCCTGCGAGAAGCAGCAAAGCAGCATGGCGAAGCAGGGCGGCGACAGGGGCTCAGCTAGGCACCAGGGGAGCAGGGAAGAAGCAGGGGGAAGTGATGCAGGGGAGGGACTGCGACCAGCTGGCGATCGGAGGAGGCTTAGGCGGCGCCGTCCACTCCAACAGTAGAGAGGACGCCGGCTAGCCGCCATGGCAAATGCACTAATACGGCATTGCGTGTGCATAGGAGTGAAGACAACCTGTCAGGGGAGACGGAAGTTGATGCGGCTCTACGACTAGACCAGGGGGCGAGGGCGCGTGGACGCGGCCGCTCGGCACGCACGCGTGCAAAACGTGCGCTCTGGTGCACCCAGAGCGTGCACACAAGGTGCTCGACACAATGCCAGTCACTCCCAACGACCTTCAAAGCAGCTCAAACAAAACAGGGTCATGCTATGGGTCAAGATCTATATCCTAGACATCCTGGTTGGGCTGGATCATCAACTCAATAATGTAGGTTCAAAGTCATGCCAAATCTGGTCATGCTCCAAATGTGCTTGATGAAATGCCACGGGTTCCAAATGATCTTTGATTTCCACCCAACTCTCCAGATCAGGGTCTCTCTAGGTGCTAGCAATGGAGGTAGGTTTAGTTTGGCAAAAAGCAAAACTAGCTAATGCAATATTTTGAAACACACATTTGTGGACAGAATCTTGAAGCTATTATCACATGCACTTAAAATCATCCAATGGGGCTCAACTCCTGGGATTAAGGTTTTGGTAGGGTTCCATACAAGCATGCAAAATATCAAAACAATTAGAGCAAGGAAAAATATGGTTGTAGTGCAAAGCACCAAACTGGACCACAACAGAAAAATTGTTGTTTTGCTAAACTTTTACAAAGCACATAGTGGGGTTTTTGCATAAATGTGGATTTCATGCATCAGTTGACATCCCCTAATTTTTATAGAATTTTTTAAAGATTATTTCTAGGGTTTTTAGTACAAACTCAAATCTGGACCAGATTAGAAAAGAAGTTAATGATCTCAAAATTTTGAAAACACTTGGGTAAGTTTTTGCATAAATGTGATCCACGGACATCACAGGTCACCTTCAATTTTTTATAGAATTTTCAGAAGAGGTGGTCACAAGGTTGTAGTGCAGAACAGTCCTTTAAAAAGAATATAAGTCATTTTGTATAAAAGAGGAATTGGTAAAATATTAAAATAAAATATCCCATGAATTTGTGAGAAGAAAATAAATGTTTTTATGCAAGTACTCACGTTCTAACATAAATTATCACAAACATTTACCTAGGGAAAACATCCTTATAAAGGAAAAGGAGTGTTTCAAAGATTAATTTAAAAATCCAGAAATTCAGATTTTAAATAGACATGGCCAAAATAATATTCCTATCAAATTAAAGAATTCAAAAGGGTCTCAAGCAAGGGCTCAAGCATTGAATGATCTTTGAAAAGCCACTTGAAATGAAAAGTTTTTGGAAGGAGGCTTTGAAAAGAGTCATGAAACAAATTATTTTCTCAAAAAGTTTATTCTAGGCAATATTTTATTTCAGAAAAATATTATTAAATTTTTGGGGTGTGACAATACCTCTTTCAAAAAATGTATGCCGAAGTATTATACCTCCATTCACCATAAAGTGGCACTTCTCTGAGTTCAAGACAAGATTAGTTTCTTCACATCTGTGCAAAACTCGATCCAGGTTGCTCAAGCAATCATCAAAACAAGTTTCGTAAATGAAAATAATCATCCATGAATACCTCAACAATCTTTTCAAAAAAATCAAAGAGTATAAAATTCATACATCTTTGAAAGGTAGCAGGTGCATTGCATAAACCAAAAGTCATACGCCTATAAGCATAAGTTCCAAATGGGCAAGTAAAAGTAGTTTTCTCTTGGTCCTCTTTTGACATAGGTATTTGAGAAAATCCAGAATATCTATCAAGGAATAAAAAATGTGTGTGCTTAGATAATATTTCTAACATTTGATCAATAAAAGGCAAGGGGTAATGATATTTTCTAGTAGATTTGTTTAATTTAATGAAATCAATTACCATCCTATAACCACTTACTATCCTTTGTGGTATAAGTTCATTTTTATCATTAGGGAAATAGTTATACCTCGTTTCTTAGGAACACAATGAACATTACTTACCCATCTACTATTAGTTATGGGATATATTATACCTCCCTCCAAAAGCATTAATATTTCAGTGCTTACCACTTTCTTCATTTTAGGATTCAAGCGACGTTGATGATCAACAAAAGGTTTAGTATTTGATTCTGTTTTAATTTTGTGTTGATATAGAGTGGGACTAATGCCCTTAAGGTCATCAAGAGTATATCCAATAGCAGCTTAGTGCTTCTTAAGATTTTTGAGTAATCTCATTTCTTCGTGGTCTCAAAGGTTAGCAATAAGTAGATATAAATCCTTTTCATCGAGATAAGCATGTTTCAAAGCATCGGGTAATTTCTCTAGCTCAAATACGGGATATCCCTTAGGTGGAGGGGGTCCCCTAAAATATCAACATGCAAGTTGCGTTTAAGAATAGGTGTTTGTCTAAAGAATATTTCATCTATTTCATTTCTCTTAGTCATGTGCATATAATTTTCATGGTCTATTGTATATTGTTCTAATGGATTAGTGGGAGGGACAACATTAGAAGCAAGACAAATAATTTCATATTGACTAGAAAATTCTTTCTCGTGTGGTTGTATACCAAAATTAGAGAAATTCAATTCATGAAACACATCACCAAAGCTTACTTTAACCTTCAAGGTAACACAATTAATTTCAGCATTAACAGTATACCAAAAAAGGTCTCCCAAAAATAATGGGATAAAAGCTATCTTGTTGTCAACCAAGTACTAAGAAATCACTAGGGTACTTAATTTTTTCACACAAGACTTCAACATCTCTAACAACCCCAAGCGGTGAAATTGTGTCTCTCTTTGCAAGTTTAATAGTGACATCAATATCTTCAATCTCAATGGGTACTGTACCATTCATAATTTCTTGGTATAAGGTAAAATGTATAGAACTAACACTAGCACCAATGTCACACAATACATGATAACAATGATCTCAAATTTTAACAAAAACAACGGGCATGCCGGCAACTAATTTATTTTTCTCTAACTCATCTTGCTCGTATATAATAGGTTTTGCAATACTAGTAGCTTCTGCGCAGAAGTAAATAACATGTCGATCAATATTATCAACTAGGAGATCTTTAACCATAGAAACATTAGTTTCCTCTTTTATTTGTTCATAAGGTTTAGGTGTCATAATATGATTTTTGTTAACCAGAGTTGCACCTTTGTCATGTCCTTAATCATAATAGGAAAAGGTAGTTTCTCAATGTGAGTAGTAGGAACAACTGGATCAACATGGATAAGAATTATTATCTCCTTAACCATAATGTGTTACTCTAATAATTCTTCAATGGGTGAATGAGATCTAAACCACTTATCCTTAGAGATATCAACATGAGTAGCAAATGATTCGCGGAAAGAAACTACTATCTCACAGCCAAGCCCATATTTATCGCTAAATTTATGAAAAGTATCGGTTTCCATAAAAGATTTAACACAATCAAACTCAAGATTTGCACCTCACTATTTATCTTTGTCGAGTTCCCAATCTTTAGAATTGCATTTAATATTTCCAGAAGATCCCGTTTGAATGCAATAGTTCTATTCATGTAGGAACCATTGGAAGAAGAATCGAGTATTAATTGATCATCATGAGAAAGCCAAGCATAGAAATTTTGTATAATCATTTTTATTGAGAGCTCATGGTTGGGGAAAGTGTGCATCATAGATTTAAGCCTCCAACAAGCTTAAGCAATGTTTTCTCCTTCATGAGGATAAAAACTATATATATAGTTCGATCGGGATGAACTAGATGCATCGGATAACACTTCTGATGGAATTCTATATTCAAGTGATTCTAGTCCCATGATCCAATATAATCCAATAGCCTATACCACATCAATGCTTTTCCCTCAAAATATAAAGGGAAAACCTTCTTCTTGACTTTGTCCTCGGATAAACCTACAAGCTTAAATAGTCCACAAATCTCATCTACATATATCAAATGCAACTCAGGATGAGTTGTACCGTCTCGTGCATAAGGATTACTTAGCAGTTTATCTAACATACCCAAAGGAATATCATAAAACATATTATTATAAAGTTCAGTAGGTTGGGTAGCATCTTTTTCCACTTCCTTCAAGGTGAACATACCTCAAACAAACCACTCAAAGGATGATTATCCATAGTAACAAGCAACAGTAAATTTTAGCACGCACCGAAAACGTTTCCTTACCAAAGGCGCTTCACGCCCCAGCAAAGGCGCCAGAAAAGAGTCTTAATGACCCAATATTATAGGGGATCAACCATAGTTCTTTTGACAAGTAAGAGTGTCGAACCCAACAAGGAGCAGAAGGAAATGATAAGCAGTTTTAAGCCAGGTATTCTCTGCAAGTGTTATTAGTAACAATGATAGATAGTTTTGTAGGAAGATAATTCGTAACAAGTGAGAAGTAATAATAGTAGAAAGTGCATCAAGGTAGCCAAATCCTTTTATATCAAAATAAAGGCCTAAAAGAACTCCTATATGAAGCAAGCGCTCCCGATGACACATGGGAATTTTCGTCTAGGCATGTTCATGATGTTGGGTTGATTTGCATTCATTACTTTGATAATTTGATATGTGGGTGGCCCGGTGATAAGGTGTTTTTCTTACTTGAACAAGCAACCCCCTTAAGATTACCCCCTCTCGCAAGCATCCGCAACAACGAAAGAATAATTAAGATAAATCTAACCATAGCATGAAACCTGTGGATCCAAATGAGCCCCTTATGAAATAACACATAAAGTAGTGTTCAAGATTCTTTCACTCTAGCAACCCATCATCTACTTATTACTCCACAATGTGTTACCTTAGGCCCATATAATGGTGAAGTGTTGTGTAGTCGATGTTCACATGAAACCATTAAGAGAAGCAACAACATACATATCATCAAAATATCGAACGAAAACCAACTTCACATGAATACATATAACAAGACTTCTCTCATGTCCTCAGGAACAAAAGTAACTACTCACAAACCATCACCATGTTCATTATCAGAGGTATAATAATTGTGATTAAGGATTTGAACATATGATCTTCCACCAAATAAACCAACTAGCATCAACTACAAGATGTAATCAGCACTACTAGTAACCCACAAGTACCAACCTTAGGTTTTGAGACAAACATTGAATACAAGGTATGAACTAGGATTTGAGATAGATGGTGATGGTGAAGATTGGCCCTCCCATGAAGGAGGAATTGTTGGTGATGACGATGGCTTCGATCTCCCCCTCCCGGAGGGAAATTTCCGTGGCAGAATCACTTTGCCGAAGAGCAAAAGGGCCTCTGTCCAGGTTTCCATGTCGAGACAGCGGCCTTCATCCTAAAAGTTTGTTCTTATTTTTTTCCTAGGTAAAAACACGTCGTATAGCAAAAGAGGGAGGCCGGGGCACCTGTGAGGGGGCCATAAGCAAACAAGGTGCGCCCAGGGGGCGCCCTATTGGCATGTGGCCAACAGGAGGCCTCCTCTAGTATATTTTTGGCCCATAAATTCTCATATATTCCATAAAAAATGTCCATGAAGTTTCAGGCCATTCGGGGTCGAGTGAATTTTCACCTTTTTACTTGGTTTTCATGTCCAGAATTCTGGTGCTCGGCAATTTCCCTCTTTGTGATGTACCTTGTAAATTCAGAGAGAAAAGGCATAATAATTGTATCATAATGTGGAATAATAACCAAGAATAACATAAATATCAATAAGAATTCATGATGCAAAATGTATGTATCACTCGTCAATCTCCGGATCAAGCTTCGCGATAATGGATGCCGTTTTATTTGGGTCAGTCAGGTGCACATGAAATTTGACAATCTCATTTGCTAGCTTGAATGAGGTTGATTTGGAACGTGTGTCCAAGATGACGTCGTCTTTATTGACCGGGGCCCAAAGTTCTGTTAACTCTTTGGCTTCTAAGTCCTCGGCTAGAGATTCTGGCGCCAAGGAGGCATTCTTGTTTTCATCCCTATGTGTTAGGTCTAGGTCACTCGTAACGGTGATTATTCCATTAGGGCCTAGCGTTTTAAGCTTCATGTAGACATAATGAGGTACGACATGAAACTTTACAAACGAATCCCGACCGAGGAGGGTGTGATAACCGCTTTGATAGGGTACGATGTGGAACGTAAGCTCCTTCGAATGATAGTTTTCGGGAGTGTCAAAGACCACATCATGGGTGACTTCACCCATGCAACTTGCTTCCTTGTTGGGGATAATTCCTCGCAACATGGTGGAACTTCGTCTAATGCGAGATGTCTCTAGTTCTATTTTCTCCAGCATGCCCTCATAGATGAGGTTTACGCTCCTACCACCATCGGTCAAAACTTTATGTAGACGGTGTGCATCTATTACTGGGTCCAAAGTAAAGGCGGCTCAGCATCGACTTTGGTCAATCGTGGGTTGATCGGTTTTTTCGAAGGTGATCGACATGTGTAGGCACCTATACGTTTTATAGATCATCATTACTCCTGCTTCGTCAGAGGTGCTGGTTGGATGGCTTCTACTACTATTACCCATGAGGAGGGATTCACCATGCTTGGCTACCTTCCTCACTAACCAGCAAGCGCAAAGGTTGTGAGTTGCGTTAGGGTTGATTGGTGTTCCATGTATGTGGCATGATCTATCCAGCAGTCTGTCAAGGGTGCTTGATGTCCCTATTTTCTTCCTCTTTGACGGCGGTGTGATTAAAGCTATTGGCGATGCTAGGTCGATACCTATGGGGATCAACATGATACCCTTGTGATCGTAGGGCGGGGAAATAAAACGTGAAGAGCAGATCTAACGATCAACACCCGACAAGCCTTTTTACCCAGGTTTGGGCCGCTTACGCCTAAAACCCTACGTCCTGCTCGTCTGATCATATTAAGCGTTTTTGTTGTTCGTTACAGTGTTAATAACCGTCTTCTTGGCCAATCTCCAAAGAGTCTAACCCCTTTTGAATGAGCTAAGGTCTTCCTTTTATAGGCAAAGGGGTCACCTACAGTGCTCGACGGTAGGTTCACGAGATGTTACAGTGAACCTAGAGCGGTGCTTATCCATCTACCGCTATCAGGTGCATTAAATGCACGTCGTGTCCTTGTCAGTGCAGTGCTGGTGCAGACATGTGTCCAGGTGTTTCAATACTTGGACGCTGCGCTCGCGCATGCGGAATGCGCTGGAACTTGGGGGCGGTGGCACTGTGGCAAGGGCAGTCGCCCTCCAGTGCCTAGCCTCGTCATCCCGGCAAGGGTGCTTGACAGGGCCTTGGGTCTTCGTCCCGGCAAGGAAGCTTGCCGAGGGATTCGGTTGTCTTCCCGGCAAAGGAGGTTTGCCGAGGCCTCGTGCCTGGTGAGTTCATCATGCCCACTAAACGTGTGTGGCCTTAGATGTCTTCCCGGCAAGGCAGGATTGCTGGGGCCTTGGTAATCTTGGGGGTGCATCTTGTCTGGACTCTGCCACGCCCTGCCGTCAGGGGCTCTTTGCGCCCGTGCATAAGTCTGGGGCACTAGGGACCCCAGTCTTTAGTGCACCGACAGGAGCCCCCGGGCCTGGGCCACACACGCGTGCGGAGCGTTGTTTGGCCAGGCCGAAAGAGGTGCACTGGCCTTCGTGGCTGGATCTGCTGGCGGTTGCCTTTTCCCACGCCGCGCATTGGATGCGTGAAGTGGGAGATCGTGCGCGGAGTGGCCTCTCCGCCTCCTGAAACGCCTCTGCCACGCGCGTGGCATGCACAGTCGTGGATAAACACGTGGCAGATGAGGCCTTGAAAGGCGCAGTAGTGGCTGGGGCCGCCCGTGCATGCATTGGCGCATCCGGGCGGTTCTCTGTTCGCCCGTGAGCTCGAGCAATTGGGCAAGGAGGGTGGTGGCTTCTGGATTAAGGGATCCTAGCCCCCGCGCCCCGTCCTATAAACCAGGAGGGTTTGCGAGGGGTTTTTCTCACCCAACTCCTCCTGGATCCACCAACTCCTCGGCCTTGGCCTTCGGAATCTTCTTTGGTCTGCTGTTGGCACTTGCCCCTCACCATGGTTATGGGACGGGGTCGGCCACCGTCGGCCGTGCGTGCGGCGTGGGGATCTATTTCGGATCATGCCACAGCTTCTGGGGGTGCCGCGGCGAAAAACGGCCCGAACGCCCGTGGTGGAGGAAGGGCGAGCGGCCAAGGTTGTCGCGGAGGTCGAGGCAAGGGGAGGCAGAGCGCTACTCCAATGCCTCCGCCTTCCCCGGGGCTTGCTCCTATGGTGGCCCTCCATGTTGCTTTAGGGGGCCCCACGTGTGCTTCTCGAGTGCTGCAAAGAGGGCCCGAGCAACGCCGGTTCTCCTGCCTCGAGCGATACCGACGAGGAGGACAATGGTGGCACCGGGGTCCGTGTTGGGTTAGGGTCACGGGGTGTCAAACTAGATGTCGACTCCCCGGCCCCCAACTGGACGCAGACCGCCCCACCGCGGCTGGCTCGCGGGCGGGGGCTCCTTGCCGGAGCTTGTGTTGGTGCCTCGTGTTTGAGGAGGAGGCATCTCCACCAGCTCTGACTTCTCCAGGTCCTCTGCTTGGCCACCTCACCGGAGCGGGTATTGGCTCCCCGGCTCCAGGAGGAGCCACGCCCGCCAGCTCCGGATCCTTCGCCCCTCCCTATGCCCCGCCTTCCGCACCTCGACCGGAGGGGGGACAGGCGACGGTCGTCGGGGGCGGTCTCGTTCTCGCTGTCTCAGTGCCGGCCCTGGGGGGCCAGCCCTAACCGTGCCACAGGCTCCGCCTTTTTGTATTTTTGAACTTCACTCCTGCGTGTGGGTCGGTTCTCGTTAAAAGACAGGGTCTTTAGGTTAGGATAACCGCGCTTTGTAAGAGAAGTCAAATGTATCCATTCATATGAATGAAAAAGACTGTTTTTCCCTTTTTCGATTCTGTTCTTTGTATGATTCATTTTTGCCTAATCTGGGAGCTTACCGGCAAGGCTCCTTGCCACGTTCGGTGCAACCATGGAAATCGCCAAGCGCAGCTTGAGACGAAATCAGGTGCTACATAGCCTCTTGCTCTGTTGATCAGGTTCGCAACTGTTTGAAGGCGCTTTGTGGCCGTTCAGGTTGTTTGAATGAGTTGGAAACAAAGACAAGGTGCACCGAACTTTGGGAAGGTCCCAACACGCGCAAACTCCGCACACAAAGGTTGGAAACTTTCAAAGGGAAAAAACAGAGAATCTATCTACTTCAGATCTAAATCTTGAGCTTAAAAAGTTACCTGCTCACGCCGTGGTTGCATGGCGTTTGAGTCTTTTGCCAAGGCGTCAGAGCCCTCGGCAAGCAGGAAATCACCGCTCTTGGCGGTGTGATACATCTCAAACGTATCTATAATTTTTGATGGTTTCATGTTGTTATCTTGTCAACTTTGGATGTTTTATATACCTTTTACATCTTTTTTTGGGACTAACTTATTAATTCAGTGCCAAGTGCCAGTTCCTGTTTTTTCTGTGTTTTTGACTCTTTTCAGATCTGATTTTGGAACGGAGTCCAAACGGAATAAAATCCCCGAAATGAATTTTTCCAGAACATAAGAAGATCGGGGGACTTGAGGGCCAAGGCAGGAGGCCCACAGGGGGCCCACAAGCCCTGTAGCCGCGGTCGGGGGGGGGGGGCCGCGGCTACCAGGCTTGTGGCCCCCTGGAGCTCCCCTGCCCTAGCTCTTTGGCCTATTTATTCCCTAAAATCCTAGAAAAAATCAGGGCGTCCACGAAACCACTTTTCCGCTGCCGAAAGCTTCCGTTTCCGCGAGATCTCATTTGGAGACCCTTCCCGGTGCCCTGCCGGAGGGGACTTTGGACCTTGAGGGCTTCTACATCAACATCATGAAACATCCAAAGTTGACAAGATAACAGCATGAAACCATCAAAAATTATAGATACGTTTGAGACGTATCACGGGCCGGGGCTTCGGGACCGTGTGGAGCATCCTCAACGACTATGCATCGCTCCGTGAAGGTGCGTCCGCCAGAGTATGCGTCGGGGCCTCTGTGAAGCGCCCAGGCGTGCCCTCAACAGCTGCGCGTTGGCCCCCGAGCGATGTTGCTGTTGGAACGTCCGCCTCCCTGCCCCGCGCGCGCGTGTAGCAACGCTCTCGCACAGATCTTGGGAACTCGTAGCAAAACAGGGCGCCTGCCGCGGTACCCCATTTCCGGGAGAACGCGGCATAGCACCCAAACTTCGATGGAGCCGGTGCTGAACGTGCTCCGATTCACGCGTTTCTCCCCCGCCCCCTACGTGGCACACCAAAAATTTCGACGATGCTAGGTAGACACCTATGGGGATCAAAGTGATACCCTTGTGATCGTAGGGCGGGAAAAGATAACAACAAGAGTAGATCTAACGATCAACACCCGACAAGCCTTTTTACCCAGGTTCGGGCCGCTTACGCGTAAAACCCTACGTCCCACTCGTCTGATCGTATTAAGCGTTTTTGTTGTTCGTTATAGTGCTGATAACCGTCTTCTTGGCCAATCGCCAAAGAGACTAACCCCTTGTGAATGAGCTAAGGGCATCCTTTTATAGGCAAAGGGGTCACCTAAAGTGCTCGATGGTAGGTTTACGAGATGTTACAGTGAACCTAGAGCGGTGCTTATCCATCTACCGCTGTCACGTGCATTAAATGCATGTGTTGTGCTTGTCAGCAAAGTGTTGGTGAAGACATGTGTCCAGGTGTTTCGACACCTAGACGCCGCGCTGGCGCATGCGGAACGCGCTGGAACTTGGGGGCGGTGGCACTGTGGCAAGGGCGGTCGCCCTCCAGTGCCTAGCCTCGTCATCCCGGCAAGGGTGCTTGCCGGGGCCTTGGGTCTTCATCCCAGAAAGCTTCCTTGCGGGGGGATTTGGTTGTCTTCCCGGCAAAGGAGGTTTGCCGAGGCCTCGTGCCTGGTGAGTTCATCACGCACACTAAATGGGCGTGGCCTTGGATGTCTTCCCGACAAGGCATGCTTGTCGGGGCCTTGGTAATCTTGGGGGTGCATCTGTTCTGGACTCTGCCACGCCCTGCCGTCAGGGTCTCTTTGCGCCCGTGCACAAGTCTGGGGCACTAGGACCCCAGTTTTTAGTGCACCGACAAAAGCAGGGCGCCTAGAAGTAGCATGCTGCTGGGTTGAGACATGGGGTACACGTTCATCGGGTCTGGTGAGTTGCTCAGACATCCAGACATCCTCCATGATGCAGAGTTCTGTTACTAGGTAAGTGAGTTCATCAAATAACTGAATTGAACGCTGAGCGGGGGCGTTTAGCACCCCAGCATCGCCATTGTTGTGCAGAAGGTGGTGAGTAGTTCAGAGTCTTGACAACTAGTTATTTTGTTTTTGACAAATAAAAATCTAAACCACAACTACCGAATAGTCTCCTCAACTTGTCTATAATGGAATGGGTAAGTCCTGAATGGTATGGGTAGTACCCGATGTGGGGTGGGTGGGATCAAATTTTCAAACCCAATTTAGGGGGACTCCAACGTGACCCCGTGTTTGTCATAGGAAGGTACTATGGGTTGATACATCTCCAACGTATCTATAATTTTTTATTGTTCCATGCTATAATGTTGTCATTCTAGTATGCTATTAGGGTGTTCATATACCAATTAATATTATTTTTAGCACTAACCTATTAGCCCAGTGCCCAGTGTGAGTTGTTGTTTTCTGCATGTTTTTGGCTTTTCAGGTTTACAGTACCAAACGGAGTCCAATTGCCACGAGACTATTTTATGATTTTTCTAGCCCAAAAGAATACGTGGAAGCTTTGGGAGGATACCACGCGCTGCACGAGGGAAGGATTAGGGTTTTGGGATATATTAGAATTTATAGGCCATAGAGGGATGTCGGGGGCCACATGAGGGGGTAGCACACATCACGGCGCGTTCACGTGGGTGACCACGTCGTGATGTGTGCTACCCCTTGTCTGGCCCCTGACGTCCTTTGTGGCCTATAAATTGTAAAATATCCGAAACCCCTGTGAGAGCCGTCGGAAACATTGTTTCCGTCACCGCAGGTCTCTGTTCTATCGTGTGCCCATCTGGAGCCATGTTCCCGTGCCCTACCGGGGGGGATCGGTCATGGAGGGCCTCTACATAAACCTTGTTACTCCCATGGTGATGTGTGAGCAGTTTACCACACACCTACAGGTCTGTAGTTAGTACCTAGATCGCTATTTCTCTCTCTTTATCTTCAATACAATGATCATGACATCTTTTCTTTGATCTATCTGATGTAATCTTTAGTACGGTGCGTTTATTGGGATCCGATGAATTGGGGGTTTATGTTCAGATTATTCATGATAAAGATTTAATTCTTATCTGAATTCTGTAATGATTCTTATTTGCATGATTAATATAGCTTCGTAAATCTCTACCGTCTATTTAAATAGTTTGGCCAACTAGATTGATATTTCTTCAGTGAGAGGGGTGCATTATAGTGGGTTCAATCTGGCAGAGTTCAATATCCTAGTGACAAAAAGGGAGAAGGACATGTCTTTGTATTGTTTCCACTAAGTATAAAACTATGGGGTTAATTCATATTGATTGAGTTCTCTTTGTCTACATCATGTCATTGTTCTCCAAGCATTACTCTGTTTTACTTAATACTCTAGATGCATGTTGGATGGCGGTCGATGGGTGGAGTAATAGTAATAGGTGCAGGAACAATTCAACCTATTTTCTTATGGACATGATGCCTATATATACATGATCATTGCCATGAATATCACATAACTATGCTCTTTTCTATCAATTGCTCAATGATAACCCACAAGTATAGGGGATCACAACAGTTTTCGAGGGTACAGTATTCAACCCAAATTTGTTGATTCGACACAAGGGGAAGCCAAAGAATATTCTCAAGTATTAGCAGTTGAGTTGTCAATTCAACCACACCTGAAAGACTTTGTATCTACAGCAAAGTATCAGTAGTAGAGTGGTGTGATATCAACAGTAGCAACGGTAACAGTAGCAGCAGTGCCAGCAGTAGTGACAGAGTAACGTAGCAAGGACCAGTAGGAAAAACTCGTAGGCATTAGATCGGTGATGGATAATTATGTCGGATGACATTCATAATGCAACAGTTATAACACGGGGAGATATGCAACTAGCTCTAGTTCGTCAATGTAATGTAGGCATTCATTCCGTATGTAGTCATACGTGCTTAGGGAAAAGAACTTGCATGACATCTATTGTCCATCCCTCCCGTGGCAGCGGGGTCCTAATGGAAACTACGGGATATTAAGGTTCTCCTTTTAATAGAGAACCAGAACAAAGCATTAGCACTTAGTGAATACATGAACTCCTCATACTATGGTCATCTCCTGGAGTGGTTCCGGCTATTGTCACTCCGGGGTTGCCGGGTCATAACACATAGTAGGTGATGATGACCCACAAGTATAGGGGATCAATCATAGTCCTTTCGATAAGTAAGAGTGTCGAACCCAACGAGGAGCAGAAGGCTCTGATAAACGGATTTCAGCAAGGTAATAACTGCAAGCACTGAAAGTAGCGGTAACAAGTGATTGTGTAGTGAGGTGAAACGTAGCAAGCAAAAAGTAACAAGTAACAAGAAGTAGCAACGGTGCAGCAAGTGGCCCAATCCCTTTTACAGCAAGGGACAAGCGTGAACAAAGTCTTATAGGAGGAAAAATGCTCCCGAGGACACACGGGAATTTCTGTGATGCTAGTTTCATCATGTTCATATGATTTGCGTTTGTTACTTTGATAGTTTGATATGTGGGTGGACCGGCGCTTGGGTACTGCCCTTACTTGGACAAGCATCCCACTTATGATTAACCTCTCTCGCAAGCATCCGCAACTACAAAAGAAGAATTAAGACAAATTCTAACCATAGCATTAAACTAGTGGATCCAAATCAGCCCCTCACGAAGCAACGCATAGACTGGGGTTTAAGCTTCTGTCACTCCAGCAACCCATCATCTACTTACTACTTCCCAATGCCTTCCTCTAGGCCCAAATATGGTGAAGTTTTATGTAGTCGACGTTCACATAACACCACTATAGGAAAAGACAACATACAGCACATCAAAATACCGAACGAATATCAAATTCACATGACTATTATCAGCATGACTTATCCCATGTCCTCAGGAACAAAATTAACTACTCATAAAGCATAATCATAATCATGATCAGAGGTGTAATGAATAGCATCAAGGATCTGAACATAAACTCTTCCACCAAGTAATCCAACTAGCATCAACTACAAAGAGTAATCAACACTACTAGCAACCTTACAAGTACCAATCGGAGTTGCAAGATGAAGATTGGTTACAAGAGATGAACTAGGGATTGGAGAGGAGATGGTGCTGATGAAGATGTTGATGAAGATGCCTCCCCTCCGACGAGAGGAGTGTTGGTGATGATGATGGCGACGATTTCCCCCTCTGGGAGGGAAGTTTCCCCGGCAGGATCGTCCTGTCGGAGCTCTAGATTGGATCTGCTCAAGTTCCGCCTCGTGGTGGCGGCGAAACCACGAAAAAGCTCCCGAATGATTTTTTCTCTAGACCAAAACACTTCATATAGCAAAAGAGGGGGGCTAGTGGGCCGTCAGGGAGCCCACAAGCCCCCACTCTGCCACCAGGGGGGTGGCGGTGGCAGGGCTTGTGGCGCCCTGGCAGCCCCCCTCCGGTACTTCTTTCACCCAGTATTTTTTATATAATCCCAAAAAAATCCACGTAACTTTTCAGGGCATTTGGAGATGTGCAGAATAGTGGACTAAGATTTGCTCCTTTTCCAGTCCAGAATTCCAGCTGCCTAAATTCTCCCTCTTCAAATAAACCTTGAAAAATAAGGGAGAAAAGGCATGAATATGGTACCACAAAGTAATATAACATCCCATAAAGCAATAAATATCAACATGAAAGCATGATGCAAAATGGACGTATCAACTCCCCCAAGCTTAGACCTCGCTTGTCCTCAAGCGAAAACCAAGTTCCATAAACATGCTCCTTCACAAAGCAAAGCATAATACGGACATGAGGGCATCATGATCACACATAGAACAGCAATACATCATAAAGATTCTTATGGGAAAGTAACAATTCCTTCACAAAACAAAGCATGAAGCAAAAACCTTACCGAGAAGTAACCAACAACAGTCCAAAGTCATTGAAGCAATTGCAATTTATCACAACATCAGAAAGAGTCAAATAAGAGCTTGTAAGGCAAATCCACATACTCAATCATCTCTTTTGTTTTCCACAATTGTTACAACTCACGTGGTACTCATGGTGTCGAAGTTTCAGCTAGACACACAGGAAGATAGGGGCTTATAGTTTTGCCTCCCAACGGTTTACCTCAAGGGTAAAGTCAACAACAATAAAGCATAAATACTCAACTCCAAGTTGATATATGAATATAGATCTTTCCCAAACATGTGAAGGTAGCCAAGACAAAGGCAAAAAAAAAGAATTGGTGAAGATCACCATGACTCTTACAAGGGTAAAAAGTAAAGGTACAAGATAATCCCTTCGCAGAGGGATGCAGAGGTTGTCATGCGCTTTTGAGGTTTGAATGCGTGTCCTCTTAGTGCGGAGGAACGTCACTTTATATTTCCTCCTATGGTAAAGAACTTTATTATGCAGTTTGTCGCTTTTATGTCTTCCTCATCACAGTTTTGTACAAAGCTTATTTTCCACACACTAATAGATCATTCATATAATAGAGCAATTTTTATTGCTTGCACCGATGACAACTTACTTGAAGGATCTTATTCAATCCATAGGTAGGTATGGTGGACTCTCATGGCAAAACTGGGTTGGAGGTTTATGGATGCACAAGTAGTATCTCTACTTGGTGCTGGAGTTTTGGCTAATATGAGGTGGAAGCAATCGTCACATGCTAAGGGGTCTCTAATCATATAACATTGTTTGGAACAAAGCAAACACAATTCATTATGTTGTCTTCCTTGTCCAACATCTACTCCTAAGCATGTAATAGTTTGGTGAGTGCTCACAATTGTAAGAAGTGTCTAAAATGATATATTTATATGTGAACCTCTCTTTCCTTATTACTTCTTATTAATTGCAACAATGATTGAGGTCTATGTTGATTCATTCTCAACAAGTTTCAATCATCATACGTGTCATAAGTGAAGTTATCACTTTCCATAAGATCGTCTCATGATCTTTCATGCTATCGTTCTTGTCATACTTTTGATCATGGCACAAAACAAAGCCCTTGACTAAGATACTCTTATTATATAGCTCGTAAGCTCGAATACATCGGGGGAGAGACAAAAGCAAAAGACTCAAACTAAACACTAAAGACTTATTCCTCTAAGAGAAGAAATAAAAACTGAAAAGGAAAGAACTAAAACAAAGGTAAAAGCAAAAGATATAAAGGTGATACGATACCAGGGCAACTCCCCCAAGCTTGGCAGAAGCCAAGGGGATTTCCCATACCAATGCTTACTTGTCTCCCTTTGGTGGTGGTGGTGGTGTTGTTGGATCAGTCTTGAGCTTGTCTAATTTCCACTTGAGCAAAAAGTTTTGCTCCCTTAGATCGTCATTTTCTTCCTCAAGTTTCAACACTCTATGGCAAAGTTCCTGCTTACTCTCCTGCAAGAAACGAGAAGGGATAAACAAGGTTGTAGGTTTCTTCCTATGATTAGGGAGGCTTGACTTCTTGAACTCCACATGGGTGTTTGCAGGTTGAGGTAGAGGAGCCTCCTCTTCATCGGAACTCGTTTGATCATTCCCTTTGGGCTCATAGTCCTCTTCCTCATCAGTGGTCCAGCCATATGGTTCCAAGTCCCCATAGACCTTGGGGTTAGCAAGGTAGTCAGACACATAGCTCTCCCCCTCTGAATCCTGAGAAGACATCTTGACCTAGATCTGCGGCAGAAACAAGCTCGAAACGAAAATAGAGGAAAACTGTGTGATACGGAGATCAAAACCTTCGGGCGACTATATATTGATTTTTTCTGGACCAGAAGGAGTGCTCCGCAAGAAAACGGAGTCCGGGAGGCACACGAGGTGCCCACAAGCTTGCCCTCCGCCACCAGGGGGTAGGGGCGGTGGCAGGGCTTGTGGGCCGCCTCGTGCGCTCACCGGACTGCTTTTTATTTTTCTAATTTTTCAAAAATTCCAAAACGGAGGAAATTTCCTATTGGAAAAGCATCGGAGTCCAATTTCTTACACAAACAGATACCTCTTCGTTTTCAGGGTCTGAAACAGGCTGATAAACATCCCTTGTGTACTCATGTGGAGTTATGACATTGATGATATTGGTCTCAACATTTATGGGAGTACCAGAGATGTAATGCTTGATTCTTTGCCCATTTACCACTCTAGGAAAATTTCCTTCCGTGTTATTGATTTTGATGGCACCGGAATGATATACTTCCTCGATAACATAAGGACCTTCCCATTTAGAGATAAGCTTGCCTGCAAAGAATCTCAAAAGAGAATTGTATAGCAAGACATAATCACCTACATTGAACTCTCGTTTCTGTATTCGTTTGCCGTGCCATCTCTTAACCTTTTCGTTGAACAACTTGGCATTCTCATATGCCTGGGCCCTCCATTCATCTAACGAGCTGATATCAAACAACCGGTTCTCACCGGCAAGTTTGAAATCAAAGTTGAGCTCTTTGATTGCCCGATAAGCTTTGTGTTCCAGCTCAACAGGTAAATGACAGGCTTTACCGTAAACCATTTTATACGGTGGCATGCCCATGGGATTCTTATAAGCAGTCCTATAAGCCCATAGTGTATCGTCAAGTTTGCCAGACCAATTCTTTCGAGATCTATTGACGGTCTTTTGTAGGATCAATTTGATCTCCCTATTACTCAACTCCACTTGACCACTAGACTGAGGATGATAAGGAGGTGCAACTCTATGGTTGACATCATACTTAGGGAGCATCTTGTGGAAAACACCATGAATGAAGTGTGAACCGCCATCAGTCATCAGATATCTAGGGACTCCAAATCTTGGCAATATGACTTCTTTAAGCATCTTAATAGAGGTGTGGTGATCAGCATTTTTAGTGGGGATAACTTCTACCCACTTAGTGACGTAATCCACAGCAACTAAGATGTGAGTGTACCCATTGGAACTTGGGAAGGGTCCCATATAATCAAAGCCCCAGACATCAAATGGTTCAATGACAAGTGAATAGTTCATAGGCATTTCCTGACGCTTACTGATATTCCCTATTCTTTGGCATTCGTCACAAGACAAGACAAACTTACGGGCATCCTTGAAGAGAGTAGGCCAATAGAAACCTGATTGCAATACCTTATGAGCAGTTCTATCTCCAACATGGTGTCCTTCGTAGGCTTCAGAATGACACTTCTATAGGATTTGTCCCTGTTCATGTTCAGGCACACAACGTCTAATAACACCATCTACTCCTTCCTTATAAAGGTGAGGATCATCCCAAATGTAGTGTCTCAAATCAAAGAAGAATTTCTTCTTTTGCTGATAGGTGAAACTGGGTGGTATGTATTTGGCTACGATATAATTTGCATAATCAGCATACCACGGTGCACTATGTGAAATGCGGATGACATTTAGTTGCTCATGAGGAAAGCTGTCATCAATAGGTAGTGGGTCATCAAGGACATTCTCTAGCCTAGACAAGTTATCTGCTACGGGGTTATCAGCACCCTTTCAGTCAACGACGTGCAAATCAAATTCCTGTAGCAGGAGAACCCATCTGATCAGCCTAGGCTTAGCGTCCTTCTTCTCCATAAGGTACTTAATAGCAGCATGATCAGAGTGAATAGTGACTTTTGAGTCAACTATATAAGATCTGAACTTTTCACATGCAAACACGACTGCTAAAAATTCCTTCTCCGTAGTGGCATAGTTTTTTGGGGACTGTCTAGAGTTTTACTGGCGTAGTGAATAACATTCAACTTCTTGTCAACTCTTTGTCCTAGAACAGCACCAACGGCATAATCACTAGCGTCGCACATGATTTCGAAGGGCAAGTTCCAGTCAGGTAGTTGAACAATAGGTGCGGTTATCAAAGCCTTCTTAAGTATTTCAAAGGCTTCCTCACAATCCTCATCAAAAACAAAAGGAACATCCTTCTGCAAGAGGTTGGTAAGAGGCCTAGAAATCTTAGAGAAGTCTTTAATGAACCTTCTATAGAAACCAACATGACCTAGGAAACTTCGTATACCTCTGATATCTGTGGGGCAAGGCATTTTCTCAATTGCATCAACCTTAGCCTTATCAACTTCAATGCCTCTTTCAGAAATTTTGGGTCCTAAGACGATACCTTCATTAACCATAAAGTGGCACTTCTCCCAATTCAAGACGAGGTTGGTATCTTCGCATCTCTGTAAGACTCGATCAAGGTTGCTGAGGCAATCATCAAAGGAAGACCCGTAAACGGAGAAGTCATCCATGAAAACCTCGACAATTTTTTCACAAAAGTCAGAGAATATAGCCATCATACATCTTTGAAAGGTGCCACATGCATTGCATAAGCCAAAAGGCATACGTCTATAGGAAAAGGTACCGAAGGGGCAGGTGAAAGTAGTTTTGTCCTGATCAGATTGTGCAACAGGTATTTGCGAGAAACCTGAATACCATCTAGAAAGTAGAAGTGTGTGTGTTTTGATAGCCTTTCTAGCATTTGGTCGATAAACGGCAAAGGATAATGATCTTTCCTAGTTGCCTTGTTCAGTTTCCGGAAGTCTATCACCATCCTATAGCCGGTAATAATCCTATGTGGGATTAGTTCATCCTTATCATTAGGAACGACGGTGATACCTCCCTTCTTAGGTACGCAATGTACTGGACTTACCCAATCACTATGAGCAACAGGATAAATGATTCCTGCTTCCAAAATCTTTAATATTTCTTTTCTCACGACCTCTTTCATCTTAGGATTCAATCTCCTTTGATGATCAGCAACTGGTTTAAAGTCAGGATCAGTTTTAATCTTGTGCTGACATAGAGTAGGACTAATACCCTTAAGATCATCAAGAGTATATCCAATAGCAGCACGGTGCTTCCTCAGAGTTTTTAGTAACTTCTTCTCTTCGTGCTCTGAGAGGAGGGCACTAATAATGACAGGATATATCTCCTTCTCATCAAGATAGGCATACTTAAGAGTATCAGGCAACTGTTTAAGCTCGAACACATGATCACCCTTTGGTGGGGGAGGATCCCCAAGCAGTTCAACAGGCAGATTATTCTTGAGAATAGGATATTGTTCTAAGACAATTTTATCTATCTCATTTCTCTCCTCCATATGCATATCATTTTCATGCTCAAGCATATATTGCTCCAAAGGATCCGTAGGGGGTACGGCAATAGAGGCAAGAGCAATGATTTCATCTCTACCAGACGACTCTCTTTCATGGGGTTGTCTTCCAAACTTGGAGAAGTTAAATTCATGAGACACACCCTCGAGACTAACTGTGACGGTCTGCTTAATGCAATCAATGTGAGCATTGATAGTGTTGAGAAAGGGTCTACCAAATATGATGGGACAAAAGCTATCTTGTGCAGTACCAAGGACGAGGAAATCAGTAGGATACTTCGTCTTACCACACAAGACTTCTACGTCTCTCCCAATTCCCAGAGGGCAGATAGTGTCTCTATTAGCTAGCGTAATAGTGACATCAATGGGTTCTAACTCAGCAGGTGCAATCTTATCTTTGATTTCATCGTATAGAGAACGGGGTATTGCACTAACACTAGCTCCCATATCACATAAACCATGGTAACAGTGATCTCCTATCTTGACAGAAACAACGGGCAGGCCAACTACAGGTCCGTGTTTGTCTTTCGCGTGAGGTTTAGCAATTCTAGTGGAGTCCTCACAGAATTTGATAACTTGCCCATCTATGTCTTTGGCTAAGAGATCTTTGATAATAGCAACACTAGGTTCAACTCTAATCTTCTCAGGGGTGCAAGTGGTGTAATGTAACCCCTACGTATCACAGTTGGAGCTTTAGAATAATCCTTTATCCTAGCAGGGTATGGTGGTTTCTCAGTGTAAGCACAAGGAACAACAGGATCACTAAAAGCGATAACTTTCTCCTCAACTAGATTGGTTTTGGCTATGTTGCTTTCTACAGGAGGATGATATCTAAACCACTTTTCTTTGGGAAGATTAACATGAGCAGCAAAAGATTCACATAGAGAAGCTACTATCTCAGAGTCAAGTCCATACTTAGCGCTAAAATCTCTAGAAGTGTTTGTCTCAACAAAAGATTTAACCTAATCAAACTGGAAATTCATACCTTACTCCTTACCTTCCTCCAGCTCCCAATCTTCAGAGTTGCATTTGATTCTTTCCAATAAATTCCACTTGTGATCAATATCCTTCTTCATAAAAGAACCGGTATAAGAAGTGTCAAGCATGGTACGATCTTCATGAGAAAGCCGAGCATAAAAGTTTTGAGTGATGATTTCTCTCGAGAGCTCATGATTGGGGCATGAATATAGCATTGATTTAAGCCTCCCCCAAGCTTGATCTATGCTTTCCCTGTCACGAGGCCAAAAGTTATAAATATAGTTCTGATCACGATGTACTAAATGCATAGGATAGAACTTTTGATGAAATTCCAATTTCAACCGATTGTAGCCCCATGATCCAGTATCATCACATAGCCTATACCATGTCAACGCCTTATCCTTCAAAGATAAAGGAAATACTTTCTTCTTTACCTCATCCTCGGGAAAACCTGCAAGCTTAAATAAACCACAAACTTCATCTACATAGATCAGATGCAACTCTGGATGTGAAGATCCATCTCCTGTAAAAGGATTAGCCAGCAGTTTCTCAAGCATACCTGAAGGAATTTCATAAAAGATATTTTCAGTAGGTACCTTGATGGCTGCTGCGTATCCCATGCAACGGCGCTAGAAATAGTTGTGTCGACGGCACCAGGAATCCTTCAGCTACGGCTACGCCATAAGGGACTTCCTAGGCAAGTATGCAAAGGATTTCCCCCATGGCCTTGGAGCCTTGCGTTGGTGTTCCCTCGAAGCAGAAAGGGTGATGTAGCACAGCGACGGTAAGTATTTCCATCAGTTTGAGAACCAAGGTATCAATCCGGCGGAAGAGTATCTCAAGATCCTGCACAAACACAAAAATCTTGCACCCAATGCTATGTAGGGGTTGTCAATCCCTTATAGATTGTTTGCCAAGTGAGAACTGAAAGCAACAAAGTAACAAAGCAAAGTAAAAGCGGAGTTGTAAACGATGGATGTGAATAGACCCGGGAGCCATAGTGTTTACTAGTGGCTTCTCTCATGAAAGCAAATAGACGGTGGGTGAACTAATTATTGTCGAGCAATTGATAGAACTGCAAAGAGTCGTGACGATATCTATGCAATGAATATTTCTATAGGCATCACGTCCGAAACAAGTAGACCGATACTTTGTGCATCTACTACTATTACTCCACACGTCGACCACTATCCAGCATGCATCTAGTGTATTAAGTCCATAAGAACAGAGTAGCGCCTTAAGCAAGATGACATGATGTAGGGGGATAATCTCAAACCAATGGTAAAAACTACATCTTTTTACCCTTGATGGCAACTGCTTGATGTGTGCCTTGTTGCCCCTACTGTCACTGGAAAAGGTCACCACATGGCAGAACCCAAAACCAAGCACTTCTCCCATTGCAAGAATCATAGATCTAGTTGGCCAAATAAAACCCAAGACTCGGAGAGACTTACAAGGATATCAAATCATGCATATAAGAAATCAGCAAAGACTGAAATATATATCATAGATAATCTGATCACATGTCCACAATTCATCGGATCTCGACAAACACACCGCCAAAGAAGATTACATAGGATAGATCTCCATGAAGATCATGGAGAACTTTGTATTGAAGATCCAAGAGAGAGAAGAAGCCATCTAGCTACTAACTACGGACCCGTAGGTCTGAAGTGAACTAGTCACGAGTCATTGGAGTGGCATGATGATGATGATGAAGCCCTCCACATCCAAAGTCCCCTCCGGCAGGGCGCCGGGAAGGGTCTCCAGATGAGATCTTGCGGAAACGGAAGCTTGCGGCGGCGGAAAAGTATTTTCGAGGCTCCCCTGATTTTTTGCGGAATATTCGGGAATATATAGGCGCAAGACCTAGGTCAGGGGGCGGCCAGGGAGGCCACAAGCTTGCCCACCGCCGCCTCCCCCCTGGTGGCGGAGTGGGGGCTTGTGGGCTCCCTGGAGCCCAGCTGGCTTGGCCAAAAGCCCCCTGGACTTCTTCCGTTCGGGAAAAAATCATTTCGGGGTTTTTCTTCCGTTTGGACTCCATTCCAAAATCAGATCTGAAAAGAGTCAAAAACACGGAAAAAAAGGAAATGGCACTTGGCACTGAATCAATAAGTTAGTCCCAAAAAAGATATAAAAAGGTACATAAAACATACAAAGAAGGCCAGATAACAGCGTGAAACCATCAAAAATTATAGATACATTTGAGACGTATCAAGCATCCCCAAGCTTAACTCATGCTCGTCCAGGAGTAGGGAAGTGATAAGAATGAATTTTTGATGCTTTCATGCTACCTAGCATAGGTGTCCTTTGTAATTCCTCTTATGTGACGTGAATGTTCAGATCCATTAGATTCAAAACAATAGTTTGCTATTGACGTGGAGACAATAATAATTCAAGCAAACTAGCAAAGTAATCTTGAACTTTCAAAATAACAAGGCCAAAAGAAAGTTATCCCTACAAAAGCATATAGTCTGGCTATGCCCTATCATCATTGCACAACGAATTTAAATCATGCACAACCCCGGTATTGGCCAAGTAATCATTATTTTCAACTCTCACGCAATACATGAGCGTGAGCCATGGTTATAGCACTATAGATGGTGTGGAATGTGGTGGGGTTGCAAGACAAAAAGGAGAAGATAGTCAAATTAACTAGGAATATCAATGAACTGTGGAGATGCTCATCAATAGATATCAATGTCAATGAGTAGGGATTGCCATACAAATGATGCACTAGAGCTACAAGTGTGTGAAAGCTCTTAAGAAAACTAGTGGGTGTGCATCCAACTTGCTCTCTCACGAAGACCTAAGGCAATTTTGAGGAAGCCTATCATTGGAATATACAAGCCAAGTTATACAATGATAATTTCCCACTAGCTATATGGTGGTGACAAAACGAGAGACTCTTAATCATGAAGATCATGGTGCTCAAAATGCACAATTGTGGAAAAAGTGGTAGCATTGTCCCTTCTCTCTTTTTCTCTCATTTTTTTATTTTGGTGGGCTCTTTGGCCTCTTTTTTTATGGGCTTCTTTGGCCTCTTTTATTTCCTCACATGGGACAATGCTCCAATAATGATGATCATCACACTTTCAACTCAAAACTTAGAGCAACTATGACTCTATATGGAATGCCTTCGGTAGTGTACCGTGGCAACGATCTAGCATGGCATAGACATCAATGGAAACATCATGTTAGCTATCTTACGATCATGCAATGGCAATGTAGACGTGGTGGCACATGTCATGGTGGTAGTTGCATGGTAATATATCTCGGAATGACTTTGCAAAAGCCATAATAGGTAGGTATGGTGGCTGTTTTGAGGAAGGCTAATGGTGGGTTTTGTGCACCGGCGAGAGTTTCACGGCACTAAGAAGATAGTGATGGTGGAAGGGGAAAGTGCATCTAAACCATGGACTCAACATTAGTCATGAAGAACTCATATACTTGTTGCAAAAGTTTTATTAGTAATCGAAACAAAGCATTCAATGCATACTCCTAGGGGAAGGGTTGGTAGGTATAAACCATCGCGCGATCCCGACCGCCACGCAAAGGATGACAATCAATACACTAATCATGCTTAGACTTCATCACATAGGGGTTCACCATACTAGCATGCTACGGGAATCACTACCTTCAACACAAGTATTTCTAGATCCACAACACCTTACTAGCATGACTTCAATATTACCATAACCACAACTCAAAACTAATTGAGATGAATCAAACTTCTCTAACTATTCAATGCACATGAAGGTGGAAGTTTTCGTATCCCTTTGGATAACTACCCCTTTTGAGACTAGTTTCAAAGCATAGATCAACTACCAAGCTACGCACCGTTGTGCTCTAAAAGATATAAGTGAAGCGCATAGAGCAAAAGTATTGTGACATCCCTGGATTAAGCTACAGTAATAAATATAGTTAGACTATAGTAATCACTCGCTAATAGTATCACATCATCAAGTTTAACAAAGTTAAACTTTCGCTTGATAAAAATCAAAGCCATTTTTATATTAAAGATAAAATCTGGGTTGGGTCACAAATATTCACAAAGTAATTGTTACATAGCAAACAACATCATTTGATATAATTAAGTGCCATAAAGTAATTATAATAGAGGCCAAAACATTATTTAAATTGCCTATTCTGCATTATGAGAATTCAAACTAATCCAAATAATTAACAAGCTTTCTGGAGCACTGTCTATTAATGCATCGTAAATAATTCTGTAAATTATATTTTTTTCTTCAGTCAAAATACGCTAGTTTTAAAACAAATAAAAGACAATGCAAAAAAAAGAAAAAAAACAAACCCCGTGGGCCAACTGGGCCAAATTGACCCAGCCATCCCACCTAATTGGGGAGGTATAAACCCCCCCCCCCAAACCCTAAGCCCAACCGCCCCCACTCCCCCTTTTCCTCCCTGGCCGCCGCCAGGGGATCGCAACACCCCCCCCCCCAAGAGACCCCTCCCTCCCTCGTTAGCCCCCCTGGCCGCCGCCAACCCGCACTCCCACCAACCGTCCTGAACCCCCCCACGCGAGGACCCCCCTCATCGGTCTCAGATCCCGCTCGCCCCGCGCCCTCCCTCTCCCCTCGATCCCACCTCCCCCTACCGAGCCCCAGACCTCCCCATCCCGCCGGCTCTCCCCACCTCGCCGGTCCCAGGTCCCCCTCCCTCCCCGCGGGCTCCTTCTCCCTCCCCACGGGCTCCTTCCCCATCGAGCCTCCCCCCACCTACGCTCCTCTCTCGGCCCCCTCGTCCTCCCAGGGACCGAGGCCCCCTGCCTCCCCACTTCGGAGCCACTCCTGCACCTCGCCCCTCCTCCTCGGCAAGCGCCTCCCCGGCGGCGTCACTCCCCATCGCCAGAGCACCTCCTCGGCGGCGCCACGACGACCTCCGCACCGGCCGGCCCTCCGCAACCTGCGCCACTGGCTGGCCCCTCCTCATCACACGACCGGCCTCCTCGTCAACAAGCTCACCGGAACCGCTCCATCACGCCGGATCCGCCCCGTCCCGGAGCTTCCCCTACGCCGATGCCGATCTCCATCAAGCCTCCCTCGAGCCCGTTTTTGCACATCTACAGGGCTCGGTAAGAACACCCTTCCCTCCCTTTTTCTGCTCCGGATCCGTTCCGGCGAACACCGCCGCGTTCCAGCGCCGTTAGGTTCATATAGGTGGAGGTGGAGATTGTCTCCTCCCTCTTTCTGTTGAGATGAGAAGGCTCGGTGAGAGGTTGTGTGTTAGCAGAGAGGTTAGAGAAAGAGTTAGAGAGGCAACAAAAAAATGATATATGTATAAAGCATGTACATATGTATGTATTATTATGTATGAATGCATGTACGTAAGAAAATGTATTATGTATGTATATGGTATATGTGTGTGTATAAAATGTGTGTACAAGAGTTGTGTGTGTGTGGCCATTAGGCCATTACCATGTGGGGCCAAACCCCCCCACTCCCACTGTCAAGGAGGCCCCACACCCGTTGTTAAGAAAATAATAATAATAAAGATATATGTTTTATTAAATAAATAAATAATTAGATATAATAATTAATTAACTAGTTAATGAATTAGCTAAATAGATATATAAGATAATCTGCTAATTAGAATAATCAATTAACCTAATAAAGAATGACACGTGGGTCCCCCACTAAATTAATCTGATTAATTAATATTTAATCTTAATTAAAACTTGTGCCTATGACGTTCGGGACCCACTGGTCCGTTGACCAGTCAACTGTTGATGTTAGCATGAGATCATGCTGATGTCATAAGAGCATTTTATTATATTATTTAAATCTGTTTTTAATTCCTAATTATTGAATAAAACTTTAAAAATTAATATAAAATAATCTGTAAGTCAAATCAAAATATTTTCAACATGAAAGTTGATCAGCAGAACGAGACGAACCCGGATACATGGTCCATTCGTCTGTCACGCGTCCCTAGCATAGCAAACATGGAACTTTTCCATCGTTTCTACTCTGACCGGTAGTAGCCCGAGACCCGGAAAATATCGTTAGATATTCTTCCGACCCGTCTATGACGGATGTTGCTGCGTTAGCTCATGTCTAGCCTGCATCTTGCCATGTCATGCTTTGTGTTGCACTGTTGCTATTATTTATTGTTTCTTCCCCCTCTTCTTACCGGTAGACCCCGAGACTGACGCTGCAGTCGGGTACATCTACGACCCTGCCGATCAGTCCTTTGCCGCAGAGCAGCAAGGCAAGCAAACCCCCCCCCCTTGATCATTCCTATATCGCCTATTCTTTCTTCCTCATGCTTGCATTAGAATTTTGCTACTGTTGTAGTTAGCTCCTATATATGATGCATAGCCTATTTTTGATGAACTGCTACTTTCAGTCCTGTACTTTAAATCTGCTTAGTATAGGTGGAGCAGTCACCCCCTCTGACCTCGTAGTCCAGTTGCCCCGCTATTTTTCAAATCTCAATTTCTGATCGACGAGCCAGACCCGACACAGCACATACACCCCCTTCGTTGTACAACACTACAGAGATACTATCGGGTACCGAGGGTGACACCTCGCTAAGTACTCCTGATGATATCTCTATAGTATAGCTAGTCGGTCGTGGTTATCGAGGGTGATTCCTCTTTCACCATTCCCGATGACGCCTCTGTCGTGGAACCCCTCAAGTGCGGGACCCCCGAGGGTGATTCCTCTAAGCCCACCTTGACGGGTACATCGTTCGGAATCCAACGAGGGTGATACCTCGGATTCCCCCCAATGTTACAACCACACAGTTACTCGACCATGTTACTGGGATCTTTGGTGATTAGTTGTAAGACGGGTGGATTCCCGTGAGACTGTGGTGTTGGTCTAATTAAAATGTTAATGGATTTGGGTATTTGATCTGGGTTGGTGGAGACCTTTTCGCACTAACGGGCTACGCGGGAAGAATTATGGGTACTCGGCGTCACGGTATCAGCCGAAGCTTTTCAGATGTCAGCAATCGTAGTGGCGCGCGCCCGAGTGGTCCCAAGATGCATTGAGCTTGTGATTAAGGGATGCTAGGACTAACGTCGGCCGCCCTCGCATCATGCAGGAGCGTGGAGGGGAACTGGGCCCATGAACCCTTTGCGCTTAGGATTTAGACCGGCGGGCTAACCTCTTTGATTAGTCTTAGGTGGGGCTGCGACGTGTCGATATTCCGAGGTCGGGCAGGACCTAGAAAAGTATGTTCGGCCAGAGTGTTATCGAGGGTGACGGGACATGTGGTGCACCTCTGCAGGGATGAAATTAACTATTCGGATAGCCGTGTCCACGGTTACAGGACGACTTGGAGTTGTGCCCCGATCTTATACAACTACAATTGCTACTTAACTGGAAATAGTTTGCCTCGGGATTGCTTCCTCGCAGGGAGTCGAGGGAGGATCTTTAGGCGTGACCTCACTTTAATATTGCTGCAACAATATGACTATTAATGTTTTACCCCTGTTCTACTTTTGTCTATTGCTGCAAGACCCTGAAGATGCTAGTCTTCGATAGGACTAGGCCTTCTCTCTCTATTCTCGCATTGCTGCAGTCAGTCCACATATACCCCCCCTTCTTTGATACTGATGCATACTTAGAATAGTTCTGATGTAAGACTTGCGAGTACTTTGTATGAGTACTCACCGCTGCTTTGCTCCCCCCTTGTCCCCTTGATCCGTTTGCTGCGACCAGATGTTGGAGCCTAGGAGATGGAGATTTCCTGCCGATGCCTGCCGCCCCGATGGTGTTTTCTTCTTGGAGGCCGCTGATGATCAGGAGTAGTTAGGAGGTTCCTAGGCAGGAGGCCTCGCCTCGTTCGATCGTGTTCCTTTTGTGCTAGCCTTCTCTAAGGCACCCCATGTGTATGTCTGTACTCAGATATTGTTGCTTGCGCTGACTCGTGTGCTTATCGAGCTTCTCTATTTTAGCCCTCGAGGCCCCTGGCTTGTAATATGAAGCTTGTATTATTTTATTTGCGTCTAGAGTTGTGTTGTGATATCTTCCCGTGAGTCATTGGGTTTGATCGTACGCATTTGCATGTATGATTAGCGTACGATTAAACCGAGGGCGCCACAAGTTGGTATCAGAGTCGACTGCCTGTAGGTAGCCCCCTTTCCAACTCCTTGGCCGAAGTTGAGTCTAGTGTTTGAAAAACTTTACTAACACTGATGTTGTGGCTTACGGGCCCACATCTCAATTGGGTGGTATTAGCATCTTTTACTCCTGTCCTATACTCTGGGTTCTACTCTCTCTTCTCTTTCAGGTTAAAGATTTTATTAACTCTAACATTAGGTTCTTGTAAATATTTCCTCCCGGAGAGCCCCGTAAATCTAGACGATGGCTTAATCTGTTAGAAGACTCTGATGATACTCTCCGATGTTTCTATCGAGAACTTGTGCCCATCGCCCTTGCGATTTCCCTTCCTTCGTCAACCACTATGGATGACTACATACAAATGTCGTTCATACTTTCTTCTCCAATTGCTCTTGTTTTACGAGAGGCAACGAATTATCTTATCAGGGATTCGTCCATCATCGGTTGTCATGGGTTTCGAAAGTTCTTCGAATTACTATTCGATCTTTCGAATCCCTAGTAACCTATTGCTTTTGACCTTTATCACCTGCTTGTGTTATGGTTAAATCCATATGTCTAGCAGCATTCACTAAAATCCTTTGTGATTTTCCTGTGATCTTATTGATTCTACCTTTGGGTGAATGCACACAATCATCTGCAGATACTCATGAATTATCTTCCTGCTCAGACGTCCTTCCACACAGAGCTGGTTCTCGACAAATCAACTCTGGTGGTTGTCCATCTAAATCCATTCAGCGTACTTGTATTTGATCGGAGCATCTGATTATGATACACCAACCTGGAAATCCTAATTCATTTGGTAATTAAGTATCAGTATTTTTTAGATGTTCTATAACCCGATGCATTGCATCCTATCTCCCTCTGATTGAGTACCGATACTCACATCAGGTCCTTTGTGGACGTCAAACCCATTGCTGGGTTATTATCCGGCGGAATCCTTTACATTCAAAAAATTCTGGTGATATTGTTCCCCTGATACATAGTGCCCTTGGTAAATTATGTCTTCTACATGTGATAAATTGCATCCTATGCCTTTGGCGGCCATGCTCCATTGTCAAGCATGTGCTAATTACTCTTGCAGTTTGTAGTATATGTTCCTAAGATGCTTCGACCGGTTGAACCTATGCCTTCCTAAATCAATATGACCCGAAGAGTGTTTCATGATTCCTTACTCTTCCGGTGTTTGACGGATATTCTTTCAAAGCTACAACCTGATCAGAGGCGAGGAGTAAATGGCAGGTGATGCATTGATGAAGTGGGAGTCGACCTTGAACTTGTGTTCATGCCCATGGAAACGACATTGATCTTACCATAGAAACTTCTCGTATCAATAATCATTCATTATATGATTTGATTTGGTATCTGTGCTCTTGTACTTTACAATCATGGTTCCGACCATGTTGTCCTACCTTGATTTCATTCTTAGACGAGTTAAAGTACTTGTCTTCTTCAGATCAATACACCGCTCCAAACCTTAATGTTGATCTACCTTCGAGTATTATTCCTTTTAGCTCGACGATACCACCGAGCTATATAACTTCTTGTGAGCTCCTCATCAACTATGATAATTTTCTTTAATTCCAGATTCCTCGGGTTTGAGTTGTTGGACACGCGGGTACATCGATAACTGAATCGAGTATGCATTGCGATTCAACAACTTTTAGCAATCTTCCTTGTTTACGAGTTTGTAGTCGATCATGTCTTTCCAAGTTGTTAAGCTACATCATCATCGTCATGTTGGAGCTCGACCATGCTATCTATACCCTTCATCCCTGGAACACAATTCCAACTATGCGTTAAGCTTGCATCGAGCTTTCCGCATCATGTTAGTGGTCCTGAAGGGCAATCTCAATTCTAAGCTAGCAGTCTTAACTGTGTTTCCGGCAACCTGTAGCTTCACCATTCCCTTGCTTGATGTCGTCGCTGATCGATTACATCTTCGTGAAGTTCTCGACAATTGTGTCGTGATCATCGTCAGCATTCCGAGCTCTTGCAGGGTATCAATCGAATGCATGATGAGAAATGTCATCCTTGCCCCTTGATGATTTGTGTTTTCATCAACAACCTTTTTGCCTCCCCGCCAACACAAACATGTTCGTGTTTGGTGTTGTCCCTTAAGTTCCTTGCTTTTCAGCTTATGTTATCTTCTACCTTGGAGTATTACTATCTGGTATGTCAAGAATGTCGTGAGGATTGCACACGTCTTAAGAATTCTTGATATAGTAATACTTCTCGCCATCACCATCCATTGATTGGTCCCGTGTTGCTTCTAACCGGTGTACCGGCAAGTGAACTCTGATGTATGATTCCAATACTTCTGTCAACCCTATTGCCTTGAGGTTAACAACTGATTGATTCATTCTTGGTGTGTTGGTTGTTGACTCGCCATTCTAACATTGGTCGTGCTACTCATTCCGTATTTTCGAGTGCACCCTTCGACCAATGTTTAATTGTTGATGTTCCCTCGAGCATACGACATTATACCATTTGAATTGACAAATGCTATCTCCTTTATATTATAATTTTGGAAATTCATCCCTATCGAAACCTTGAGGGATTGTTGTTGAGCCCATCAGATACACCCTCAGCTTCTCCATGTTGCACGGTGAAGCTCTTGAAAACATTAGCCTAAATGTTTTCCCAAAGTTCACGTGCACTCTTTCCGCCGTGAATATGTGAAAGTTTTGTTTCGCTTCCTCTCATGAAATAACAAATCATTCACGGATGTGCGAAGTGTTATATGTTTTGAAGATTTACTATCCTCACTCCATAAAATTTCTCTTAGCACGCCAAACTACTGACTGATTTGATCAAGGAAAAGAAGTTCTTTCATAAGAGCTAATCCAGACTTACACATGGAACCTTGTCATCCTCGATGATGGTTCCCAAAATGAGAACCCAGTTGCCTTCTGAGATAAGAATTTCACATGGGCACGAATGTCTTGACATGGTGTTCATGTGTCTTACAATCAAACTCATGATTCAAGGATTACTTGTGAAGTTCATACCCTGAGAATCTTGCATCTTCATTTTTCTTCTCACGCATCTTGAGTCTGAGGAATCCTAACACCAACCAGATCGGAATCTCGGGCAGATATGATGGTTGGGACATTTTCCCAATAATTATAACTTTGGTCTTTATGTAACCGGTACGGTGCTGCCTTTCCAATGCATCGGGCCGAAGGACCTATTATTATAATTTCTCCCATGTGTAAGGTTGGCCATCCTACCATGCGGAAACTATATGACTTATTTCATAAGTTGTTCCTCATGAATCCTCTTTGTATACCCATGAGTCCAACCCTTACCTGATGACCAAGTCGATGCTACCCCGAAGCACGGATGTGGTACTTCAAATTTCAACAGGAACATTGGAAGCGCAAAGCTAAATTGTTCCTGATCAATTATCCAGACCGCGTGGTATGGGTAAACATCTTGATTCTTCTTGCCTCTTTATCAAGATGGTTATGTACTTGATGACCTATCATGTATACCATACTCTATGTTTTCCTCAGGAATGGTATACTTTAAATTCTTGAGTGAGTGAACACATTTCTCTTTCCCATTGGTCTGTTTGACCTTTCTTGTGGCATAACTTATCTAAACAGTGTTAATTCTCTGCTTAGGTAAAAATCTTGGTATACAACTCTGTCAGTAAGACCCTGTTACTATTGTGGATAACATTCCGATAGCCGCCGGTGGACGAGAGCCTTGCCTATTGGTCCGCCTCGTTTCAGCGAGTAGGAAGATGGTTCTATTCGTCCCCTGCCCTTGGTACCGATGTTGTTCCAACATAACCGACAGGTTATCCTCTGACATGTCTTACTACCAAGACCGTATGATATGTCACCCCTCTGTCTAAATCTCGGCCCACATGGTGGACCCATAACCCAAAGTTCCACAGGATTAAAACCTGACTCTCCTGTACATCATTTGACTCCAAGGTATCCTTTACACTTGGCTTCGTATGAAACTCTTGAGCCATCGTTCAATGGATCGATCACTCTTCGGCCCGTATGATTTCCAACACGCTGAAGATCTAGTCTGCTTTATTCACACGAATCTGAAGGTTGCCCAGTCTCGTAAGAAGAGTCAGTATGACCGTCATCATCAAGATATGGTCTATCAATCCGACGAAGAGGCTTATCTTCGTGTCACACCAATGAGAGGCGCACACCGTTTTGGGATCAAGGGAAAGTTAGCTCCTCGCTATATTGGTCCCTTCACTGTTCTCGGAAGGCGTGGAAGAGTGGCCTATCAATTGGAACTGCCGGCGAACCTTTCTTAGGTTCACGATGTCTTCCATGTTTTCTCAGCTCCGCCGTTGCTTCAAGGATCCTATTCGAGCAGTGGATCATGATATACTTGAGCTGCAACAAGTACTCTCCTATAAAGAGCATCCGATCCGCATTCTCGACCAGGATGAACGTCCGACTCGTCGCAAAGTCACCAAGTTCCTTAAAGTGCAGTGGTCAAATCGCTCGGAAGATGAAACCACTTGGGAACACGCGAGGATCATCTTCGTGATGAATACCCCGAGCTCTTTCCTTCTACCTCTTAATTCTCGGGACGAGAATTCTTGTTAGTAGGGGAGAGTTGTGACATCCCCGGATTAATCTACAGTAATAAATATAGTTAGACTATAGTAATCACTCGCTAATAGTATCACGTCATCAAGTTTAACAAAGTTAAACTTTCGCTTGATAAAAATCAAAGCCATTTTTATATTAAAGATAAAATCTTGGTTGGGTCACAAATATTCACAAAGTAATTGTTACCTAGCAAACAACATCATTTGATATAATTAAGTACCATAAAGTAATTAGAATAGAGGCCAAAACATTATTTAAATTGCCTATTCTACATTATGAGAATTCAAACTAATCCAAATAATTAACAAGCTTTCTCGAGCAGTGTCTATTAATGCATCGTAAATAATTCTGCAAATTATAATTTTTTTTCTTAAGTCAAAATACTCTAGTTTTAAAACAAATAAAAGACAATGCAAAAAAAAGAAAAAAAAAGAAAAACAAACCCCGTGGGCCAACTGGGCCAAATTGACCCAGCCAGCCCACCTAATTGGGGAGGTATAAAAAAACCAAACCCTAAGCCCAACCGCCCCCACTCCCCCTTTTCCTCCCTGGCCGCCGCGAGGGGATCGCAACACCCCCCCAGCGATACCCTCCCTCCCTCGTCAGCCCCCCTGGCCGCGGCCAACCCGCACTCCCACCAACCGTCCCGAACCCCCCCACGCGAGGACCCCCCCCTCGTCGGTCTCACATCCCGCTCGCCCCGCGCCCTCCCTCTCCCCTTGATCCCACCTCCCCCTACCGAGCCCCAGACCTCCCCATCCCGCCGGCTCTCCCCACCTCGCCGGTCCCAGGTCTCCCTCCCTCCCAGCGGGCTCCTTCTCCCTCCCCACGGGCTCCTTCCCCACCGAGCCTTCCACCCACCTACGCTCCTCTCTCGGCCCCCTCGTCCTCCCAGGGACCGAGGCCCCCTGCCTCCCCACTTCGGCGCCACCCCTGCACTTTGCCCCTCCTCCTCGGCAAGCGCCTCCCCGACGGCTTCACTCCCTGTCGCCAAAGCACCTCCTCGGCGGCGCCACTACGACCTCCGCACCGGCCTGCCCTCCGCAACCTGCGCCACTGGCCGGCCCCTCCTCGTCACACGACCGGCCTCCTCGTCAACAAGCTCACCGGAACCGCTCCATCACGCCGGATCCGCCCCGTCCCGGAGCTTCCCCTACGCCGACGCCGATCTCAATCAAGCCTCCCTCGAGCCCGTTTTTGCACATCTACAGGGCTCGGTGAGAACACCCTTCCCTCCCTTTTTCCGCTCCGGATCCGTTCCGGCGAACACCGCCGCGTTCCGGCGCCGTTAGGTTCGTATAGGTGGAGGTGGAGGTTGTCTCCTCCCTCTTTCTATTGAGATGAGAAGGTTCAGTGAGAGGTTGTCACGGTCCATTCGTCTGTCACTCGTCCCTAGCATAGCGAACATGGAACTTTTCCATCATTTCTAGTCTGACCGGTAGTAGCCCGAGACCCGGAAAATATCGTTAGAACTCTTCCGACCCGTCTATGACGGATGTTGCTGCGTTAGCTCATGTCTAGCCTGCATCTTGCCATGTCATGCTTTGTGTTGCGCCGTTGCTATTATTTATTGTTTCTTCCCCCTCTTCTTACCGGTAGACCCCGAGACTGACGCTGCTGCTGGGTACATCTACGACCCTGCCGACCAGTCCTTTCCCGTAGAGCAGCAAGGCAAGCAAACCCCCCTTGATCATTCCTATATCACGTATTCTTTCTTCCTCATGCTTGTATTAGAATTTTGCTACTTTTGTAGTTAGCTCCTATATCTGATGCATAGCCTATTTTTTATGAACTGCTACTTTCAGTCATGTACTTTAAATCTGCTTAGTATAGATGGAGCAGTTACCCCCTCTCACCCCGTAGTCCAGTTGCCCCGCTTGTTTTCAAATCTCGATGTCTAATCGACGAGCCAGACCCGACACAGCACATACAGCCCCTTCGTTGTACGACGCTACAGAGATACTATCGGGTACCAAGGGTGACACCTCGCTAAGTACTCCTGATGATATCTCTGTAGTATAGCTAGTCGGTCGTGGTTATCGAGGGTGATTCCTCTTTCACCATTCTCGATGACGCCTGTGTCGTGCAACCCCTCAAGTGCGGGACCCCCGAGGGTGATTCCTCTAACCCACCTTGACGGGTACATCGTTCGGAGTCCAAAGAGGGTGATACCTTGGATTCCCCCCGATGTTACAACCACACAGTTACTCGACCATGTTACTGGGATCTTTGGTGGTTAGTTGTAAGACGGGTGGATTCCCCTGAGACTGTGTTGTTGGCCTAATTAAAATGGTAATGGATTTGGGTATTTCATCTGGGTTGGTCGGAGACCTTTTCGCACTAATGGGCTACGCGGGAAGAATTATGGGTACTCGGCGTCGCGGTATCAGCCGAAGCTTTTCAGATGTCAGCAATCGTAGTGGCGCGCACCCGAGTGGTCCCAAGATGCATTGCGCTTGTGATTAAGGGATGCTAAGACTGACGTTGGCCGCCCTCGCATCGTGCAGGAGCGCGGAGGGGAACTGGGCCCATGAACCCTTTGCGCTTAGGATTTAGACCGGCGGGCTGACCTCTTTGATTAGTCTTAGGTGGGGCTGCAACGTGTCGATATTCCGAGGCCGGACAGGACCCAGAAAAGTATGTCCGGCCAGAGTGTTATTGAGCGTGACGGGACATGTGGTGCACCCCTGCAGGGATGAAATTAACTATTCGGATAGCCGTGTCCACAGTTACAGGATGACTTGGAGTTGTGCCCCAATCTTATACAACTACAATTGTTACTTAACTGGAATTAGTTTGCCTCGGGATTGCTTCCTCGCAGGGAGTCGAGGGAGGATCTTTAGGCGTGACCTCACTTTAATATAGCTGCAACAATATGACTATTAATGTTTTACCCCTGTTCTACTCTCGTCTATTGCTGGAAGACCCTGAAGATGCTATACTTCGATAGGACTAGGCCTCATCTCTCTATTCTCGCATTGCTGCAGTCAGTCCACATATACCCCCCCTTCTTTGATACTGATGCATACTTAGAATAGTTCTGATGTAAGACTTGCGAGTACTTTGGATGAGTACTTACCGCTGCTTTGCTCCCCCTTGTCCCCTTGATCCATTTGCTGCGACCAGATGTTGGAGCCCAGGAGATGGAGATTTCCTGCCGATGCCTGCCGCCCCGATGGTGTTTTCTTCTTGTAGGCCACTGATGATCAGGAGTGGTTAGGAGGTTCCTAGGCAGGAGGCCTCGCCTTGTTCGATCGTGTTCCTTTTGTGCTAGCCTTCTCTGAGGCACCCCATGTGTTTGTCTGTACTCAGATATTGTTGCTTCCGCTGACTCGTGTGCTTATCGAGCTTCTGTATTTTAGCCCTCGAGGCCCCTGGCTTGTAATATGAAGCTTGTATTATTTTATTTGCGTCTAGAGTTGTGTTGTGATATCTTCCCGTGAGTCCTTGGGTTTGATCGTACGCATTTGCGTGTATGATTAGCGTACGATTAAACCGAGGGCGTCACAAGTATCTAGCTCAAAAGATATAAGTGAAGCACATGTGAGCTGAATTGTCTACCAAAAGATATAAGTGAAGCTCGACAAAATCACGGTGTGTGCATGTCTCTCTCTCTAGGTGTGCAGCAAGGATGATTGTGACACAACAAAAATAAAAGACTCCTACGATACAAGACGCTCCAAGCAAAAACACATAACATGTGGTGAATAAAAATATAGCCCCAAGTAACGTTATCGATGGATTGAAGACGAGAGAGGGGATGCCTTCCCGGGGCATCCCCAAGCTTAGGCTTTGATGGCATCCTTGAATATCTTGGGGTGCCTTGGGCATCCCCAAGCTTGAGCTCTTGTTACTCTTTACCTCTTTGTCCATAAGAACTTCACCCAAAACTTGAAAACTTCACAACACGAAACTTAAACAGAAACTCATGATAACATTAGTACAAGAAAGTAAACCACCACTTCCTTAGGTACTTTCAATCTTCCATGGCTAATACCCCCCGATACTATCCATAGTTTCATCAAAATAAGCAACCAACACAACAAAAACAGAATCTGTTAACAGCAGACCAGTCTTTAGAAATCTGTATGTTTCATATACCTCTTGTACTTAAAAAATTCTGAAAAATTACGAAAGTCTGCAGAATTTCCGTGGAAATCAGAAGCAAAAAGAATCAACTCAAAATCTCTTACAGAAAAAAAAATGAAAATTCTTTTCGTGAGCAGAAAGTTTCTGTCTTTCCCAGCATGACCAAACGATCATCCTCAAGACTAATCATAACGGTTTTGCTTGGCACAAACGCAAAAAAGAAACGCAAAAAACACAATCATAACAGAATTATGAAAGTGTGGAAAACACAAAACAGAAAGAAAAAGGATAGATTCGTTGGGTTGCCTCCCAACAAGCGCTTTTGTTTAACACCCTTAGCTAGGCGAAAGTGATGGAATCACGTATAGTCATCTTTGGTGCTCAAACCACAAGTAGCCCTCATCATAGATTCATAAGGCAATCTTATTTTATTTCTAGGAAAGTGCTCCATGGCCTTCTCTAAGGGAAATTGAAATCTAATATTCCCTTCCTTCATATCGATGATAGCACCAATAGTCCTTAGGAAAGGTCTACCAAGAATAATGGGACATGAAGGATTGCAATCTATGTCAAGTACAATGAAATCCACACGTACATAGTTCTTATTTGCAACAATAAGAACATCATCGATCCTCCCCATGGGTTTCTTTACAGTATAATCCGCAAGATGCAAATTAAGAGAACACTCTTCAATCTCATGAAAACCAAGAATATCACATAAAGACTTTGGAATCGCGGAAACACTAGCACCCAAATCACACAAAGCATTGCACTCATAGTTTTTTATCTTGATTTTGATAGTAGGTTCCCACTCATCATGAAGTTTTCTAGGTATAGAGACTTCTAGTTCGTGCTTCTCTTCAAGAGATTTCATCATAGCATCTACGATATGCGCAGTAAAGGCTTTGCTTTGGCTATAAGCATGTGGAGAGTTTGCAATGGATTGCATCAAAAAATGCATTCAAACAAGGAGCAATTATCATAATTGAATTCCTTGAAATCCAAGGTGGGAGTTTCATTACTACCCAAAATTTTGACTTCTTCTACTCCACTCTCCACACCTTTATCATCAAGATAGGTGGACTCCGAATCATCAGGGCGTTTTTGAACCAAAGTGGATTCATATCCAGCCTCTCCATAAGTAGGTTTGACATGTGAAAACAAAGATTCAAGAGGAGACACACCAAGCACTTTAAGATCTTCGCGATTTGCATCACTAGAACGCACCCTTTTAAAACATTCATGTCTAGCGAATTTGGGCGGTTCTTTCTTTGCTCTCATTCATGGAGATACGCATAGATTTCAAAGTTTCATCCAAGTTGATCTTGGGAGGAGCGCATCTAAATTTCAAAGCATCAATATCACAAGACATCTTATCAACGCTCTTAGCCAAATCGTCTATTTTGAGTAGTTTTTCCTCTATGGACGCATTGAAAATCTTTTGAGAGTTGATGAACTCTTTGATATTACTCTCTAGATCAGAGGGTAATTTGTAATGATTTCCATAAGTGTTGTCGTAGGAATTGCCATAATTATTAGAGGAGTTACTAGGAAAAGGCCTAGGAACATAGTTTCCTCTAAAAGCATTGGAATTGCCAAAATTGTTCCTACCAACCAAATTCACGTCCAAACTAGCGTTGCCACTCTCAATCAAAGAAGATAGTGGCATGTCATTAGGATCTACGGTAGCATTTCTACTAGCAACCAAATTCATCAACTCGTCCATCTTAGCACTAAGCGAGTTAATCTCTTCTATAGCATGCACCTTTTTGCTAGCAGGCGACCGTTCAGTGTGCCACTGAGAGTAGTTGGTCATGATATTGTTTAGGAGTTTTGTAGCGTCTCCTAACGTGATTTCCATGAACGTTCCACCTGAGGCGGAGTCCAAGATATTGCGAGAAGCGAAATTCAAGCCAACGTATAAGATTTGTATAATCATCCACAAACTCAAGCCATGAACGGGACAATTTCTAATCATAAGCTTCATCCTCTCCCAAGATTGTGCAATGTGTTCATGATCAAGTTGCTTGAAATTCATGATATCGTTACGTAAGGAGATGATCTTAGTCGGCGGAAAATACTTGGATATGTAAGCATCTTTGCACCTATCCCAAGAATCGATACTATTTTTAGGCAAAGAAGAAAACCAAGTTTTTGCGCGATCTCGCAACGAGAAAGGAAAAAAGTTTCAACTTAATCACGTCATTATCCACATCTCTTTTCTTTTGCATATCACAAAGCTCAATGAAGATATTGAGATGGGATGCGGCATCTTCACTAGAAGGCCAGAGAATTGGTCTTTCATAACAAGATTCAGCAAAGCTGCATTGATTTCATACGATTCCGCACTAGTTGCGGGAGCAATTGGAGTACTAATAAAATCATTATTATTAGTGCTCGAGAAGTCGCAAAGTTCGGTGTTTTCAGACATGATGTCTTCAACAAACAAGCACACAAGCAAGCAAGAAACCGGCAAAGGAAAACGACAAGGGCAAGAGAAAACGGCAAAGGAGAAAGGCGAATGAAAACGGCAAATGTGAAGTGGGGGAGAGGAAAACGAGAGGCAACTCGCAACAAAAGTAAATGCAAGAGAAGAGTTTGTGAGACCTACTTGGATAGATCTTGATTTCTCCTCCCCGGCAACGGCGCCAGAAATACTTCTGATGGCTGTTGTGTATCCCTTGCAACGGCGCCAGAAATAGTTGTGTCGACGGCAACAGGAATCTTTCAGCTACGGCTACGCCTTAAGGGACTTCCTAGGCAAGTATGCAAAGGATTTCCCCCGTGGCCTTGGAGCCTTGCGTTGGTGTTCCCTCGAAGCGGAAAGGGTGATGTAGCACAGCGACGGTAAGTATTTCCCTCAGTTTGAGAACCAAGGTATCAATCCGACGGAAGAGTATCTCAAGATCCTGCACAAACACAAAAACCTTGCACCCAACGCTATGAAGGGGTTCTCAATCCCTTAATGATTGTTTGCCAAGTGAGAACTGAAAGCAACAAAGTAACAAAGCAAAGTAAAAGCGGAGTTGTAAACGATGGATGTGAATAGACCTGGGGTCCGTAGTGTTTACTAGTGGCTTCTCTCATGAAAGCAAGTAGACAGTGGGTGAAAAAATTATTGTCGAGCAATTGATAGAGCTGTGTAGAGTCGTGACGATATCTATGCAGTGATTATTTCTATAGGCATCACGTCTGAAACAAGTAGACCGATACTTTCTGCATCTACTACTATTACTCCACACGTCGACCGCTATCCAGCATGCATCTAGTGTATTAAGTCCATAAGAACAGAGTAACGCCTTAAGCAAGATGACATGATGTAGAGGGATAATCTCAAACCAATGATTAAAACCCCCATCTTTTTACCCTTGATGGAAACTGCTTGATGTGTGCCTTGCTTCCCCTACTGTCACTGGGAAAGGTCACCACATGGCGGAACCCAAAACCAAGCACTTCTCCCATTGCAAGAATCATAGATCTAGTTGGCCAAACAAAACCCAAGACTCGGAGAGACTTACAAGGATATCAAATCAGGCATATAAGAAATCAGCAAAGACTCAAATATATATCATAGATAATCTGATCACAAGTCCACAATTCATCGGATCTCGATAAACACACCGCCAAATAAGATTACATCGGATAGATCTCCATGAAGATCATGGAGAACTTTGTATTGAAGATCCAAGAGAGAGAACAAGCCATCTAGCTACTAACTACGGACCCGTAGGTCCGAAGTGAACTACTCACGAGTCATTTGAGGGGCGATGATGATGATGAAGAAGCCCTCCACCTCCAAAGTCCCCTCCGACAGGGCGCCGGGAAGGGTCTCCACATGAGATCTCGCGGAAACGGAAGCTTGCGGCGGCGGAAAAGTATTTTCGAGGCTCCCCTGATTTTTTGCGGAATATTTGGGAATATATAGGCGCAACACCTAGGTCAGGGGGCGGCCAGGGAGGCCACAAGCCTGCCCACCGCCGCCTCCCCCTGGTGGCGGAGTGGGGGCTTGTGGGCTCCCTGGAGCCCGCCTAGCTTGGCCCAAAAGCCCCATGGACTTCTTCCGTTCGAGAAAAAATCATTTCGGGGTTTTTCTTCCGTTTGGACTCCATTCCAAAATCAGATATGAAAAGAGTCAAAAACACGGAAAAACAGGAACTGGCACTTGGCACTGAATCAATAAGTTAGGCCCAAAAAGATATAAAAAGGTACATAAAACATACAAAGAAGGCAAGATAACAGCGTGAAATCATCAAAAATTATATATACGTTTGAGACGTATCATACCTCAGGTTGAGGAACAACTCCTCATGCTTCTATTCGTGGGGAAGATACCCCGAACAAACTCCTCAAAGGAACAGTTTCATAGTGACAAGTGACAATAAATTTCAGCACAGTATATAATTGTTTCCTTACCAATTTCCACTTACCAAAGGCGCTTCACTCCCCGGCAATGGTGCCAGAAAAGAGTCTTGATGAACCACAAGTATAGGGGATCAATCGTAGTCCTTTCGATAAGTAAGAGTGTCAAACCCAACGAGGAGCAGAAGGCTTTGATAAACGGATTTCAGCAACGTAATAACTGCAAGCATTGAAAGTAGCGGTAACAAGTGATTGTGTAGCGAGGTGAAACGTAGGAAGCAAAAAGTAACAAGTAACAAGTAGTAGCAACGGTGCAGCAAGTGGCCCAACCCCTTTTGTAGCAAGGGACAAGCCTGAACAAAGTCTTATAGGAGGAAAAACGCTCCCGAGGACACACGGGAATTTCTGTCATGCTAGTTTCATCATGTTCATATGATTCGCGTTCGTTACTTTGATAGTTTGATATGTGGGTGGACCGGCGCTTGGGTACTGGCCTTACTTGGACAAGCATCCCACTTATGATAACCTCTCTCGCAAGCATCCGCAACTACAAAAGAAGAATTAAGACAAAGTCTAACCATAGCATTAAACTAGTGGATCAAAATCAGCCCCTCACGAAGCAACGCATAGACTGGGATTTAAGCTTCTGTCACTCCAGCAACCCATCATCTACTTACTACTTCCCAATGTCTTCCTCTAGGCTTAAATATGGTGAAGTGTTATGTAGTCGACGTTCACATAACACCACTAGAGGAAAAGACAACATACAACATATCAAAATACCAAACGAATATCAAATTCACATGACTATTATCAGCATGACTTATCCCATGTCCTTAGGAACAAAAGTAACTACTCACAAAGCATAATCATAATCATGATCAGAGGTGTAATGAATAGCATCAAGGATCTGAACATAAACTCTTCCACCAAGTAATCCAACTAGCATCAACTACAAAGAGTAATCAACACCACTAGCAACCTTACAAGTACCAATCGGAGTTGCGAGATGAAGATTGGTTACAAGAGATGAACTAGGGATTGGAGAGGAGATGGTGCTGATGAAGATGTTGATGAAGATGCCTCCCCTTCGACGAGAGGAGTGTTGGTGATGACAATGGCGATGATTTCCCCCTCCGGAAGGGAAGTTTCCCCGACATGATCGTCCTGTCGGAGATCTAGATTGGATCTGCTCAAGTTCCGCCTTGTGGCGACGGCGAAACCACGAAAAAGCTCCCGAATGATTTTTTTTCTGTACCAAAACCCTTCATATAGCAAGAGAGGGGGGCTAGTGGGCCGTCAGGGAGCCCACAAGCCCCCACTCCGCCACCACGGGGTGGCGGTGGCAGGGCTTGTGGCGCCCTGGCAGCCCCCCTCCGGTACTTCTTTCGCCCAGTATTTTTTATATAATCCCAATAAAATCCACGTAACTTTTTAGGGCATTTGCAGATGTGCAGAATAGTGGACTAAGATTTTCTCCTTTTCCAGTCCAGAATTCCAGCTGCCTGAATTCTCCCTCTTCAAATAAACCTTGCAAAATAAGAGAGAAAAGGCATGAATATGGTACCACAAAGTAATATAACAGCCCATAAAGCAATAAATATCAACATGAAAGTATGATGCAAAATGGACGTATCACGTGACTACAACTTGCAAGATAGGATCAAGAACACACATATATTGACGAGAACATAATAGGTTCAGATCTGAAATCATGGCACTTGGGCCCTAGTGACAAGCATTAAGCATGGCAAAGTAGTAGCAACATCAATCTCGGAACATAGTGGATACTAGGGATCAATCCCCATCAAAACTAACTTGATTACATGATAGATCTTATCCAACCCATCACCGTCCAGCAAGCCTACGATGAGATTACTCACCAACGGTGAAAAGCATTTGGAATTGGCGATGAAGGAAGGTTGGTGATGACAATGGCAACGACCTCCCCTCTCCGGATCCCAGAACGGACTCCAGATCTGCCCTCCAGAGGAAGAACACGTGGTGGCGGCGCCTCCGTATCGTAAAACGCGATGAAATCTTCTACTTGATTTTTTTCTGGACGAAAGGGACTAAATATAGCTGGAGTTGGAGGCGGCGGAGCTCCGAGGGCCCCACAATCCTGCAAGGTGCGGTTAGGGGGGCCCCGCGCCTGGTGGGCTTGTGGGCTCCTCGCTCCACTCCTCAAGTTGATTCTTGCGCCAGTATTTTTTATATATTCCACAAAAAATCCTCGTAAATTTCCAAGTCATTCCGAGAACTTTTATTTCTGCGCAAAAAAACACCATGGCAATTCTGCTGAAAACAGCGTTAGTCCGGGTTAGTTCCATTCAAATCATGCAAATTAGAGTCCAAATCAAGGGCAAAAGAGTTTGGAAAAGTAGATACGACGGAGACATATCACTCAACAGCAATTTGTTTACCCACTGTATGCGTACTACATGAGACATGCCATTAGGGAAAACTACGGCCCTGGGTCTATTCACTTATAAGTTTACAAACGCTACAATTACCTCGTTGCCTTTATTTACTTGGCATTTATCCACTATCATCTACACACTTTACTTGCTTGCAAATAACGAGTCCAAAGGGGATTGACAACTCTCTTGCCCACGTTGGGTGCAAGTGTTTGTTTCTTTGTGTGCAGTCGCTGAAGAGGGGGTTGGTTGTTACCCCTATTGGTTCGATAAACCTTGGTTCTATACTGAGGGAAATACTTATCTATCTTGTGTCGCATTGCCCGTTCTCTTCATGGAAAACCCAAAGCAAATCACAAGTATCATGGGTTTTGGCTCAAGGTCAAATAGTTCCCTCCTCCCCATCCGATTAGTTCGTCTTCCCTTCCTCGACGGGGAGTTTGCATTCGAGGTTTCTTCGTAGGGGGGACTATTAGCTAAAAACTTTGGGGGAGATATGCTCGAGGCAAGTTTCCTGATCGCATCCTACCATCCTTGCCAGGGAATGCGTCTTGGGGTTCATCATCTTCCGAGGTGACAAATCGAACAAGGTCATTGGGATGATGAAGGCCTCAAAGGGGTTCGAATCATCGATCTGGGAAGCCATCGATCCTGATGACCACACAACAAGCTCTCAATGAAAGCACCAATGTCGGTGTCAAAACCGGCAGACCTCGGGTAGGGGGGTTGCAAGCTGTGAGATCGGGAAGGTAGTAACATGATACTAAGAACACGAGGCCTTTACCTAGGTTCGGTTCCTCTTGATGGAGGTAAAACCCTACGTCCTGCTCTTGTTGTATTGATATTGTAAAGCTTCCACAATTGATCTACCACGAGATCATGGATTTTTTGGATAAATCCTAAGGGTTGTGAAGTTGTGTATGGAAATCCTCTAGAGACTAAACCCCACAGTTTATATAGGCATCGGGGGTATCTAGGGTTACATCAATGTCGGTTATCACCCATGCATTATACATAGAACGGAATCCTTCTCCCTTGGAGTGCACGCCAAGTTTCTGACAAAATCCTGGATGCTCACACCTTGTTGCGAAGCATCCGTAGTTCTTCCTCCAGGGTGGGCCACTGGCCTAGCCCACAGACTAACTCACCTAAGGAGGGACCCCCTAGTCCAGGACTCCCTCATGTGGAAGGCGGCATTCCCCTAGGCTGGCCTAGCGCCGAGGTTGGTCCACCTCACCGGCCCTAGCTCGGATGATGAAAAAACCTACGCCAGCACATAGGAGGCGCAAACCTTTTTAAAATTATCTTTTATTAATATTTATGTGGACTTTGGTCGATGGTTGATCGGCTTTTAATGTTTAACTCTGTTCAATTAGAATGTGTTTGCTATTTCTTTTAAGTCAACATGAAAAAAGGCTCGGGCCAACGTTGAGTGCATGTGCCAATCCAAATGAAAAAAGGACACTAATGGATGCACAAGCGACCCAAACGAACAAAAAGCGGATAAAATATTCGTTCATTTGGGTCGACCGATTAGAGTTGCTCTGAAGATCAATTGGTTACGTGTACATAGGATGAACGTAGCTCTAACATTCTTTACTTAACTCTCCCACAATTTTGTTTAAGGAGCATCGTGGGGAACCAATGTTAGGTTTCGATGATCCATGTGTGCAGTTAGGGCATCTCCAAGGTGAGTTCATAAATCTTCCGCAACTATTTTGACCGCACGGTTCAGACTGCGCGGTTCGGAACATGGAAGCTATCCAACGCGATATGTATTGGTCCATAGCGGTCCGGGTGCGATTTCTTTCGGAAACCGGAGACAAACGAGGGGGATTTGCGGTAGTCTGGACCGCAACTTTGCACCATTCAAACCTAAATGGCCCATCTGAACCCCCCCCCCCCCTCCCACGCACGCTTCCTGCCCGGCGTCAGTGCCCGCATTCATGATGTTGTAGAGAAAACGCGATGTCTCACTTGCGCCGGTGTTGAAGCGGCTCGCCGGCTAAGGGCGCCGCTCGCAAGCGTCTCCTATGTCCGCGCATGTTCAATGTGATAGGCACGTGAGTGGACGGGGCGGGGCGGATATCTACCATGCATGTTCCATGCCCCCTCCGTCTGTATGCCATCATTAAGCAGGCTCACCGATCGAGAAACCCACTCTCGTGTCTCGCATTGACATCTGGACTCACTGGAATCCGCTATTTAAGGGCAGCCACACCCGGCAATATCCACAGCACAACACATCTGCTTCACATCCTCTCCACATCCTTCTCCCTTGCACCACATATACCATGACTCCACGTGGCAAAGCTCTGTAGGACAGCTTTTCCTCGGAGATGAAGCAGGAGGTGGTTGCCCTTGCCACCACCTGGCAAATCTGTCGTGCCAGGCGGATTGAGGTCAGCTTGTCGACGAGCTCGCCCGAGGTCTCCGATGACGATGAGAATTACACCATGACGGAGACGGGCTCCGATGACACTGTGCTACCTCTTGAGCTTGCGTTGGTTTTTCCCTTGAAGAGGAAAGGGTGATGTAGCAAAGTAGCGATAAGTATTTCCCTCAGTTTGAGAACCAAGGTATCAATCCAGTAGGAGTATCAAGATGAGGCACCAATGTACATGCGCAAAAACAAACGAACTTGCACCCAACGCGAAAAAGGGGTTGTCAATCCCTTCACGATTATTTGCAAGGTGAGATCTCAAGGTGAAAAGTGCAACAAAGTATTTTTGGTATTTTTGTAGATCTGAATATATGATGTGAAGTAGACCCGGGGGGCATAGTGTTCACTAGAGGCTTCTCTCATGATAGCAAGTATTACGGTGGGTGAACGAATTACTGTCAAGCAGAATCGCGCAAAGTCATGACGATATCTAGGGCAATGATCATACATATAGGCATCACGTCCGAGACAAGTAGACCGATACTTTCTACATTTACTACTATTACTCCACACATCGACCGCTATCCAGCATGCATCTAGTGTATTAAGTTCATAACAAACGGAATAACGCCTTAAGCAAGATGATATGATGTAGAGGGATAAATTCATGCAATATGATATAAACCCCATCTTTTAACCCTTGATGGCAACAACACGATACGTGCCTCGCTACCCTTTCTGTCACTGGGTGAGGACACCGCACGGTATGAACCCAAAACCAAGCACTTCTCCCATTGCAAGAATTATAGATCAAGTTGGCCAAACGAAACCCATAACTCGAAGAGAATTACAAGGATACGAAATCATGCATATAAGAGATCAGAGGAGACTCAAATAATATTCATAGATAATCTGATCATAAATCCAAAATTCACCGGATCTCGACAAACACACCGCAAAAGAAGGTTACATCGGATAGATCTCCATGAAGATCATGGAGAACTTTGTATTGAAGATCCAAGAGAGAGAAGAAGCCATCTAGCTACTAGCTATGGACCTGAAGGTCTGTGGTGAACTACTCACGCATCATCGAAAAGGCAATGGTGTTGATGAAGAAGCCCTCCGTGTTCGAATCCCCCTCCGGCAGGGTACCAGAACGGTCCCCAGATGGGGTCTTGCGGAGACAGAAGCTTGCGGCGGTGGAAAAGTATTTTTGTGGCTCTCCTCTTTGGTTTCGGGAATTTAGAGAATTTATAGGCGAAAGAGGTAGGGCAAAGGAGCCACGTGGGGCCCACAAGCCTGTCAGGCGCCCCCCTATGGCGCGCCTAGGGGACTTGTGACCTCCCACGAGGTCTCCTGCCTTGGTTCTCAAGTCCCCTGCGTATCTTGTGTTAAGGAAAAAATCATCCCGCAGGTTTTATTCCGTTTGGACTCCGTTCAATATTCTTTTCTGAAAAAGGTCAAAAACATGGAAAAAACAGAAACAGGCACGAGGCACTGAGTTAATAGGTTACTCCCAAAAAGATATAAAATAGCATATTCATGCATATAAAACATCCAAAGTTGACAAGATAATAGCATGGAACCATCAAAAATTATAGATACGTTGGAGACGTATCACATTGCCCCGGCTCCCGTGTCTCATGTGCACTTCGGCTACACCACGGCGTAGGTGCATGCACACTAAAATGCCACCATGGCAGAGGGGCAGCCTGATGTGGTGTGTATGTCGATATTAGAGCGGGCGCTCGAGAAACATCAGCTCGCGCTAGGTTAGATTGACAGCAAGCGCACAAGCTAGGAGGCCCTGGCGGCCATGGTCGCAACGAGCCTGAACTTAGTCATGGAGCAGCGTGCCATCTAGGATGCCATACATGCTCAATCCGCCACTCGCAAGGAAGCAGTCGTCATGAAGGTGCAGTTGCAGGCAATCGCGGAGGAGAACAGCACCAACTCTGCCTCCTAGGTGCAGTTTGGACTCCGTTTAATATTCTTTTCTGAAAAAGGTCAAAAACACGGAAAAACAGAAACTGGCACGAGGCACTGAGTTAATAGGTTACTCCCAAAAATATATAAAATAGCATATTCATGCATATAAAACATCCAAAGTTGACAAGATAATAGCATGGAACCATAAAAAATTATAGATACGTTGGAGACGTATCAAGCATCCCACCGAATTTTTGATGTGGAATGGTACCTAACATATTTGTTCTTTGTAATTTCTTTCTTGTGGCATGAATGTTCAGATCCGTAAGATTCAAAACAATAGTTTACTATTGACATGAAAACAATAATACTTCAAGCATACTAGCAAAGTAATCATGAACTTTTGAAATAACAAGGCCAAACAAAGTTATCCCTACAAAATCATATAGTCTGGTTATGCTCGATCATCCCCACACAACGAATTTAAATCATGCACAACCCTGGTATTGGCCAAGTAATTGTTTTCGCACTCTTACTTTCTCAAACCTTTTCCACTCTCACGCAATACATGAGCGTGAGCCATGGATATAGCATTATAGGTGGAATAGAGCGTGGTGGAGGTTGTGATGTAAAAAGGAGGACATGGTCACATCGACTCGGCATATCAATGGGCTATGGAGATGCCCATGAATAGATATCAATGTGAATGAGTAGGGATTGCCATGCAACGGATGCACTAGAGCTATAAGTGTATGAAAGCTCAAAAAGAAAACTAGTGGGTGTGCACCCAACTTGCTTGCTCACGAAGACCTAGGGCTATTCTGAGGAAGCCCATCATTGGAATATACAAGCCAAGTTATATAATGAAAATTCCACTAGTATATGGAAGTGACAAAACAAGAGACTCTCTATCATGAAGAACATGGTGCTATTTTGAAGCACAAGTGTGGAAAAAGATAGTAGCATTGTCCCTTCTCTCTTTTTCTCTCATTTTTTTGTTTGGGCTCTTTGGCCTCTTTTTTTCTTTTCATTTTTTCCTCTCTTTTTTTATGGGCATATTTTTCCTCTTTTTTATTTCCTCACATGGGACAATGCTCTAATAATGATGATCATCACACTTTTATTTACTTACAACTCATTACTTAGAACAATGATGACTCTATATGAAATGCCTCCGGCAGTGTATCGGGATGTGCAACGATCTAGCTTAGCATATGACGTTGAAACATCTCGCTAGCTATCTTACGCTCATGCAATGGCAAAATTAAAGTGACAGCACATGTCATGAGACGGAACGGTGGGAGTTGCATGGCAATATATCTCGGAATGGCTATGAAAATGCCATAATAGGTAGGTATGGTGGCTGTTTTGAGGAAGGTATATGGTGGGTTTGTGCACCGGCGAAAGTTACGCGGCACTAGAGAGGCTAGCAATGGTGGAAGGTGAGAGTTTATCTATACCATGGACTCACATTAGTCATGAAGAACTCATATACTTATTGCGAAAGTTTTACTAGTAATCGAAACAAAGTACTAAACGCATACTCCTAGGGGAAGGGTTGGTAGGTGCTAACTAATACGTCTCCAACGTATCTATAATTTTTTATGGTTTCATGCTATTATCTTGTCAAACTTTGGATGTTTTGCATGCCTTTTATATATTTTTTGGGACGAACTTATTAACTTAGTGCCAAGTGCCAGTTCCTGTTTTTTCCATGTTTTTGACCCCTTTAAGAGGAGATTTTGAAACGAAGTCCAAACGGAAGAAAATCCCCGAAAAGATTTTTTCCGGAACGGAAGAAGATCGGGAAGCTTGAGAGCCAAGGCAGGGGAGCCTCAGGGGCCCCACAAGCCCCCACCCCGCGGCCAGGGGGCTAGGCCGCGGCCCACAGGCTTGTGGGCCCCCTGAGCACCCCCTGACCTAGGGGTTGCGCCTATAAATTCCCTAAAAATCCCAAAAAAATCAGGAGATCATCGAAATTACTTTTCCGCCGCCGCAAGCTTCTTTCTCCGCAAGATCCCATCTGGGCACGTTCTGGTGCCCTACCGGAGGGGGGATTCGGACACGGAGGGCTTCTTCATCAACACCATGACCTCTTTGATGATGCGTGAGTAGTTCACCATAGAACTACGGGTCCATAGCTAGTAGCTAGATGGCTTCTTCTCTCTCTTGGACCTTCAATACAAAGTTCTCCATGATCTTCATGGAGATCTATCCGATGTAATCTTCTTTTGCGGTGTGTTTGTCGAGATTCGATGAATTGTGGATTTATGATCAGATTAACTATGAATGTTATTTGAGTTTCTTCTGATCTCTCTTATGCATGATTTTATATCCTTGTAATTCTCTTCGAGTTGTGGGTTTTGTCTGGCCAACTAGATCTATGATTCTTGCAATGGGAGAAGTGCTTGGTTTTGGGTTCATACTGTGCGGTGACCTCACCCAGTGATAGAAGGGTTAGCGAGGCACGCATCGTGTTGTTGCCATCAAGGGTAAAAAGATGGGGTTTTCATCATTGGTTTGAGATTATCCCTCTACATCATGTCATCTTTCTTAAGGCATTACTCTGTTCGTCATGAACTCAATACACTAGATGCATGCTGGATTGCGGTCGATGTGTGGAGTAATAGTAGTAGATGCAGAAAGTATCGGTCTACTTGTCTCGGACGTGATGCCTATATGTATGATCATTGCCTTAGATATCGTCATGACTTTGCGCGGTTCTATCAATTGCTCGACAGTAATTTGTTCACCCACTGTGATATTTGCTATTACGAGAGAAGCCTCTAGTGAACACTATGGCCCCCAGGGTCTACTCCACACCATATTTTCAGCCTTACACTTTTTACTTCGTTGCACTTTCCGCCTTCGGATCTCACTTTGCAAACAATCTTGAAGGGATTGACAACCCCTTTGAAGCGTTGGGTGCAAGCTTGTTTGTGTTTGCGCAGGTACTCTAGACTTGACGAGGCCCTCCTTCTGGATCGTTACCTTGGTTCTCAAACTGAGGGAAATACTTACTGCTCCTGTGCTGCATCACCTTTTCCTCTTCAAGGGAAAAACCGACGCAAACCAGAGAAGTAACAAGAAGAATTCCTAGCGCCAAGGAAGGACTTTTGTTACCGCAGCAGAAGAATTTCTGGCGCCGTTGTCGGGGAGGAAGATCAAGTCAAGGACTCATCCAAGTAGGTGTCGCAAACTCATCTCTTGCATTTACTTTGTTTGCCAGTTGCCTCTCATTTTCCTCTCCCCCACTTCACCAATTTGCCTTTTTCGTTTGCCTTTTTGGTTCGCCTTTTCGTTCGCCCTTTTTCTCGACTGCTCTTTGTTGCTTGTGTGCTTGCTTGCTTGCTGAAGTCACCATGAACGAAAACACCAAACTTTGTGACTTCTCGAATACTAATAATAATGATTTTATTAGTACTCCGATTGCTCCCGCCACTAGTGCGGAGTCATACGAAATCAATGCCGCTTTGCTGAATCTTGTTATGAAAGAGCAATTCTCAGGCCTTCCTAGTGATGATGTCGCATCCCATCTCAATACCTTCATTGAGCTTTGCGATATGCAAAAGAAAAAAGATGTGGATAATGACGTGATTAAATTGAAGCTTTGTCCTTTCTCGTTGCGAGATCGCGCAAAAACTTGGTTTTCTTCTTTGCCCAAAAATAGTATCGATTCTTGGGATAAGTGCAAAGATGCTTATATATCCAAGTTTTTTCCGTCGGCTAAGATCATCTCTCTCCGTAATGATATCATGAATTTCAATCAACTTGATCATGAACATGTTGCACAATCTCGGGAGAGAATGAAATTAATGATTAGAAATTGTCCCGCTCATGGCTTGAGTCGTTGGATGATTATTCAAATCTTTTACGCTGGCTTGAATTTCACTTCTAGAAATATCTTGGACTCCGCCTCAGGTGGAACGTTCATGTAAATCATGTTAGGGGAAGCCACAAAGCTCTTAGACAACATCATGACGAACTACTCTCAGTGGCACACTGAAAGGTCACCTACTAGTAAGAAGGTACACGCTATAGAAGAAATTAACTCAATAAGTGCTAAGATGGACAAGTTAATGAATTTGGTTGCTAGTACAAATTCTCTTTTGAATCCTAACGATATGCCCTTGTCTTCTTTGATTGAGAATAGCAACGCTAGCTTGGACGTTAATTTTGTTGGTAGGAATAACTTTGGCAACAACAATGCTTTTAGAGGAAACTATGTTCCTAGGCCTTTTCCTAGTAACTCCTCTAATAACGTTGGCAACTCATACAACAATACTTATGGAAATTACAATAGATTACCCTCTGATTTAGAGAGTAATATCAAAGAGTTCATCAACTCTCAAAAGATTTTCAATGCGTCCATAGAGGAAAAACTACTCAAAATTGACGATTTGGCTAAGAGCGTTGATAGAATTTCTAGTGATGTTGATGCTTTGAAAGTTAGATGTGCTCCTACCAAAATCAACATGGATGAAACTTTGAAAGCTATGCATGTTTCCATGATTGAGAGCCAAGAAAGAACCGCCCAAATTCGTGCAAGACATTAATGGCTTAAAAAGGCGTGTTCTCGTGATGAGAATCACGATGATCTTAAAGTTCTTGGTGTGACTCCCATTGAATTTTTGTTTTCTTGTGTCAAACCTAATGATTATGGGGCTGGATATGAATCCACTTTGGTTGAAAAGTGCCCCAATGATTCGGAGTCCATCTATCTTGATGCTAAAAGCATTAAAAGTGGAGTAGAAGATGTTAAATCTTTGAGTAGTAATGAAATTACTACCGTGGATTTCAAGGAATTCAATTATGATAGTTTCTCATTGATTGAACGCATTTCCTTGATGCAATCCATGTTGAACTCTCCACACGCTTATAGCCAAAACAAGGCCTTTACCGATCATATCATCGAAGCTATGATAAAATCTCTTGAAGAGAAACTTGAATTGGAAGTTTCTATCCCTAGAAAGCTTCATGATGAGTGGGAACCTACCATCAAAATCAAAATCAAAAACTATGAGTGCAATGCTTTGTGTGATTTGGGTGCTAGTGTTTCCGCGATTCCAAAGTCTTTATGTGATGTTCTGGGTTTTAATGAAATTGAAGAGTGTTCTCTTAATTTGCATCTTGCTGATTCTACTGTCAAGAAACCCATGGGAAGGATCAATGATGTTCTTATTATTGCAAATAGGAACTATGTACCCATGGATTTCATTGTGCTTGACATTGATTGCAATCCTACATGCCCTATTATTCTTGGTAGACCTTTCCTAAGGACTATCGGTGCTATCATCAATATGAAAGAAGGGAATATTAGATTTCAATTTCCTTTACGGAAGGGCATGGAACACTTTCCTAGCAAGAAAATAATATTTCCTTATGAATCCATGATGAGGGCCACTTATGGTTTGAACACCAAAGACGACGATACGTGATTCTATCGCTTTTATGCCTAGCTAAGGGCGTTAAACAATAGCGCTTGTTGGGAGGCAACCCAATGAATTTATCTTTTTCTTTCTGTTTTGTTGCGTCCACACTTTCATAATTCTGTTGTGATTGTGTTTTTTGTGTTTCTTTTTGTGTTTGAGCCAAGCAAAGCCTTTATGACTAGTCTTGGTAATGGTTGTTTGATCCTGCTGGAAAAAGACAGAAACTTTTCGCTCACGAGATTATTTTTCATTTTTATTCAGAAAGAGATTTTGAGTTGATTCGTTTTGCTGCTTGTTGATATACCTTTTTCCCAGGCCTTCGTAATTTTTCAGATTTTTTGAGGTAGCATAAGTATACAAAGTATACAAATTGCTACAAATTGGTTTGTTTTTGACAGATTCTATTTTTGTTGAGTTGGTTGCTTGTTTTGATGAAACTATGGTTAGTATCGGGGGGTACTAGCCATGGAAAAGTGAGAATACAGTAGCCCATCATCAATATAGATAGAATTCAAGTTTGCTACAGTACCAAAAGAAGTGGTAGTTTGTTTTCTTGTGCTAATGTTATCACGAGTTTCTGTTTAAGTTTTGTGTTGTGAAGTTTTCAAGTTTTGGGTGATGTTCTCATGGACAAAGAGATAAGGAGTGGAAAGAGCTCAAGCTTGGGGATGCCCAAGGCATCCCAATCCAGATTCAAGGACACCAAAAAACCTAAGCTTGGGGATGCCCCGGGAAGGCATCCCCTCTTTCGTCTTCAATCCATCGGTAACATTACTTGGAGCTATATTTTTATTCACCACATGATATGTGTTTTTGCTTGGAGCGTCTTGTATCATAGGAGTTTTTTCCTTTTGTTGTGTCACAATCATCCTTGATGCACACCTTTTTTGAGAGAGAGAGACATACACTCATCATGATTTTGCTAGAATGCTCATAGTGCTTCACTTATATCTTTTGAGCTAGATACTTTTGCTCTGTGTGCTTCACTTATATCTTTTAGAGCACGGCGGTGCGTGATTTGGTAGTTGGCTTATGTTATGAAAGTAGAACTAAAAGTGATAGATACCCAAAGAGAATGCAAAAACCTCCATCTTCATGTGCATTGAGTAGAAAGAGATGTTTTGATTCCTCTCAAATAGTTTTGAGACATGGATTTGGTAATATTAAGAGTTATGTTAGTAGGGTGTTGAGAATCTAGAAATACTTGTGTTGAAGTTAGTGATTCCCGTAGCGTGCACGTATGGTGAACCGCTATGTTAGGAAGTCGGAGCAAAATTGATCTATTGATTGTCATCCTTGTGTTGAGGTCGGGATCGCGCAATGGTTTACACCTACCAACACTTCCCCTCGGAGTATGCGTTTAGCACTTTGTTTCGATTACTAATAAAAACATTCGCAACAAGTATGTGAGTTCTTCATGACTAATGTGAGCCCATGGTATAGATGCACTTTCACCTTCCACCATTTCTAGCCTCTCTAATGCCGCGCAATTCTCGTCGGTGCACAAACCCACCAAATTCCTTCCTCAAAACAGCCACGATATCTACCTACTATGGCATTTTCATAGCCATTCCGAGATATATTGCCATGCAACTCCCACTGTTCCATCTCATGACTTGTGTCGTCACTCTCATATTTCCATTGCATGATCGTAAGATAGCTAGCGAGATGTTTCAACGTCATACGCCATGCTAGATCGTTGGACATCCCGGTACACTGCCGGAGGCATTTCCTATGGAGTCATCATCATTGTGATCTTTGAGCTGTGAGTAAATAAAAGTGTGATGATCATCATTATTAGAGCATTGTCCAATGTGAGGAAATAAAAAAAAGAGGCCAAAGAGCCCAAAAACAAAACAAAAGAAAAGAAAAAAGAGGCCTAAGAGCCCAAATGAAAAAAAAGAGAAAAAGAGAGAAGGGACAATGTTACTATCTTTTTCCACACTTGTGCTTCATGATAGCACCATGTTCTTCATTATTTAAAGCTTCTTGCTTTGTCACTACCATATGCTAGTGGGAATCTTCATTATATAACTTGGCTTGTATATTCCAATGATGGGCTTCCTCAAAATTGCCCTAGGTCTTCGTGAGCAAGCAAGTTGGATGCACACCCACTAGTTCTCCTTTTGAGCTTTCACAGACTTATAGCTCTAGTGCATCTCTTGTATGGCAATCCCTACTCATTGACATTGATATCTATTAATGGGCATCTCCATAGCCTATTGATACGCCGAGTCAATGTGACTATCTCCTCCCTTTTTGTCTCACAGCCACCACCACACTCTATTCCACCTATAGTGCTATATCCATGGCTCGTGCTCATGTATTGCGTGATAGTTATAAAAAGTTTGAGAAAGTAAGAGAGTGAAAGCAATTACTTGGCCAATACCGGGGTTGTGCATGATTTACATTAGTAGTGTGAGGATGATGGAGCATAGCCATACTATATGATTTTGTAGGGATAAGTTTCTTTGGCCTTGTTATTTTGAAAGTTCATGATTACTTTGCTAGTTTGCTTGAAGTATTACTGTTTTCATGTCAAGAGCAAACTATTGTTTCGAATCTTACGGATCAGAACATTCATGTCATGTGAAAGAAGTTGCAAAGGAAAACTATGCTAGGTAGCATTCCACATCAAAAATTCGTTCTTTATCACTTCCCTACTCGAGGACGAGCAGGAGTTAAGCTTGGGGATGCTTGATACGTCTCCAACGTATCTATAATTTTTGATGGGTTCATGCTATTATCTTGTCAAACTTTGGATGTTTTGCATGCCTTTTATATGTTTTTTGGGACTAACTTATTAACTCAGTGCCAAGTGCCAGTTCCTGTTTTTTCCATGTTTTTGACCCCTATCAAACGATATTTTGAAACGGAGTCCAAACGAAAGAAAATCCCCGAAAAGATTTTTTCCGGAACGGAAGAAGATCGAGAAGCTTGAGAGCCAAGGCAGGGGAGCCTCAAGGGGCCCACAAGCCCCCACCCCGCGGCCAGGCGGATAGGCCGCGACCCACAGGCTTGTGGGGCCCTTGAGCGCCCCCTGACCTAGGGGTTGTGCCTATAAATTCCTTAAAAATCCCAAAAAAATCAGGAGATCATCGAAATTACTTTTCCACCGCCGCAAGCTTCTGTCTCCGCAAGATCCCATCTGGGGCACGTTCTGGTGCCCTGTCGGAGGGGGGATTCGGATACGGAGGGCTTCTTTATCAACACCATGACCTCTCCGTTGATGCGTGAGTAGTTCACCATAGACCTACGGGTCCATAGCTAGTAGCTAGATGGCTTCTTCTCTCTCTTGGATCTTCAATACAAAGTTCTCCATGATCTTCATGGAGATCTATCCGATGTAATCTTCTTTTGAGGTGTGTTTGTCGAGATCCGATGAATTGTGGATTTATGATCAGATTATCTATGAATCTTATTTGAGTTTCTTCTGATCTCTCTTATGCATGATTTCATATCCTTGTAATTCTCTTCGAGTTGTGGATTTTGTCTGGCCAACTAGATCTATGATTCTTGCAATGGGCGAAGTGCTTGGTTTTGGGTTCATACTGTGCGGTGACCTCACCCAGTGACACAAGGGGTAGCGAGGCACGCATCATGTTGTTGCCATCAAGGGTAAAAAGATGGGTTTTTCATCATTGGTTTGAGATTATCCCTCTACATCATGTCATCTTGCTTAAGGCGTTACTCTGTTCGTCATGAACTCAATACACTAGATACATGCTGGATAGCGGTCGATGTGTGGAGTAATAGTAGTAGATGCAGAAAGTATCGGTCTACTTGTCTCGGACGTGATGCCTATATGTATGATCATTGCCTTAGATATCGTCATGACTTTGCGCGGTTCTATCAATTGCTCGACAGTAATTTGTTCACCCACCGTGATATTTCCTATTATGAGAGAAGCCTCTAGTGAACACAATGGCCCCCAGGGTCTACTCCACACCATATTTTCAACCTTACACTTTTTACTTCGTTGCACTTTCCGCCTTCAGATCTCACTTTGCAAACAATCTTGAAGGGATTGACAACCCCTTTGAAGCATTGGGTGCAAGCTTGTTTGTGTTTGCGCAGGTACTCTGGACTTGATGAGGCCCTCCTTCTGGATCGATACCTTGGTTCTCAAACTGACGGAAATACTTACTGCTCCTGTGCTGCATCACCCTTCCTCTTCAAGGGAAAAACCGACGCAAACCAGAGAAGTAACAAGAAGACTTCCTAGCACCAAGGAAGTTCTTTTGTTGCCGCAGCATTAACCATCGAGCGATCCCGACCGCCACACAAAGGATAACAATCAATAAATCAATTATGCTCCGACTTCCTAACATAGCGGTTCACCATATGTGCATGCTACGGGAATCACTAACCTCAACACAAGTATTTCTAGATTCACAACACCCTACTAACATGACTCTAATATTACCATATCCATATCTCAAAACTAATTGTGAGGAATCAAACTTCTCTTACTAATCAATGCACTTGAATATGAAAGTTTTTATTATATCCTCTTTGGATACCTATCATATTTGGGACTAATTTCATAGCACACGCCAATTACCAAGTTACTTAGAGAGAGCACTCTCAAAAATATATAAGTGAAGATCGAGAGTTATTATTTCTTAAAAATATGACACTGCCGTGCTCTACAAAAATTTAAGTGAAGCACTAGAGCAAAATTATCTAGCTCAAAAGATATAAGTGAAGCACATTGAGCATTCTAACAAATTCACGATGAGTGCATGTCCTTCTCAAAAAGGTTTGCAGCAAGGATGATTGTGACAAAACAAAAAGCAAAGACTCCTATAATACACGACGCTCCAAGGAAAACACATATCATGTGGTGAATAAAAAGAGATCTCCAAGTAACGTTACCGATGGATTGAAGACGAAAGAGGGGATGCCTTCACGGGGCATCCCCAAGCTTAGGATTTTTGGTGTCCTTGAATTTGGCTTGGGATGTCTTGGGAATCCCCAAGCTTAAGCTCCTTCCACTATTTATTCCCTTGTACATAAGAACATCACCCAAAACTTGAAAACTTCACAACACAAAACTTAAACAGAAACTCGTGATATCATTAGCATAAGAAAACAAACCACCAACTCTTTAGGTACTGTAGTAAACTTGATTTCTATTTAGATTGATGTTATATTACTGTATTCTCACTTTTCCATGGCTAGTACCCCCCGATACTAACCATAGTTTCATCAAAATAAGCAATCAACACAACAAAAACAGAATCTGTCAAAAACAAACCAGTCTATAGAATACTTCGTATACCTCTCGTATCCCAAAAATTCTGAAAACGTATGAAAATTAGGGAAATTATCATATAAATCAGCAGCAAAAAGAATCAACTCAAAATCTCTTTCTGGATAGGAATTAAAAAAAATCATGAGCACAAAGTTTCTGTCTTTTTCAGCATGATCAAACAACTATCACCAAAACTAATCATAAAGGTGCTACTTGGTACAAACACAAACTAAAACAGAAGAAACACAATCATAATTGAATTATGATGGTGTGGACACAACAAAACAGAAAGAAAAAAGCAAAAATAAATTTATTCATTTGGTTGCATCCCAACAAGCGCTATCGTTTAACGCCCTTAGCTAGGCTTAACGATTTCAATGATGCTCACATAAAAAGTAGTAGTTGAGATATGCAAAAGAGCATCATGAATGGCAAAAAACACGTTTAAGTCTAACCCACTTCCTATGCATAGGGATTTTGTGGGCAAACAATTTATGGGAACAAGAATTAACTAGCATAGGAAGGCAAAACAATCATAACTTCAAAACGTTGAATACATAGAGAGGAAGCTTGATATTATTGCAATATGTAAAAGCATATGTTCCTCTCTCACAGTAATTTTCAGTAACATCATGAAGGAATCTTTGAATATAACTATCATGCAAAGAATTCTTTTCATGATCAATTATAGCATAAGGGTCATCACCAAAACTTGGGAAACAAAAAATATCATCTTCATCAAGCATAGCATCCCCAAGCTTGTGGTTTTGCATATCATTAGCATCATAGATATCCAGAGAATTCATACTAACAACATGGCAATCATGTTTTTCATTCAAGCAGATATCATGAACCACTTGATAATTTTCTTCTTTCAACACTTCATCCAAATTTTCAGATTCATGATTTTCAAACAAAACTCCATAGAGATGGTCAAGTGCATTCAACTCACTAGAAAATTGTTCATCATAATTTGGTCTTTTGAAAATATTAACAAGTGGATGAGGATCCATATCAATAGATTTTTAGCAAGTGAAGATGCAAGGAAATAGAAGGCACATTGCAACACAAGCAAACAGAAAGCAAGCGAAAGAAAGGGCGAACGAAAAAGGCAAATATTTTTGTAAAAAAAATGAGAAGTGGGGGAGAGGAAAACAAGAGGCAAAAGGTAAATAATGTAAATGCAAGATAAGAGTTTGCGATAGTTACTTGGTATATATGCTTCACTTGAATACTCCCCGGCAACGGCGCCAAAATCCTACTTGCTACCTCTTGAGCTTGCGTTGGTTTTTCCCTTGAAGAGGAAAGGGTGATGCAGCAAAGTAGCGTATGTATTTCCCTCAGTTTGAGAACCAAGGTATCAATCCAGTCGGAGTATCAAGATGAGGCACCAATGTACCTGCGCAAAAACAAACGAATTTGTACCCAACGTGAAAAAGGGGTTGTCAATCCCTCCACGATTATTTGCAAGGTGAGATCTGAAGGTGAAAAGTGCAACAAAGTATTTTTGGTATTTTTGTAGATCTGAATATATGATGTGAAGTAGACCCGGGGGCCATAGTGTTCACAAGAGGCTTCTCTCATGATAGCAAGTATTACGGTGGGTGAACGAATTACTGTCGAGCAATTGATAGAATCGTGCAAAGTCATGACGATATCTAAGGCAATGATCATACATATAGGCATCACGTCCGAGACAAGTAGGCCGATACTTTCTGCATCTACTACTATTACTCCACACATCAACTGCTATCCAGCATGCATCTAGTGTATTAAGTTCATAACAAATGGAGTAACGCCTTAAGCAAGATGACATGATGTAGAGGGATAATTCATGCAATATGGTATAAACCCTATCTTTTTACCCTTGATGGAAACAACACGATGCGTGCCTCGCTACCCTTTCTGTCACTGGGTGAGGACACCGCATGGTATGAACCCAAAACCAAGCACTTCTCCCATTGCAAGAATTATAGATCAAGTTGGCCAAACAAAACCCATAACTCAAAGAGAATTACAAGGATACGAAATCATGCATATAAGAGATCAGAGGAGACTCAAGTAATATTCACAGATAATCTGATTATAAATTCACAATTCATCGGATCTCGACAAACACACCGCAAAAGAAGATTACATCGGATAGATCTCCATGAAGATCATGGAGAACTTTGTATTGAAGATCCAAGAGAGAGAAGAAGCCATCTAGCTACTAGCTATGGACCCGAAGGTCTGTGGTGAACTACTCACGCATCATCGGAGAGGCAATGATGTTGATTAAGAAGCCTGCCAGGCGCGGCCCCTCCCCCTAGGGCGCGCCTAGGGGGCTTGTGACCTCCCACGAGGTCTCCTGCCTTGGTTCTCAAGTCCCCTGCGTATCTTCTGTTATGGAAAAAATCATCCCGCAGGTTTTATTCCGTTTGGACTCCGTTTAATATTCTTTTCTGAAAAAGGTCAAAAACATGGAAAAAACCAGAAACAGGCACGAGGCACTGAGTTAATAGGTTACTCCCAAAAAGATATAAAATAGCATATTCATGCATATAAAACATCCAAAGTTGACAAGATAATAGCATGGAACCATCAAAAATTATAGATACGTTGGAGACGTATCACATTGCCCCGGCTCCCGTGTCTCATGTGCACTTCGGCTTCACCACGGCGTAGGTGCATGCACACTAAAATGCCACCATGGTAGAGGGGCAGCCTGATGTGGTGTGTATGTCGATATTAGAGCGGGCGCTCAAGAAACATCAGCTCGTGTTAGGTTAGATTGACAGCAAGCGCACAAGCTAGGAGGCCGTGGCGGCCATGGTTGCAACGAACATGAACTTAGTCGTGGAGCAGCGTGCCATCTACGATACCATACATGCTCAATCCGCCACTCACGAGGAAGCAGTTGTCATGAAGGTGCAGTTGCAGGCAATCGCGAAGGAGAACAACACCAACTCTGCCTCCTATGTGCCAATGATGAACCATCAGGCGGCCCAATGGGACACGGCAGCCAAGGCTCCATCATTTCCTTCGTGGACCTCATGTCCGCAAGTGAGGGATAGCATGAACTCTTCCGGGGATGAATAAGGCACGGGAGACTATAGGGCCAGGTGTCCTCATACGTCTCCAACGTATCCATAATTTATGAAGTATTAATGCCATATTTACACATGTTTACTATATTTTTATATGGTTTTGATGCACTATATGATTTAATTGGAACTAACCCGGACTAGCGTTGTTTTTAGCAGAATTGCCATGGTGTTGTTTTTGTGTGGAAAATAAAAGTTCTCAAAATTTCCCGAAGCTTTTTGAAGATTTTTTTGGAACATATAAGATGTACTAGAGCGAAGAACCACCGGAGAGGTGCCACTGGTTACCCCCAAGGCAACAGAGCATGCCATGTTACATTTGGGCCACCCCGTGGGTCCGTTTAGCGTGATTTCAATGCTGAAAAATCCAATAAATAGAGAAACCCTCCAAAATAAACCTAGAACTTTTGCTCCGCCTCTGCAAGCCTCTTTACTGAAGCGATCTCATCTGTAGCCCTCTTCCGGCACCCTGGCAAAGGGGGAAATCATCACCGAAGGCCATCTTCATCCTCCCGACGGTAACCATGATGAGGAGGGAGTAGTTCCCCCTCGTCGACGAGGGTGTGTACAAGTAGCTATGTGTTTGATCTCTCTCTCTCTCTCTCTCTCTCTCTCTCTCGTGTTCTTCAGATGTAATGATCTTGATGTATCATGGGTTTGTTAATATAGTTGGATCATATGGTGTTCTTCCCTTGTTGTCTTGATGCGATGAATTGAAACTTTCCCTTCAAATGTTTTTTATGTTGGATGGAATATTTGATTTGAGATCACTTGATGTATGTATTGCATGTGGATACCCGTGGTGAAAATGGGGTGTTCTCTTGATTCACTTGATATATGTTTTGGTACTCAACTTGCAGTATCACATGGTGACAATTTGGTAATCCAGACATATGGGTTGATACACGTTCTTTTCGTACTTTCTCTGATACAAATCTTAGGGTATTGTTTGAAGTTCTTTGTGTTGGACTGAATATGATCAATCTAAAATTGTTTGATGCATGTCGGATAATTAACCGATGGATAATTGAGGTAATATCGGAGTATCTAGGTGACATTAGGGTTGACTGATGTGTATCATATGTGTTATTCTAATACAAACTCTAGGGATGTTTGTGACACTTATAGGAATGGCCCAATATATTGATGAAAAAGAATAACTTTGAGGTGGTTCTAATACCTACAACAATTTCACCTTATGTTCTCGATGGATATGAACTTTGGAGTGATTCTTCGTCGCACGTTGAGGGATGATCATATGATTCGAATATGTTAGCATTGTTGAGAGACTTCACTAGTGAAAGTATGAACCCTAGGTC